>NC_081535.1:31078891-31448891 GCF_030273125.1 Centropristis striata
TTTCTGGAGACCGTAGCGGGCTCTTTTATGAATATGCTGGAGATACTGGATTGTTGTCGAAAAATAACCCATGCAACTAGCCTTCATGATTCTTTATATATATATATATATATATATGTTTATTGATGTGTTTGTGTTGCATGATGGGACGCTGCTCTTGGAATGTGATTGGCACATGGCGGCGTGCAGGAGACAGAGGACGCTCAGACAGATGGACACGCTGAACCGTCACTCTGAGAGTTAATGAGGCAGGACGACTTTAAATATTCTCTCTCCTCGGCTGCCGTGTCACTCTCCTCCTTTATAATCCTGCCTGACTCTCAGAACACCTCTCTCTCTCTCTCCCCCCTCTCTCTTTTTCTCTCTCCCCCTCTCTCTCTCTCTCTCTCCCCCCCCCCCTCTCTCTCTCCCCCCCTCTCTCTCTCTCTCCCCCTCTCCCTCTCTCTCTCTCTCTCTCTCTCTTTCTCCCCCCTCTCCCTCTCTCTCTCTCCCCCTCTCTTTCCCCCCCCCCTCCTTCTTTCTCTCTCTGCACCTTGTTTCGTAATTACACACCCACACATACACACTTGTTGCTATAGTGACAGGCAGAGACAGACGGTACATACCATTAAGTCGCTTCTTACACACACACACACACACACACACCTGCACAGTGCATCACACCTCAGTGAGTGCTGCTCTCTGAGCTCGTTCAGACGCGATGAGCATCAAAGTCGAACATGAACTAAATGTTGCTGAAGTATAAACATGTTCGGTTATTTCTCATCAACAATAAAAAAAAAATAGGGGAATTCTTGTTTTTACATGTTGTTGTTTGTTACTGGTTTACGATTATTAACCTTATTGCATAAGCTGTTGTAGGGCTCACAGCTACTCCAGAAGATTCATTTGGATTAAAGACTGAATTCAGTGAGAATTGTCAACAAATTCTCTCCATGCTTCAAGATGGAGGTCGTTCTTTGTCCCCCTCCAAACAAAGACAAACCATCCCCCAACCCCCCAAGGGTATCTGGAGATACCTAAAGGCGTCTCATTGGCTGATACCAACAGAAATACAACTTCCAGGTTGAGACACAAAAGTGTCCTGCAGCCACCCCTTCTCTCTCTCTTCTCTTCTCAACTCCCTGAGGAACAGCATGTCTGCTGTCCTGGTCTGATCTTCCAGGAGGAAGATCAGACATCTTCCCTCTGTCTCCAGCTCTAAGAGGCCCCAAACCAAGTGGGCCCACCACAACGCTTCTAAGTTTCCTGCCTGTGATCTATCCTGGACATAATCACAGAGACCCTCACCAAGCTTCTGGAGCCAACAGCAACCAACGCTATAACCACCAAAACCCAACCAGGAACCAGATTCTTCCTCAAAAGGAGTGCTGCTTTCCCCTTTCAACTCTGGACTTTGTGGTATAGTACTGGGCAGTTAGTAAGCAAGAACAAGTTTGTTAAGTTTTAATCAATGGTGTTGATCTGTTGTGTGTTTAAGTATATTTGTTGGGATATTTTGTGTAGTTAGATCACTTGAAGTTGTATGATTAATGTTGCTCTACATATCTCAAGTTGTACATGTAAATTAGCTATAACTCCTTTGATTTACTCACACACTAATCCACATGAAATATACTTTAATTTGGCTTCCTACAACACATAGACCTTCACGACCGCATGGTCTATTGTTCTTCAAGAACAAAAGGGCTTCCGCCATTTTGATTCATTTAAATGACCGCCTTTCGGCAGCCATTTTGTTACACATTCTTTCACCCACATTTCCACTGTAAATAGTCTTTTAGATTAGTTATTGTGCGTTCTGTTTGCTTTGCTTTATTTAGAATAAATATGTTTTTGGATTAATATGCTTCTCCCTTTAATGTTGCACATGAATGAGTGATTTGCTAACCTCTGCTATGGAAAGAACTCAAAATTCCTTCAACCGTTACTAAATATTAATAAGGTAATTCGATTATAATTATATTCATAATTAATAATCAATGTTCCAAATTGATAATTTGTTAACTTTATGAGACTGATTAACTATAATTTGCTATCTTTTCCTATTCCTAAGTGAATAGGTGGTGCCCCATCGAGTAACTTTAATTCATTTAAAGTATTAAATATAAATTTAGTCAATTTCTGATAGCAAAATTGATCTAAATTAGCTTTACCTCTAAATATTTTGGTACCCCTGCTGGAGGCAATGTGTATCTGAACCAGATACCCCTACACTGTTATATTTTCTTTTCACCAGGTCAAAGCTCATTCACTATCCTGTTTCATGCTTCGATAACCTAAGTGTGAATAAAATGATTTAATCTCACGTCTCTTCTAGGGGCCTCATGAGATACTGGCCGGGCCAAAACTCTGAACTTCATTCTGCTCAATATTAATTAAATCGCTTTATGAAACGTAATAAATTATCTGGTTCTGAGCTGCAACTGGTAAGCATAAATGTTATGATAAGTATTCAAATCATTACCTCACTTTTCCATTTCTCTTAAACACAAAATAAATAATATCGAGCATGTATGATTGCAGTAAACCAGAAATTTATTAACTATGCAAAAAGCAATGGTCCAATTTAGTCTTTTTTTTTTGGTAATTTTGTATCTTTTTTAAGTTCTCTCTTTTTTTTGTAATTTTGTGCCTATTTTTGTAACTCCTTTTTGTGTCCTTTTGTGTTGTTGTTTTTTTTGTCATTTTTGGTCATTTTGTCTATTGTTTTAAACATTTTTTTAAATCTTTTTTGTTTGTTTTTTGGTCATTTTACATATTTTTTTGTAATTTTTGTGTTTTTTTTTTCCATCTTTGTAATTTTGAGTACTTTTTGGTTAATTTTGTCTTTTTATGATAAAAAATATTATTTTTTGGTTATTTTGTGTCTTTTTTGGGCCATTTCACGTCTTTATTTTCACGTCTCCCGGGTGAACATACTGGATTTGTTTGTTTGTTTGTTTGTTTGACAACGGCCACTAGTGTGAAAACAGATGATAAAGCAGTGTGTGATTTGATTGACAGGTGGTTACCACAGCGAGCAGTCATCAGGATGGAAGTGTTTTTCACAAGATAACAAGGTCAGTCAGTGTTTCTCTGCAGCTCCATATGCATCAACACACATATGTAAATCGCCTTCAAAATAAAAGCACTGCGCTTGTATTGATTCACAGAGACACTGTCCCACAAGTCACAGAGACACCGTCCCACAGGTTACAGAGACACTGTTCAACAGGTAACAGGGACACCGTCCCACAGGTCACAGAGACACCGTCCCAAAGGTCACAGAGACACTGTTCCACAGGTCACAGAGACACTGTCCCACAGGTCACAGAGACACTGTCTCACAGGTCACAGAGACACCGTCCCACAGGTCACAGAGACACTGTCCCACAGGTAACAGGGACACTGTCCCAAAGGTCACAGAGACACTGTCCCACAGGTCACAGAGACACCGTCCCACAGGTCACAGAGACACCGTCCCACAAGTCACAGAGACACCGTCCCACAGGTCACAGAGACACCATCCCACAGGTCACAGAGACACTGTCCCACAAGTCACAGAGACACCGTCCCACAGGTCACAGAGACACTGTCTCACAGGTCACAGAGACACCGTCCAACAGGTCACAGAGACACCGTCCCACAAGTCACAGAGACACTGTCCCACAGGTCACAGAGACACCGTCCAACAGGTCACAGAGACACCGTCCAACAGGACACAGAGACACTGTCCCACAAGTCACAGAGACACCATCCAACAGGTCACAGAGACACCGTCCCACAGGTCACAGAGACACCGTCCACCATGTCACAGAGACACCGTCCCACAGGTCACAGAGACACCGTCCAAACAGTCACAGAGACATTGTCCCACAGGTCACAGAGACACTGTCCCACAGGTCACAGAGACACCGTCCCACAGGTCACAGAGACACTGTCCTCACTCTGCATGGCTCAGTCAGGTCCTCACAGGGACAGATGTTCCACAGGACACACACTCCGGAGTATGACTGCAGAGACAAAGTGACATTTTAAACAGGGGTATGCTTTTTTAAATAATTGTGAAAAAAGCCTCCTCTGACACGCACACACACAAATAAACATGCTAAATGTGTGAAGCTGCAGGCTCAGAGGCTCCATGAGTCAGTGCAGAGATCTTCACCGGCGCTGGCTCTCTTTCACACAAATTTAAACTTCATTATTCTGTTTGGAGGTGGGCCGTTTGTCGGCGGTGTCAGCTCTCATTAAGCGCGGCCCAGACTTCCTCCCTGCAGCCTCGCTCGCACTCACCTCACCTCATCTGGTGGCTGATTATGGCTTCCTCCCCGCTCCCTCTCTGGCCACTGTGTCCTGATGGAAACGAGGTGGAGCAGTAACACTGTCGCTGCGAGCCCGGCTGACATTAATCATTACAGTTAATGTCCAACACAGTTAGGCTTTTACCTTGCTCACCACCAACCTGCTCCGTGCTGCAGGAGAGGAGAAGAGGGGAGGAGGAGCAGGGACGGGAGGGCAAGACGGGAAAAGAAAACAAAGAAACAGCACATCTTGGGGGGAAAACATGTTACATGGGAGGAAACAAACAAAGAAGGGCGACCAAAACTTTAGTGCTGTGCAGCCGACAGGAAGGGGAGGAGCCTCAGGGGTCCTGGAAGAAGTTTCCAGGCAGTTAACAGTTTATTTTCACTAATTAAATCTGTTCTGTTTTGTAGCTGGCAATTATTGAAATTGTGTCTTATTTATATTTAACAACCAAAATCTTTTCGGATCGAGTTCCCTACACCTGATGTGTGTTGATTTAAGGGTTCCTTGAAAACGGAAAAGGGGGAGAACCAGCCGAAAGCCTGTAACTTTTCAACGTCCAGTAGGGGGCGCCACCGTCCGGTCCTCTCTATCTCAATACAAATTGAGATGACTTCTCACCTTATTTATTAGCTCAGATTTGCCACTTCTGGTGGCAACATTTTGGACTCAATGGTTATATTAAGGCTTTTTTTCTTAATTTTGTGTCTTTTTTTGTAATTTTGGGGTTTTTTTTGGTAATTTTGTGCCTTTTCTGTATTGTTTGGTAATTTACGTCTGTCCAAAAAATGTTCCTTTTTTCCTAATTTTGTATATTTATTTGTTAACTTTGTGCCTTTTTGTACTTTTTTGGTAATTCTATGTCTTTTTGGAATTTTGGGCCTTTTTTCATAATTTTGTGGCAGGTTTTGGTAACTTTTTGCCTTTTGGGTATTTTTGGGTAATTTTTTATCTTTTTTGTAATTTTGTGTCTTTTTGTGATTTTGTAAATTTTGGGGTGTAATTTTGTCTTTTTTTATTATCATTTTACATCTCTTGAAATTTTGTGTCTTTTTTTTGGTCATTTTGTGTCTTTCCTTCACTTTCTCTGATAATGAACATTAAGTTACTCCCATAAATCTGGCTTCAAACAGGTGACGTCACGCTGACTACGTCCATTATTTCTATCCAGTCTGTGGGGAGAATCACTGTCATAGACCACTTTATTCAGTCAGCTGTCATACTGAAAAAAAACATTGATTAGAAGCTGGTTGTCTAAAAACACTTATCATCCACTTTGACTCCATCTATATTAAGCTGTCTAGATTTTTTAAAAGCTGTTTTCCAGCAAAAACAACTTGTGAACCCACTGAAGATGTGTTCACACCACATGCATTAACTGGGGCTGCACATATAATGCAGATTTTATGGAAATTGCGAATCAAATCTTTGTGGATGATGTTTGGTGGTGCTGCAGAGATCTAAAGGAAATATTTTTGTTTGGTTCAGATGTTCAGAATAAAGTCACAAAATGATCATATAAATATATTTATTTAGTTAAATGTGAGAACAATAATGCCAAATAATCATGGTTTTCAACATGAATCATTTTATGAGTGCGATATAAATCAAAATAATTGCAATTTGATATGTCTTTCAAACCTTGCAGCCTGAGCACTAACATACAAAGTCAAGCAAGATACGTCAATTCGTTTCATGCAAAAAGTGTATCAGTTTAAACATTAGATATATTTTCTTTGTACTGTATTCAATTAATTCAATCTATGAGCAGTCCCATTATCAGCAGGCACAGAAACCCCAGATTCTCCCCAGAGTTCCAGCTTCCTGAGAGCTGCTGCAGCAGGAGCACTTTCATTAGAGCCCACGTCATTCAGACCTCAGCTGCAACACGATGTGCATGTGTCCATGAAATGTAAAGAGTAAATAGACAGACAGACAGACAGACAGACAGACAGACAGACAGATGGCTAAAGAAATCATTACTTGATGGACTGGACGTTGTCTGAAAAAGTCAGCGTAAATCCAGGTAAATGACAGCAGCTCTGCTGTGTGTCCACGCATACTGACATTTAAAATGAGCAATCACAGAAAAGGTTGGAGGTTCTTTATTACCACACAGCTCCAACCCTCGCCGAGCAGCTCATCCATCAGTTATCTCAAGTAAAGTCGCCTTTCTGTCTGTTTAGGAAGTATTTATTTGGGGAAAATGGAATAGACACAACAGAAACTTTTAACTATGAAAAAATCAATCCGGTCCTAAAATACTTCAGCAATCGCTGTTTTAAACATGTGATTAATGTTGTGAAATGGCTGCTGTTTGATTAGGTTTGAGTTTGATTTGATTATTAAGTACTTTTATACATGCTGCATTGTTCATTGAAAGCAACAGAATGAAAGTTTCAGATGGAAAAATTATTTTGCTTTTCGTTAGAGTCCAGTTTGGGCTTTAGACATGTTCCCAGTGTTTTACTCATTAGATTATGGCTTTTAGATTATATTACTAATCAGAAAGAAAGGAAAAACTGGTGGAAATGTTAATAGTTTGGGGTTGTTATTTGGCACAAGTTTCTTGGTGTCCCACAGGGATCCATTTTTGGGCATCTTTTATTTGGAAAAACCCCAAACTCGCTGAATCTTCATTTTTTTGTGTAACTTTTTGCCGATGATTCTGGCTTGTTTCTTTCACATAAACAGATATTCTTAAGACAAATACTGAATTAGATAGAATTTCTGAATTGTTTAAAACAAACTTCCTTTATACGTCAATAATTTCATGATTTTCCAAACCTGCAACATTTGATTGCCAGACCAAACAGGATTTTAATATTCTTTTTATGTTCATAACATAAATTCATATTCAACTAATTCCTAGTCATTAAATATTCCAGCAATCATGGTTTGATTATAGTACTTGCTTAGGTTTAGAAAAAGATCAGAATTTGGGTTAAAATAAGTACATAAATGAACTAACATAATTTTAAAACTCATTGTTGACTTGTGGAGAACATCAGTCTCAAATTACAAAAACATCGGCACAAAGTCCTGTGTTTGATTGACCTATCTATCCATTCCCCAACCGGCTCCCTACATGGACTTTGTCGCTCTTTACTCCAAGTAACCTCCATTGCACTCATCCATTAGAGGTTGTCACCTAACAATAACATTTTACAAGCAACCCATTGGGTCATTTTTCTCCTAATAGATTTGTGTGGAGCAGAAAATGAAGCTATATCAGTATAAACCCAAACACAGAAAGACACTTCAGTGAAAGACACACTGAGAGAGTTAAAGGATGCTGATGAGAGAGGAGAGATGAGGGAAGGTGCTGATGGATCACATAAATGGAGATGTAAAGGAGGATGAAGCAGATGTGACAGAGGGATTCAGTGTGGAAACAGAGGAAATAAAGATGGATGGATGGATGGAGGACGATTTCACACAACCTGTTATCACTGTCGTCTCAATCAAACGGAGAGAATAAGAGCTGGGATTAGGCGGAGCGATGCTGAGGAGGAGATGTAAAGGAGAGACAGTGTGAGAAACAGATAAGAGCTCTGAGACGCAGACACGCTCCCACACACTCGTTGGGTCACAAGTGTGTTTGATTCTTTTTATTTAATCGTTCTTTCTAAAGGACGATTGTCACACCAGCGTCCCGCTCGTTCTCCTCGCTAATCTGTTGGAGAGGGAGTCGCAGGTTTTAATCGTCAGCCACTCGTCTCCTGGCTGCCGCACACGAGTTCTGAATCACTCTCAACTTATTTGGTGCTTTTAGTTATGCTGGAAAAAACAACAACATATGGAACTGGAAAAGTTGAGTCAGAGGTCACAGTTTTAAAAGCCTCTTACTCTGTTTTCTGAGCACATTAGAGGGAAGGAGGTCTCACGTTGAGCCAAGGGCAGAGTGGTCCAAATATATTTGGGAAAAGGTTCCTGAGGAGACGATAAGAGCCCACACAGACGGAAAAACTAACTTTGAAAACATTCTGAGGAAACTTAAAGTCCATTGGTCACTGTGACCTAAAGATCACTGAGGACATTTACTCTTATTTTACTTTGTACTTTACTTGAGGATATCCATATATTTTATCTTGTTTAATACTCAATTACATCTTAACCTTTTCCTACAGTAAATTTATTTGATAACTGCAGTTAATTTCCAGATTCAGATTAATAAAACAAATACATTTATTTGCTATAAATAAATCTACCAGCAGCAAGTAAATAGCAAGAATTTTAATCAAACAATATACTGAAATGGATTATAATGAGAACTTTTACTTTTTGTACTTTGATACCCCTGAATTGTTTAACTTGAACAAACTTTCCTTATACGTCAATAATTTAATGATTTTCCAGACTTGCAACATTCGGTTGCCAGACCAAATAGCATTTGAATATTGTTTCTGTTTAGAACATAAATATATATTCAACTAATTCCTAGTCCTAAAATACTTTAGCAAATGCTGTTTTAAACATGTGATTAATGTTGGGAAACCGTCACTGTTTGGTTAAAGTCCTTGCTTCGGTTTAAGAAAAGAACACGAAAAGACAAGTACATTACTTAACTCACGTAATTTAAAAAGTCATTGTTGACTTGTGGTTTCATCTCAAACTAGGGCTGCAAGCAACAGTGAACGGGCCCTCGCACCCAACACGCGTCGGGGAGCTGGCTGGTCGCCAGCAGGCACTGCGGTGGTCTCAGACATTGAAAATGTCATGTAAATCGGATGTGTCAGATGAGGCTGATTTCCTGTTGTCAGTAGGGGGCGCTATGACTTTGACTGCATGTTGAGATAGGGATGTGTTCAGGCATGGAATCTAGTGAATCATAACAAGTTTGTTGAAGATTGGACAATGTATGGTGAAGTCACAGCAACTTCCTGTTTCACGGCGTGGATGGTCACCACGGCAACAGCATGCAGTAAAAAGACAAAAGCTTCACGATCTAGCATCATGGAGGGGTTAAGTCTCTGCTGACCTGATTTTAGGTGGATCTGTTCAACCGGTACGGAATAAGACATCACAGTATAAAACATGTCACTTCCTGTTGCCAGCAGGAGGCGCTATGACTATTATTCAAAATGGTCCTGCAGATGTATTCAGGCCGTGATTTATATCAAACCTGAGAAGTTTGGAAAAGATCTGAACATGTGTAGTGTAGTAACAGCAGGTTCTCAAGTCATGGTGTTACATCGAATTTCGCTGTGCCGCCAAGGCCACGCCCCCCAGTCAAAAGTTTTAATTCTCCAGTGAAGCATCATATATAGGCTGTTCTGACAAAGTTTGAGGTGGATCAGATCAACCACCTCGGAGAAGGACATCAAAGTACAGAGAGAGTAACTTCCTGAAGCAGATAGGAGGCGCTGTGACTATAACTCATTATTGTCTCAAAGATCTCAAGAAAGTCTTCAGGCCCGGTCTGTGATCATACGTGAGAGGTTTGGACAAGATTGGACAATGTTTACTCATGGTTAATACTACTTCCTCTTTTATGGCAATAGAGTGAAATTTGAGGCCTCACCACGGCCGCGCAATTTGATAAAAAGTTAAAAGCTTCGCAACTTTTCTTTGTACATGACTGACCAGATTTGAAGCCGGTCGGGTTAAATCTCTGGGAGGAGTTCTTTAAAGTATTACACGTGGAAATGTTGAAGAATGGCCATACAAATCAAAATGGCCGACTTCCTGTTGAGTTTAGAATATGGGTCCTGCTGACTTTTTTGTATGTCTGCAAGAGTTCTATATGCCTACCGAGTTTTATGAATTTTCGTCAATCTTGGAGCTCAGGAAATAATGTAGGGGGCGCTACAGAGCCAATTTGCCACGCCCATTCCTAAAACCCATATCAGATCGCAATTTTCGCCAAGCCCGACAACTGTTCCAAATTTTGTTTGTTTTCGAGTAGCTCAAGCACCTCATTTTTTCCTAGTAAGTGATTAAATAAGAAAAAGAAGAAACGGAAAAAGAACCCTTGTGGATACAATAGGTCCCTCATTGACTGAGTCAGTGCTCGGGCCCTAATTACAAAAACATCGGCACAAAGTCTTGTACTTGTTCGACACATCCATCCACCCCAATTGGCTCCGTGCATAGACTTTGTCGCTCTTTATACCAGGTGACCTCCATTGCTCTCGTCCCCTTGCTCTCGTCTGCTTTGATGCTTTTGTACTTTTTGTGCTGATTTTGGTGCCCCCTGTGGACAAAAGCAGTAGTCTTTCCATGAGCACCACCGCCACCAAAACACAGCTGTAATATAAATGTGGTTGTGATGTTATCAGTGTGAATTTTTGATGGAGTTGTAGCCTTTCCTCAGTATTGATGCTAAGGAAAATTGCACACAAATAAAGCCAACAGCCATTACAGATGTTACTTTTATTTAGATCTCCAGACACATATTTCAGTTACACTGCTGTAGCGCTGTTAAAGTTTACAAATATATCAGCAAATTTACAACCTCACTTTCTTTTTCTAGTTTTTTCCTTCACTCATGTACTTGTTTCTCTTTCCCTCCACATAATCATAAAGTTTAAAGCCCTGCTAGCAGCCCCTACATGCTGCAGTGTTTGCAATTAAAATCAACGCAACAAAAGTTACAGATGGAAAAATAAACAGAAAATTTTACTTTTCATTAGAGTCCAGTCTGGGTTTTAAGATGCAAGGCTGGTGTTTTACTTATTAGATTATGGCTTTCAGATTATATTTCTAATCAGAAAGAAAGAAAAAAATGATGGAAATAATAATAGGGGTTGTAATTTCACACAAGTTTCCTGGTGTCCCTCAAGGATCCATTTTTAGGCCCCTTTTATTTGAAAAAACCCTCAAACTCCCTGAACCTTAATTTTTTGGTGTAACTTTTTGCTGATGATACTGCCGTGTTTCTTTCACGTTAACAGTTAATCATGAGACAAATACTGAATTAGACAGAATTGAATATTCTTTCTGTTTATATTCTTTCTGTATATATATATGTATATATATATATATATATATATATATATATATACACACACACATGTTTTAATCCAAACGTGTAGATTAAAAGTTTGGGTACCCTTTAATTCGAAACACATTTCCCCCTTTTCAGGACACTTCTTCTGTGGACATTGCAATCCATTTTGTTGTCTGCTAGCAGGGCGATAATACTCATTATATCTCTTTCAAGTATGTAAGAAAGAACAGTAAAGTAAGGCCACACCATATAGTCACAGAAACTGATCTCTCTTCTCTTTTTTTTTTACTTCCAGCGGACGGAGGGCAGGACGTGATGACGCTGCCTTCCGGACACGTCTCACAGCGCGACAGGCCTTTGCTCATGTTCCACTTACTGGCAGCATCTATGAAACATAAAAAATACCCCACAGAGTGGCCAGAGGTAAAGTATACACACACACACACACACACACACACACACACACACAGACGTTTATGGAAGCAAAAAAAGGGCATCACTATTTTATTGGTATAAGCAACTGAATACCTGATTGTAAAAAAGAAACCACTGAATACAGAATTCTTAATACAGCTGAATTATAGCATTAAAGAAAAGTTTTAAAAGAACAAACAGAGGACTTTCCCTTTATTATTTCCTTTATTAAACATAATGTTTTTTATGTAACTTCCGTGGCTCACGTCACCCTCGTAACTACTTCACTTCCAACATTTTCAACGTTATATCATGTTTAAACTGTCGTTTAGAGCCTAAACAGGAGGGTTTTTGGCCCTAAAACTAGGTGAGTTGTTCTGTAACCTAAATCCACAAAAACTGCAGCTTTTTTTACAACCAGGAACGCTCATATGAGTCTATGGGTGGTGCTGACAAACACTATTCTGTCGTTGGAGGTCTGGTTGGATGTTTGGTATAAATTCTGTAAGAAATATAAGGTACAGTTACGTTGTAACCTAAGTTCTCTAAGTGACTATCTGGAGTGGTGAGAGATAGTCTCGAGACGACAAAGAAACATTTCTAGCATTTTTAGGCTTTTTAAGATTTGTTTATTTTTATTTTTTGACAAAAATCGACATACTATATTATGACTCATTTTCGTTTTTTTGGACAGCCCATAATATAATTTCTGGCCATGTTATGCGCTAATATGTATCAACAGACTTTAATTGACCCATTTTAAGCATTTTACGCATTTTAAGATGTGACAATTTTTGACAAAAAAATCGACATGGTATATATAGTATGACTTTTTTTGAGGGGGTCATTTTTGGACGTCCTATAATATGGTACTAATATTCACAATTTTTGGACAAACTATCGTACCACTTGTATCAATACACTATAATTAAACCATCTGAAACATTTTTAGGCATTTTTAAATTTGACCATTGTTGATAAAAATCAACATGACTTTTTGTTGAGGGGGTCATTTTTTGACATCCCATAATATCATGTTTTTCTGTAATTTCTGGTCATATTATGCTGTTATATGTATCAACAGACTATAATTGACCAATTTTAAGCATTATTTGGTCATTTTAAAATGTGACCATTTTTGACAAAAATCGACATGACTTTTTGTTGAGGGGGTCATTTTTGCACATCCAATAATATGGTGTTTTGTTTGGGGGTTTTTTCTCGTTTTTTTTTTTTTTGGACAAACTACACTATCACATATATCAACAGGCTATAATTGGCCCATTTGAAGTATTTTAGACATTTTAAAATTTGACCATTTTTGACAAAAATCAACATCATTTTTGGGCATCCAATAATATGTTATTTTTCTGCCATTTCTGGCCATTGTGCTCTTGAGGCTATAGAGAAATGTATGGTTACGTTGTAACCTTGGTTCTCTGAGTGAAGAGACTATCTCACCACTCCGTTACATATATCATATGTACACAGTTCCTGGAGAGCTAGTTTCGAGATGATAGAGAACTAATAACTTACTCCTCAAACTGTCTTTGTACGTTTAACAGAAAACATAAAAGATGATATTTCAAAACACATTTCAATGCCATCAATTCAGCAATATCTCAATGTCCACATGACGCGTTTTTGTCACACTTTGGTATTCAGTCACTTCAGATTTGGATCCTTTGTGCCTTTGTTTGCTACCACACAAAAACACACACACACACACACACACACACACGCACACGCACATTTCCCCCAACACACACATAAAGGAAGACACACATACTTGCGCTCACACAACTATACACTTACAGTTTGTGAAATATACACTCTTCCATTGAGATTGAGACTTTTTTTATATTTCACAGTAAATGAAGTTTGTACAGAATGTCAACAACAAAAGTAAGATAAAGACCCGCAAAAAGCACACTGGTGTACAGCATGAGTGTTTGTGTCCGTGTGGGGACCCTGTTTGCCCGCTAACGAGGTCTAAGGGGAGGGCGACTGTGTGTGTCTGTGTGTGTCTGTGTGTGTCTGTGTGTGTGTGTGTGTGTTGTATGTATGTATGTTGTATAGATTTGTTGCCACTAGAGAGGTCCAGGGGAGTGATGAATTGAGCTGACAAACACCGTGGAAGGATCCGTCCCATCTGTCCAGCCCAGAAAGCCTGTTGTCTCTGTCTCCGTTTTTTAAGACTTGTTGTCCAAGTGTGTGTGTGCGTGTGTGTGTGTGTGTGTGTGTATGTGTGTGTTCCTGTGTTTTCTGTCCAGCTGTCTCAGGTCCAAAAAAGCTGGAGGGAGTGAGTCACAGCCGCGCTGCACAAAAAGCATACAAACCCTCCAGACAGGGAGCATTGGAAATGAAGTCACTGTGATCCAAAATCCCAAGAGTCTCTCTGTCTCTGCCTTTGTTATTTCTCTCTCACAAAACACACTTTCTTCTTCTTCTATTCTCCTCCTCCATCGTCTATGTGTGTGTGTGTGTGTGTGTGTGTGTGGTGGAGAGAGACGGATAATCTGAATGTCCTCCAGAACACTTTCCCTCCTCGAAAGCCTGTTGTTGACGTTTGGATGTCTGTTGGTTGACATTTTCTTGTAGCGGAGGGCGCCAAGTCATGTGACTTTCTCTGGGTCTTGCCATTTATAAGTGTGTGTGTTTGTGTGTTAATGTGTGTGCGTGTGTGTGTGTGCGTGTGTGTGTGCGTGTGTGTGTGTGTGTGTGTGTGTGTGAGTGAATGTGTGGGTGTTTGTACAGTATGTAGGTGTGAGTTCATGTTTATGAGAGGAGGAGGAGTAGAAACGTTGGCAGGACGGACACACACACGGCCACAGAGACGTGGTGGAGGACGAGTGGAGCTGATCGCCGGCTGCTGCTCTTCGGTCCTGCAGAGTCCTGAGAGTCTATTGACCCCTGAGCCAGCAGAGCCTGAGGAGGAGGAGGAGGAGGAGGAGGAGAGGAGAGGAGAGGAGAGGAGGAAAAGGTAAAGCCATTAGTTGAATAAATATCTGATAAAAATATGATATATCATACGACAGCCCCACTGGAGTGTGACATTTTAAGAATAAAGTCATTGTATTAGATGTTGAATTATAATATTATAAATAAAACACGCAATTGTTATTTTCTAAACTATGTGTATTTAAATAAATGCATTAGTGGGGAAAAAAGCGGATATAAATCTCAATACAAATATATGATTATTTTGAGAATAAAGGCATAATATTACATTTTTTTATCGAAATATCAATTAATTAAAGCTTAAATTTTAAAATATTGTTAACTGATTGATTCCAAAATTCCTTAAGAAGACATTTCAATATTCAGTATAGTAAAAACCTCCTGAACAATTAACACAAATGACATGTTTCACACTCATTTACCGTTTACATCATTTATTTACTGTTTAAACGATCTTTTACAACCAGGAACGCTCATATGAGTCAATGAGTGGTGCTGACAAACACTCTATTCTGCCGTTTAGGTTGGAGATCTGGTTGGATGTTTAATATAAATTCTGTAAGAAATATAACGTATGGTTACCTTGTAACCTCGGTTCTCTGAGTGAAGAGACTATCTCTCCATCTACCGCGTACATAGGAAATATGTTGAGATGATACAAAGACGTTTCTAGCATTTTTCGACATTTTAAAATTTGACCTTTTTTGCCAAATATCGACATGCTATAATATGACTTTTTTTTTTTAAGGGGGTTGTTTTTAGACATCCTATAATATGGTGTTTTTCCACTACTTTTGGACAAACTATACTACTACAAATAAAAAAATACATTTTTCAAATTTGACCATTTTTGCCAAAAATCTACATGACAATTCCTTTTTTTTGAGGGGGTCATTTTTGGACATCCCATAGTGTTTTTCAGTCATTTTTGGTCTGTAATTCGCACTAATATGTATCAACAGACTTTAATTTACCCATTTTAAGCATTTTTAGGCATTTTAAAATTTGATAATTTTCAACAGAAATCGACAACCCATAATATGATGTTTTTCGCTATTTTTGGACAAACTATACCACTACATATATCAACAGACTATAAGTGATTCACCTGAAGCATTTTTAGGCATTTCAAAATGTGACATCGCGTAACATGGGATCTTTTCACTCAGAGAACCAAAAGTTACACAGCATAAACCTACATTATATTTTATATGTACGCGATAGGTTAAGTAAAAACCTCATGAACAAATAGCACAAATTACATGTTTCACATTCACAGTATTTACTGTATTTCAGATACACTGTAATAAATTATTCTGTAGTCATTTCATTTTACTTAATATATTTGATAAAATGTATCAAATATAAATGCGTCCTTGATTTTGAGGCAGTTGTTTAAGTAACTTTAATATAAAAATGTTTGAGATAGAATCTACTTATTGTGATCACATTAAATATAATCTTTATATGTATGTAATGCTAAATCAAGAGAATTTTGAATGAATCCAACACAATAGAATTAGTCTGTTTTTAATTGACAGGCACTTCCTGTTAAATTGTTATTAACTCAACCTACAACGTAGTTAGATTTAATTAATAATATTATTGCGTGCAATCTGTTGCCTCAATTTTATTGAGTAGCTATTGTTTACCCTTTTTTACAGTGTATAAATGAATATAAATCAGTGTTGTGGAGCTGTCCACAGGTTGGACTCTGGTCTGAGCGTCCCTCTTTCCCCTTGAGGACAGGATCCAGTGCTGGTGTTTCTGGTTCAGAGCCCATCTAATGCCCATATGTCTACGGTCACCTGGAGCTCCGGCCTGCACTGTTTTATACCCAGCAGCTGTTCTAAAGGCTGAGTGTTTGATGCCTGTGGAACCCTCTGAGCACAGATATACGGCCCTCCTCGCCGTCCGCCCCCAGAACATATGGAAGAGACCAGACATTTAGGGCTGCTGGGAGCTGAACACACACTCTCTCTCCGGGGCTGAAGGTTTTAATAACAGCTCAACTTTCTTTGCCTTTAACTCAAACTGCAGCAGCTGATGTTCTTGTTCTACATTATTACAGATGATGTCACGTTTATCATTAGGACTTGAATGAAAAACCTGTGTTTTTTTTTGTGTTATTTTGAACGGCATGCTATAGTATAACTTTTTTTTTGTGTGGTTCATTTTTTGACATCCTATAATATGGTGTTTTTCAGTAATTTCTGGTCATATTATGCCCTAATATGTAACAACAGACCATAATCGACCCATTTGAAGCATTTTAAAATTTGACCATTTTTAACAAAAATCGACATGCTATGGTAGAACTTTTGTTTGAAGGGGTCATTTTTGACATCCCATAATATGGTGTTTTTCTGTCATTTCTTACTACATAATGTGCTAATATGTAACAACAGACTGTAATTGACCCATTTGAAGCCTTTTTAGGCAACTTTTTTTTGTGTGGTTCATTTTTTGACATCCCAAAATATGGTGTTTTCCTGTCATTTATGGCCATATTATGCTCTGATATTCATCAACAGACCATAATTGACCCATTTGAAGCATTTTGAGGCATTTTTAAATTTGACCATTTTGGACAAAAATCAACGTGACTTTTTTATTTTTATTTTTAACGATATGCATTTTACACAGCCATAACTGAGTCTGAGTCCATCACGATGTGGTACACTCTGTGGAGAAGGTTTACTGGCAGCCTGTTGCTGTTGGTTCAGGACCTGAACCCCTGGAGGACCCTGAAGCCGGCAGAGAGGACTGTGGCAGTGCCCTCACACCCTGAACACAAACTCTTTGTGCCATTCCTCTCCTACAGGAGGCTGCTGTCCATCAGGACCACAACCTGACACCACAATAACAGTTTCCTCCAGACACAGACTGATCCTCCTCCATGGGTGCCGGCACTATGAGTTACATTAATGCACACCTTTAACATCTATGAGTTACATTAATGGACACCTTTAACATCTATGAGTTACATTAATGGACACCTTTAACATCTATGAGTTACATTAATGGACACCTTTAACATCTATGAGTTACATTAATGCACACCTTTAACATGTATGAGTTACATTAATGGACACCTTTAACATCTATGAGTTACATTAATGGACACCTTTAACATCTATGAGTTACATTAATGCACACCTTTAACATGTATGAGTTACATTAATGCACACCCTTAACATCTCCCAACGTGCTCATGTTCTGTGAACTCTGTACTGTGAATCTTTGCACGTTCCCTGCTCAACATTTTCATACATTTCAGCACAAAACTGAGCAGCTCTCACTTTGAAAAACATTCATTTTTATGTGTATTTCTATATGTTTCTTCACACTTTCTTGTTTATATATTATGTCTTTTGAGCATTGTTTTTTCCTTTGTTATAAATCATTAAAGAATTATATGTATCTGTAATCCTAGGAGGCAAAAAAAATAAAGATCTTTCTCATTCAGGTTTTATGACAATTTTAAAAATATATGACATCTGAAAACATTATTATATGATTTACTATACCGTGACCTTTTTGTGATTTAATACGACAAACTATATTATGCCTTTTTTTTAAGGGGTCATTTTTGGACATCCCATAAAATGGTGTTTTTCTGACATTTCTGGCTGTATTATGCTCTAACATGTATCAACAGACTTTAATTGACCCATTTTGAGCATTCTTAGGGATTTAAAATTTTGAATGTTTTTGACAAAAATCAACATGCCATGCATGACTTTTTCTTGAGGGGTTCATTTTTTGACATCCCATAATATGGTGTTTTTTCGCTTTTTCGGACAAACTATACAACCACGTATCAACAGACTATAACTGGCCCATTTCTAGTATTTTTAGGCATTTCAAAATTTGACCATTTTTGACAAAAACTGACTTTTTGAAGGTGTCATTTTTTGACATCACATGATATGGTGTTATTCCATTAGCCTATTTTGGACAAATTACACTACCACATGTATCAACAGACTGTAATTGGACCATTTCTTAGACGCTTTTTGCACAATTTTGAACGACAATGCTCATAAGATTTAAAAAAAATTATATTATGACATTTTAATTTCAATGTTTTGATACAGAACGCCGCATCAATGTGATATTAATGGTCATAATATTAATAATATGTTTCACATTACTGGACCGTGATGATGTCATGGCATGTTGTATAATAGACAATCGAGTTAACGGCCCTTATAGTGCTCAAATTAAAGTTAACACGACTTTCCTTTTTTTCAACTGATCTTTTTTGTCGATGACGTAGCTGAAGCCCAAAGGAAAAATTGAACCTGTTCACCTCACACTCTTGGTCTTCTATTAAATGATTGTTCAAACCAAAAAAAATGAAAAAAAAAGAAGAAAAAAAAGATGATCCACACAGCACATTTAGCACGTGTGTGTGTGTGTGTGTGTGTGTGTGTGTGTGTGTGTGTGTGTGTGTGTGTGTGTGTGTGTGATGGAGACAGAGGGAATGGTGAATGTTATAAATAAATAAAACCTGCTACTTCCATAATTAGTTTTTAAAAACACACTGAGGTGTAATCACAGCTCCTCACCTCTTCACACTCAAACTCATCGGCAGGGTTGCACTTTTGGCCTCCATCCTGTAAAACAAGAAGTAAGAATCAGAAACACATAATCACTGCCCTGCAGCTCAACACTGCTCATTGTCTGCCCACTCTCTGTCAGGGTAATTAGGTCTGTCTCATTAACAGCAGAACCAACCAATGAAAGATGACAGAGCCTGTACTTTCTCAGTCTGTAACTGATGCTTTGGGAGTTTACTTCCATGATGATAATAATAATAAAAAATAATAATAATGCAATTATTATTATTATTTTTATTATGAAGATTATTTGTCTTCCACAGATAATAAAAGCAGATTAAAATCATCAATTGGTATTATAAAACAACTATGACATTTTTTTGTGTGATTTTGCCTCTTTGAACGACACATCATACTATCTTTTGGGATATTTTGTATCACCTGCCTGCAGGAAAGAAAATTCAAAAAAGTTTGGGCCGAGACTGGAGCCTTGGGGAACACCAGAGGAGAACATGAACCCACTTTTACTACTGAAAAAGTTCAGTCTGTTTGTCATGTTTTGATGAACCATCAAAATGCACAGAGGAAGTCGTTGGTGGACACATGTTTCACAACATTAACAATGTTTTAAAAGGCAATGGTTATGTTCAGGTATGTGGATATGTTGTGTGGAGAAACTTGTGGTTGTATGGTTTGGAAGACCTGTTATAAAAAAACAAATCTAAGATTCAAGAAACACTGAAGGTCAGAAGTCAACGACAAACCCCAAAGTGAATTTGACAAAAAAATATCAAATCTCAGAACTTTGAATTCTGTTCACAAAATCACAATCACAGTGCAGATTTAATTTATTGAGATTCTGGGGTGATTTGTGATTATTTCCGGAACCAAACGCCAAAGCTTCCTGTCTGCTTCATGCATCTGACTTGCCTTTCTCATAGCAACAACAGTTGAGGCTCATGGTATCATGGGATCAGTTGAGGTATTTACAGCAGTCTAACAAACAGCTTGAGCTCTCAGAAATAAGAAGTTGAAATTATTCAAACTGACAGCTGTACATGCTGTTACGTGGAGCGTTCTGTGTTTCTCAACATTTATAGATGAATTTTAAATGAGAATTGACAATAATGCAACCAGCATCTCGTTAAAATGTGCAAATCTACAGAAAAAGGCCTGTTTATTCCATCGTCTCCAGGAAGAGCAACAAACAGTTAAATGAGCTTCACTGGAGTCATTGAAATGCAGAGCAGTAATGCCAGCGTAAACACAGACACACACACACACACACACAGCATCATTTATCTCATATCATTTATAATTGGCCCATTTCTAGCCATTTTCAGGCATATTAAAATTAAAAGAAAAATTTGTAAACATCGACATGCTAAAGTATGACTTTTGTTTGATTGGGTCTTTTTTGAACATCCCATAATATGGTGTTTTTCTCTCATTTCTGGTTGTATTATGCTGCAATATGTATCAAAAGACGATAATTGACCCATTTTTATCATTTTAAGGCATTTTAAAATTTGACAATTTTCACCAAAATTGACATGCTATAGTATGACGCGGGGGCCATTTTTGGGTTTAGGACATACTGTTCTATCGCATGTATCAACAGAATATAATTGACCCATTTTAAACATTTTTAGGCATTTTGAGATTTGTTCATTTTTGACACAAAATCGACTTTTGACAATTCCTTTTTTTTGAGGAGGTCATTTTTGGACATTTTATAATATGGTGTTTTTCTGTAATTTCTGGCTGTATTATGCGCTAATATGTATCAACAGACTATAATTGACATAATTAAAGCATTTTTAGGCATTTTAAAATTTGACTAAAATGTGCAAATCTACTGGGAAAGGCCTGTTTATTCCATTGTCTCCAGGAAGAGCAACAAACTGTTAAATGAGCTTCACTGGAGTCACCGTCATTGAAATGCAGAGCAGTAATGCCAGCGTAAACACAGACACACACACACACACACACACACACAGAGCATCATTTATCTGCGTCTTCCATCAGCCTCTTTGTCAGCGCCTCATTAGCATATCTCCTCCTGGTACCTGGGTGGGAGAGCCAATCAGATCTTATCGCTGCACGAGAAGGAAGAAAACTCTTTTCAGTGACGGGGAATAATGGCGAGCAGAGAGAGAGCGATAGAGAGAGAGAGAGGAGCCACATCATTACCATTTCCTCTGAAATATACATTTGCAAACCCACAAATATGCATCCATGTGCACATGCACACAGGTTATCGGAGCGATCATTAAAGCATGCGGATGAATCATTATCATATCGACTGTTATTGCAGCAGCCTCCTCTGACACCGAACGCCTCTGCAGGTCTGCTTCCTGTAAACTGGCTGCTCAGCACAGCTCGCACAGAAATGATAGCTATATTCATGTGCTCTGGGAAAATGATACAATTTAAAAAACAAATTCACAGCAGCATGCACGAGGGAGCGTTGGGCATCCTGAGGGACGCCATCGCTCTCTCCTTATATCATATCTCAGTTTCTATCTGTTTCACTGTCTGTTCACATGTAACTTCATCTCTGCTGCTGCTGTGTGGCCAACCATGATTCATATTTGCTGGAAATGAACTCATCCCAGGTATTTAGAAATGTTTAAAGTGCTGACAGGCAGCAGTTTACAGGTGCAGCCACATTTCTTCATGGATCCAGGTGGGAGGCTCAACTATGTGCAGCAGACTTTATATACTTATATAATATGAACTAAATCAGGCATTCCCTTTTTAATTCTGAATGTACAGTTATTAGTTACTCACTATAAAATGTATACATTTGCAGGAATGCTAAAAGATATGTACAACATGTAAAAATCCTCCAGAAAATGATGCATATATTGGGATTCAATTGCATGGTTATCATGCTTTACATAATAATAATTAAATAAATATTTATATGTATATATTGCTAACTGTCATCATGAGTATCTTCTAATAATCCTTTATATTTTCCTTGATAAAGACCTGAAACATTAAATACAATGTGTTAAAAAAACAAAGCAAACTTTTTTAGGTAATTTTGTGTCTTTTTCCCAAATTTTACAGCTTTTTATTTTGGTAATTTTGTATTTTGTTTTTTGTTTTGTTTTTCACACATTTGTAACACTTGTGGACACTTCCAAAAGTGTTGATATATAAATTCCATTTAATCACAATATTTGAAAAATAACTTTCCAGAGAAATTCAACTTGTGTTTTTTTCTTTTTTTTCTGATTTCTGTCATTCTAACTGTGTTATTCTGCACAAGACATGTTGAGTTCATCCCATTTCTAGCCCTGATTGTGGTGATTCCACAGAGCTGCAGGACTTTGTTATAATTTGCAGTGAAACTCAAGGACACAGTGAGGAAAATGTAAAGTAAAGTTCTTGTTCACTCTGAAAAAGCCAACTTGTATTTTTTGTCCTAAAACAGTGATTTAAGTTGGTAAAACTTGGAAATATAAATGATTGACATTTAGGGCAATAATGTAAGTTAGCACAACAAAGGAAGCCAGTTGTCTGCTCAAAAACAAGTTGGTGAGTTGTTGTTACTTATATCTTTAAGTTGGGGTTCACAACAAGGAGCAATAGTTCTGATAACTCTTATTTCTTTGTTGTGAAATGTGGGAAAGCGGTGAAATTCTGACATTAGCGAAAGCTAGCGGCTAACTGATGCTAGCGGCTAACTGATGCTAGCTGCGCTGCTTGTTACAGCTACAAGAGTAGCCATTAGCGTATCAATGCTAACTCAAAATTGTGGTCGCAACATTAGCTGACATTTCATAGCGGCGTTACAATCGCGCCAAATCAGCACATGCAGAAGTTAGCAGAAGTAAGGATTAAAAGTTATTACAATGTAAAATTATAAGTTAGTACAACTTACAGTTGAGTTGACAAAAATCTGAATTAGGAGTTGAGCAGACTCAAAAACAAAACTTAAAATATTTAGTTTAATTGTCCATCTTAAAATTTTATCGAAGTTTGTTGCCTTGAAATCTTGACTTCACCCAGCTTTTCTTTTTTTGTGTTGGGGTTCAGAGGGTTAATATAATGTTAGGTAGTTTCATGTATACTTGGATATAAACATACTGACTCTTAGCAAGAACAGTCAGTCAGATGTCTTCCTTTAAAACCAAACCTCTGCCCTTGACCAGATGTGACCAGATGTGTGCGTGGTGTGGCGTCCTGCAGGACTTCCATCAGCCTGACAGCAGGCACTGAGTTTGTCAATTGTACTAAATCTACCACTGTGGCTGCACGCGTTCCTCTGCAGCAGAGGTTCAGAGCGTACACTGTAAAAAATGTTTGTAGAAATAACAGTAAAACACTGTCAATTTGCATCAGAAATAGGTCGTAAAATTAAACATTGTACATCACCGTAGCAGATACTTTTAATTACTGTCAATCAAAGAATAGTAAAAAACTTTCAATTCTACCGCCATAAACTGTAGAAAACACACAGTTTTGCTGTAAAAATATAAATTTTTCATGTAAAGTTAATGGAGAAATACCACGATGACACAATTATCCTAAAAGTAATGGGATTATTCAGTATAAATTACAGTTTTTGCTGATATTTACATTTACATACGCTCACTGTATTTTTTACGGTGATGTTCTGGCAACCACAGCTGCTGGTATTTTACCGTAAATTCAACTGATTTTTTTTACAGTGTAAGACGCGTCCCTGGGGCGGCGAGCGGAGGGAGAGTGGTGAGGCTAAGAGGACAGAGACATGCAGGTGTCCAGAAAACTACAGGAGCAGCTGCAGCAGATGTGGCAGGAAAATAAGGTTTAATAAAGCCTGCGATTGGAGTCAAACATGAGTCACTGTCACATCTGAACTCACACGTGATCCATACACACCATATTTACTCCATCGTGGATAAACACAAATCTGCCTAGAAATTATAGACAAACAGAAGCTCTCTGTAACTGCAGAACCTGCCTTAGAATTATCATATTTCATTATATTATATCATTATACAGTATTATCATACTTTTCTTCAGTCTGACAGTAATGCAGTGATGTTTGTCTGTACGTCCATGTGTACACTGCAAACACAAGCTACTAATTGATTATTCTGCATACTTTTGATGGAGAAAATTCATCAAAATGTAAAGAAAAACAGGCTAAAGTCTCTGCAGTGGTTGAGTCGTGTCGGCTGAATGGAAAACATCCGGATCCCCTAAAAAAACCCCGGCTGTTTACTGAGCTAGCCGGCGGCACCAGACACCATCCCTGAGCTACAAGGATGTCTGCAGGCTGCACATAAAGGGAATCACCAGCGACCCTGAGGCATGGCCGAGTTAGGAGAGCATCACAATGAGCAAACAGGAGATATGAGCTGTGGGAGGAGACGGGGGACACTGCAGCTCATCTGGACTCTTTGTTCTGGACAAAGCCCCGCGAGCCAGGAAAGAAAAACACAGCGTCTCCAAATTCAGGACAAAAAATATTCAATAAGTCCTCCAAATTAAAGGACAAAACTGAGTTTAAAATCACTACTTTATCATCCTGGTGGCAATAACAAACATGTGGAAGTTGAAAGGATCTTTATCTTGCTGTTAAGCCTCTAAAGCAGGGGTGGGCAATTCATTTTCCCAAGGGGCCACATGACCAATACCACGAAGGTTGCAGGGGCCGGACCAAAACTCGGAAATAAATTCTGCTCAATATTAATGTAATTGCTTTATAAAATATAGTAAATTATCTGGTTTTGAGCTGCTACTGATAGGAACACATGTTATGATAAGACTGTTAATATGGAGTAAATCAAATATAGCAGTAAAAAGTAGTAAATACTCCAATCACTGTATCACTTTTCCATTTATTTTAAACACAACTGTAAATGACCTTTAGCAAGGTTCCTATTTATGTT
Organism: Centropristis striata; assembly: GCF_030273125.1. NCBI lineage: Eukaryota > Metazoa > Chordata > Actinopteri > Perciformes > Serranidae > Centropristis > Centropristis striata. The sequence continues at coordinate 31,103,965 of NC_081535.1, forward strand.
TTTGTATTATATAGCTTGTTTTTTCATGTTTGTACATTTTCAGGGTGTTTTACAATGTTGTGATGCTTTTATTTTGAAAAGGTGCCCACCAGTGTGAAACGGGTGCTTTAATTTTGAAAGGTAGTGACAGGAAATAACCGGTAGAACGGTTAAATGAAAAAACGAACGGTAAATAATAACGAGTGCGTAGTAATTCATATAAAGTTGATATAAAGTATGAAAAAAGCTTCTATAGTGGCGGCTGACAGGACACAAGGTTTGTTAGAGTTTATTTTATTCTGTCATATATATTAGTGGCTATATTTGTTGTCTTAACTATAGTAAAAGTGCTTGTTAGCTCTAGTGCTAATGCTAATGTTTGCTATTTTTTTCAAAATAAAAGCACTGCGGTTGTATTGATTTCTAATTTCTGGGTAACCTCATGCGGGCCGGACAAGGACAGCCAACGGGCCGGATGTGGCCCGCGGGCCGCCCAATGCCCAGGTCTGATCTAGAGTCACCGATCACATGACCTTCAGCTGCTTCAAAACTCCACGAGGCCAGTTTCTGTTTGATGATGACAGAACAAGTCAAACCGGAGATATACTATAAACATACCCATATACTCATAGCTCATACTTATAGCTCATACAGTAGTGTTCAAAATAGTAGCAGTCCAATGTGACTAACCAGATTAATCCAGGTTTTTAGTATATTTTTTATCGCTACATGGTAAACAAGGTACCAGTAGGTGCAGTAGATTCTCAGAAAACCAACAAGATCCAGCATTCATGATATGCAGCTCTTAAGGCTGTGACATTGGGCAATTAGTTAAAAGGGGTGTGTTCAAAAATATAGCAGTGTCTGCTTTATAAACTCAAAAATATTTTGTACAAACTTTTTTGTTTCTAGGATTTAGCAATCCTGTGAATCACTAAACTAATAGTTAGTTGTATGACCACAGTTTTTTTTTTTTATAACTGCTTCACATCTGTGTGGATGGAGTCAACCAACTTCTGGCTCCTTTCAGCTGTTATTCCACTCCAAGACAGAATTTTCTTCAGAAACAGCATTTTTGATGTCACCCCACAAGTTCTCAATTGGATTAAGGTCCGGGGGTTGGGCTGGCCACTCCATAACATCAATTTTGTTGGTTTGGAACCAAGATTTTTTCAACTTTTCATCTTGGTGTCACTGTCACTTTCAATGACGTGAATACTTGCTTTTGAGGAATGAGCTATCCATTTGGAGCAAGTGACACACTTTTACAGGTTATCAACAAGGTTTTGCAGTTTGTACGAATAGTTTTGAGAAATGCATTAACTGTTGTGCAAACTGTAATATAATAAAGTGTTGTGAAAGTAGAGTCTAACTTCTGTCTATCACTATCTCTGTCACTTCCATCTCCTCGCTGTAAAACAATGATTTTCAGGGGAAATTGGATAGTCTGTGAGAGCCAAATAAATATCACCGTTATTAACAGTGAGGATGTGACAGAAGATGGATAAAGTACCGAACGGAGGCTGACCAGTGAAATAGTTACTATGGCCACAGATGGAATGTGTTTATTTGTGCATGTTGAACTGACTTAAATGGAAAATGCAGCATTAATTCTCATCTAAGTCTCAAAAATGGGGTCTGGGGCCCCTTCGTTCTCTGGAGAGATAGAAGTCAGCAAACTCTGCTCCCCATGATGTATGTGACATTTATGACCCCTACAGATAACAATACAGGTACATCTAAAAAAAAAAAATCAGATTATCATGATAAAGTTCAATATTTTTTTGCCAATCATTTCAGAAAGTGAAACTTGTATATTATATAAATTCATTCCACATAAAGTGAAATATTTCAAGCCTGTATTTCTTGTTATTATGATTATTCTGGCTTAGAAATAATGAAAACTCAAAACTCAATGTCTCAGAAAATTAGAATGCAGAACAAACTGCAGCTCGTCTCCATTATTCCTGACGACGCGTTGTTATAAGTCAAAGCTTCTTCTTCTTCTTTTTCTCCACAACAAATGTATGAATATGTAAAAGAAGTTAGAAAACAGTTGTGTAAACCATCTCGCCGTCACGACACATTATATTTGTGGAGGCATTTCTATAATTCATGTTTTAAAGCTCTTACATAATGCAAAGCCATTTGTATTGTCCTTTAACCTGCAGCCCTGCACCTCCTCCTGTACATAATGGATGGCGGCTCTCCCTGGATGCAGGCGGGATGAGGCTAATGTGTGGCGAGGTGAAGAAGAGCACAGCAGATTTATGTCCCTGTTGTCTGGATGTGTTTCCACTGCGCGCATTTATTTCTTTCTATAGTCGGCCGGACACGTCCTCAGTTTCTCTCCGATAAGATACAAGACAAAACTGCTGCGTTGTATTGATGTTCTGTCCTACGAAGACAGAGAAGAGACACTACAGAGGCAGTGAAGGTGAGAGGAGAGCTTTCAGGCTGGCTGAGGAGCTGTGACAGACAGACAGACAGACAGACAGACAGAGAGGTTGCTTCTGATTATTTAACCCTCTATGATACGCATTATGATGCCAGTTAAGAAAAAATAGTTTGGGGTGTTTTTTTGTCTTAAAATAGACTAAATAAATAGCCTGGGTATACCCATACTGCCTTGCATGCTCGAATTTAATTTTGAACCTCCATCCAGTCTGGCAACCAGGGAGGTTTCTTAGCCCTGTTTTAGGGATCCAATCACAGAGCGGGGAGGGACAGCAAGACAATGACGCGTACTACTCGGCACTTGGAAGCTTGTAGTTTTCTTACGGATCCAACATGGCTGCTGCAGACACGAAACTCTCTTTAGCTGTAGACGGTGTTTTAAATAGTTTAGAGCCAAAGTTGAAAGGCGAAAGGTCTCTCGGCGGCTCCGCTGTCCCCCGGCTCGTAGCGAGATCACCGGTAGCGGGGCTATTAGCGGCGCTAATCACCGGCGCTACCGTAACGCCGGTGATCTGGCTACGAGCCGGGGGACAGCGGAGCCGCCGAGAGACCCGCAGCAGCTTGTTTATTGCCCATAAAATCAGTGGATGTGTGTGGCTGAATGACATGAGGGGGAATAAAGCGTGAAAATAAATCTTCTAAATCTAAGAACTGGAGGAGCAAAGCAGCAGCAACACTCTCTCACAGACACACACACAACAAACATCCATTTCTGTTGCTCTACTACGTCATCTGGTATAACTGATCTGATTGACTAAGAGCTACCTACAGACGCTATTGATAGACATTCTAAGCGCCCAATAAACGGCTCCGGAGGATCGTAAACCACACCTCCTCTACGGAGAAATGAATGGCTGGTTTCCAGACCAAATCTCGTTTGAGATTGGTCTGGTGTTAGCCAGGCTACTAAATAAACATAATCTGAAGACATTTTATAAGTTTTTGGGGTTTGTTGCCCGTAGGCAACATTGTACCATAACGGTGCACAAGTGAAAAAGAAAGTTTTTTAAATTAATTTTGACATTTTAAAACAGGTTTCTTGTCTTAATGTTTCCTGTAGGCAATGTAGAGCCATTGAAATGATTGTCTTGAACAGTCTAAGTGTATGAAACTATCCAAACTGAAGGTTTCCTCACCTATCAGTAGGAATATATTTTTTCAGATGGAAAAAGGCCAGGAAATTATGTTTTGAGTGTTTTTTTGTGGCGCAAAATGTCAAAGCTGTTTCCTTTGGAAAAATCTGCAAAATAGGGTTTCAATATGGCCTCCTGGAGGTCATGTGACTATACTTTTCCCCTTTTTTAAAGTATCGCATCACTCAAAAACATGCGTTGTAGAAATTTGACAGGCCAAAAATGAGTACCAGTATGTTGTCTGAGGGCAACACCGTTCCATAGAGGGTTAACTAAATGCAGCTTGTCTCTGCTGCAGAAAGCATGAGAACACTCACCTGCAGGTTAGCACAGGTGGAGAACATGCACGCACTGTCCATGGGTTTGATTGCGTTGCCATGGAGAGAGGGGGCGGGTTTGGAGATGATTGGCGGCTGGGCGGGTGGGAGGAAGGTGGACGCTGGCTCCGTCACCAGAAGAGTTCCTCCCTCTGAGCCGTAACCGAACGACTGGATGGCGTTCTCTGTGACAGCAGCAGAGACACAGAAGGAGTTCATATCATTGTTATATTTGTTATTTATATGTATTCAAACACAAAGTCAGAAAATTGTCTAATTTTCATGAGATTGTGACAGAAACTTTCTATTTCAATTCAGGGTTTCTGTTTGTTCTGTGACAAGCTGCTCTCTTCAATCTGCCTAATAATAACACGCCTTCACACAATCCAGCTGCAGGACATGGTAAGGTTCACTGCTCGGACAAAATGCTGAAGTTTGGTTGAATTAGTGCTCCGTCAGCACTTCTCTAAGGTTAGGGCCAAACAGTTACTGGTTCGACTCTAAAAGACAGTTTAAAGAGGAAATGAATGATGTAAATGGTGGAAGTGAAGTAGTTAGGAGGACGACGTGAGTCGCTACATCGTTCAGTAAAAACCTGATGCAGGAAGTTAAGAGATGTTTTAATCACATGTTGCACTTTGGTAAATCATGGGACACCAACACTGTTCTGCTGGGAGACAGTTTAGGGCTTTTATTCTGTCTTTTTACATATTTTTTTGATAATTTTACGTATTTTTTTGGTTTTCTATGTCTTCTTTAGTGATTTTGTGTCTTATTTTGGTCATTTTAAGCCTTTTGTTGGTCTTTTATCACTTTCTTTTGGGAATGTTATATCCTTTCTTTGGTAAATTTGTTTTTTGCGGGGGGGGAATTCTGTCTCTTATGGGAATTTTACATATTTTGATGGTGTTTTATCACTTTCTTTTTGTGTTTTTTTTTTAGGCAATTTTGTGTTATTTAATTTGACATCCTTTTTTTTTTACATCTCCTTGGGGAAAGTCCTGGCTTTGTTTACCAAACATTACCTCTATTACATTATTATTTTTTCTGCATTACATTTAAGAAGTTGATATCAGCACATTTGTGGCTTGAAAAAAGAATCAAAATCAAATCAAAATGTGTGCAGGTGAATCTTCTGCAGAGCGGCTGAATGATTGATCTGTTGATGGACGCGTTGTTTCATCTCTGAGTGGATGGTCCTCCTCAGGACAGTTTAAAAGTGTGCGTGAAATATGAAATGTATAGATCTGTATGTATAACAGAAGGCGTGAGTGAGTCAGATAAGTGAGAGAAAAGGTCAGCGGAGGAGGAGGAGGAGGAGGAGGAGCTGAAGATCCCGAGACACTTTCTGTCAATAACAGCTTCACCTCTGAGGCTCCTCCGCCTCCTGATGGCAACATGCACATGCACTACGTTTTATATTTCATCTTCCATTAAACATTATTGGATTTTAATCACACGGCTCACAGAGGGAAAAAACGATCGAGATGTTCTGCACTTTAAGTTTAGTTAGATTGATTTGTTTCTGAGCTTTCATGTCACGAATAAAAGAAACAAACGTTCTGTAATCAAAGTTTCATAAGATTCATAAAGTCTTTTAAATAGATGAAAAGCTCTTGTTAATCTCCCTTTTAGAGTTTTGACCTGTTGGTCTCTGGAGGACTGAAGCTTTTAAAACAAAATTAATAAATAAATAAATCAGTCAATAGATACACGAATATGCCATTAAACGCAAAATAAAAGAATATTTTCTGCTTTATACTATATTTTCAGTTTGATTAATTGGTCGTTTCTCCAGTCAACAAAAGCTTCCTCCTGCCCTTTCACATTAAAAGCCCAGAAATAACTGAAAGGCAGTAAGACTTTTAACGTGACCATGAAGGTCACTCGTGGTATTTTAATATAATTACAAGGTGAAGGCAGAAAGTGCAAGCTATTAACAAATAATATTGCATGCATTAGTCCACTCTCAGTGGCTCAGTGTTTATCAGCAGTTATCTTCTTATAAGTCTGGAAAATAAACTGTTCACTCTGAGCGTCTGGAAGAAACAGACAGAGCAACTGGACATCATCTACACTTTCTGTAGATTTATACAATATGTATGAGCAGATATTTGACAATATACAGTATTATTTTAGTTTATTTGTCCTGAGAGAACAATTGGCTACACATCAGTAAAGCACAAGGTCATCTCAAATAATATAAAGGAAAGAGAAAAAAAACTGAGTTTAAATTATGGAAAAAAATAAATTAAAATAAGTAGAAAATGAAAAAAAAGATGTACATATAAATAAGTGGAAAAAGAGAAGAACAGAGTTTGAGAATTAATTAATTTAAAAAATACATTAAGTAATCAATTAAGTAGGAAAAGAAAAAAGTTTGAACTAAGAATATATATAAAAAATACTAAAGTAGGTAGAAAAAAAAATCTAAAAACAGTTTGAACTAAGAATAAAAAAAAAAATGAAATGAAAACAAGTACAAAAATAAAAAACAGTCTTTAAACTAATAATAAATAAGTAAAAAAAAAAAACAATTTCAAATAAGTAGAAAAAGAAGAAAAAGAGAGTTTCAACTAAGACATATAAAAAATGAAATAACATAAACAATAAAATAAATAAAATAAATGAGTACAAAATGAAAAAAATTAACTTAGAATACAAAAATAATGAAACAAATAACTAGAAAAAACAGAGTTTGAACTTATATACTTATATATAAAATTATATATATATTAAAATAATCAAAAAATCAACAGTTTTGAGATATTTCGAGTCTTAAATGGTTGTTTTTCCTCACAGAGTTGAGGTGACAGATGGTATGAAATGTTTGTGTATTTTGGCAACAGAGACCCAGAAGGTCCTGAACCGAACACCAGAAGTGTATCCTGTGTTTCTGAGTCTCTGTGTGTGAGTGTGTGTGTGTGTGTGTGAGTGCGTCAGCGGCTCACTGAGGCAGCTGTTGTGGGTGAAGTCCCGGTGGAAGGCGTCACACTCGCGCTCCTGGCTGCCGGTTCCCCTGCAGCTGCACCACAGGCTCATCGTGATGTTGGACGGACTGCTGTCGGCGTAGTTCGGCGTCACATCAGAGCCTGAGAGAGAGAGAGAGAGAGAGAGAGAGAGAGAGAGAGAGAGAGAGAGAGAGAGGAGGAGGAGGAGGAGGAGGAGGAGTTGATGTTGGGGAGGAATAAGAATTAGGATGCAGATTAGAGAATAAAAGCTAAAGAGGATTTCTGCAAATTGGGAATTGAATCACTGGATGGTTTCCAGAGAGGAAGTGAGTCACCTGCAACAAAGACTCAGAAAGATCCGAATCATCACTGAGCTTCAGATAAAAGCAGGAAAAATAGGAGATTGGGCCCAATAAAGCCTGAATTATCTGCACGATCACAGCTGAATATAATATATATAAAAATAATGTATTCAGAACTTAAAGTCTCTCAGAGCTGCCGAGGTTCAGAAATGATTCTTTACTGTAACATCCCAATAAATACTGCCTTATTTTTCAGGTTTTTGTGTGTTTCAGGGGTTATATTTTTTCTTCTTTTTTAGTGTGCATTACAGTGATTACAGAACAGGTGAAGACAAGAATAGAACCAGCGGTGAAAGAAGTAATCAGATTACTTTACTGCAGTACAAGTACTAATACCACTCTGCAGAAATACTCCACTACAGTAAAAGTCCTGCATTCAAACCTTACTGAAGTAAAAGTACAAAAGCATTAACCGTAAAATATTATTTTATATATTCTGAATATATTATTTTATATATTCTGAATATATTATTGGATCATTATTATTGATGCATTTATGTAAGCAGCGTTTTGGTGTCGTCAAGGTAGGGCTCATTTAGACAACTAAATGAAAATAATATTAATAATAATAATAATAATAATAATAATAATAATAATAATAATACATTTAATTTATATTGTGCTTTTCTAAAATGCTTAAATATACTTTTAGATGCTTTTATTAATGATAATCACTTTAAATGTATCATGTTTTTGATGGTAAATCTTGACCTGAAATGTAACTAAAGCTGTCAGATAAATAAATAGGAGTAAAAAGTACAAAGTTACAATAGATCAATATACACAAGTAAAGTACAAGTACCTCAAAATTGTATTTAAATACAGTACTTGAGTAAATCTTTAAATTAAATTAATTAATTGAAAGTAAATTTCACCACTGAATAGGAAGACATATGGAGCAAAATAACTGCAAAGAAAACAAAAGAAAAGTAAACAAAACAGATTCAAACACCATCAAAAATAAAACCACCAAACAAACAAACAATCAAAACAAAACAAACAAATAAGGAAACAGCAAGAAAAGAAAAAGTCAACATACAAAAGAATATTTTAGAAAATATAAACAGTTTCTATGTGTTGTTTGTACTGTTTATATTTTTAAAAATATTGTAAACTATGAATACATAGAAAATGAAATAATTAAAATAAGCAGAAAAAACTAAAACTAAAATATCTTAAACTATGAATAATTAAAAATGAAATAAATATTTAAATAAGCAGAAAAAATTAAAAATTAAATATTTTAAACTATGAATAATTAAAAATAAAATATTTATATAAGTAGAACAACAAAAAACAAACAAAAAAACAAAATTTGAACTTAGCGTTAAAATACGTAGAAAAAGAAAAAAAAATGAGTTTGAATTAAGAATAAATCAAAATAAATCAAAATAAATATTCAAATAGGTGGAAAAAGAAAAAAGAAGTTTGCACTAGACCAAAATCCTAAAATAAAGTAATTTCTAAAAATGAGTAGGAAAAAAACTGTTTGAACTGAGAATAAATAAAAATAAAACAAAATAAATATTTAAAAAAGAGAAATTTCGAGTCTTGGATGGTTGTTTTTTTGTATGTTGACATCATGGAGGTATTTCAGAAGTGTTGTTGGATGTGTGTGTGGGTTTGTTGTTGGGGAATAGTTGTTTATTTACAGTGTTTAGGTTAATAAATAAACAAACGTCTCACCAATGAGGCCCACGTACGACATCAGGCAGCCGTGGTAGTTGTCGTGCGGGCAGCTGGTGACGGTGTGAGGCGTCACCTGGCAGTTCATGTGGAAGTCAGCCAGCCGAGACCTGAGGAGAGTAATCAGATTACTTTACTCCAGTGAAAGTACAAAAGCATCAAAAGTAAAAGTACTCGTTCAGCAGAATGTTTTATATATATTCCAAATATATTTAACTCATTAATACTGTTATGATGTTTAATAACAGAAAAACTGTCTTCTCACTTTAAATTTATCACGTTTTATAAAAATGTTTAATCACGTTTTTTATGTTAAACCTTGACCTGAAAAAAAACTAAAACTGTCAGATAAATGAAGTGGAGTAAAAATCTACTTAGTTACACTCCACCACTGCCTGCACACACACACACACACACACACACACACACACACACACTGTCACCATGGGAAACACTCTCTGGGTTCTGGTTAATTAATTAAAAAACAAGAAGCAGATCTCTGCCGAGGCCGTGCAGCACGATGAAGCAAGTTGCTGAAAGTGAAAAATAATTGATTGATGTGTTTCTCCTTCAGTCCCCGCTGCAACAAGTCTCATGACCCCAAAGTTGGTAATTTATCTGACAAACTGCTCATGATGTACATATTCACTGAATTTCAACATTTTTAAATCACAAATATGTTGAATATGAACGTACCTGTTCTCAGTGTGACACAAGACAAACATTTTAAACACTTTTATACACAAGAGGAAAAGAAAAGGGTTAAGATTAAACAAAACTCTTATTCCGGACAAAAATAGGGTCACAAAGTCTGGTCTTTGGATCTTCTTGATAAACCCTCTGAACCCAAATGGGCGGTTTCAGGACGTTTTTTTTTTTTTACATTAATCTCTGTGTTCTTGTACTTCACTGTAAGATATAAAATCTCTATAAATCTATAAGTCCTGCAGCTCTCTGGAATCAGCACAATCAACTCAAGCATGTCTTTGTGCAGAATAAAACAGTTAGAATGACAGAAATCAGAAAAAAAGTGGATTCTCTGATTAATTATTTTTCAAAAATGTGAATAAAACAGAATTTCTATGTCAACACTTCCAAGTGTCCACAAGTGTCCTGAATGTAGTAAAACCAGTTTTCTCCTCATATTCTACACAGCCTCTCCTGTCCTCTCCTCTCTGCTCTGTGTAAACAGCCTCTCCTGTCCTCTCCTCTCTGCTCTGTGTAAACAGCCTCTCCTGTCCTCTCCTCTCTGCTCTGTGTAAACAGCCTCTCCGGTCCTCTCCTCTCTGCTCTGTGTAAACAGATTCTCAGTGAATATTTGTCACGTGACCGTTGGTCTCAGCAGAATCAATCATGTCTTCTCAGTGTCTCTGAGGAGCAGAATTTAATGTTTTTAACAGGATCTGGTTAGTGCAAACACTTTATTTTAAATGACACATGGAGAATAAAGAGATTCTAACACAAATATCAACATTTAACACAAGTTTTGCTCAAGGACCGTCGGAAAGGTCAAACTCTGACGATAATGTCTGTTTGTACAGATTCTTTACATTATAAACATTAGATTTTAGCCAATCTTTCAAAGAAAATACACGTTTTAAATGACACATATAGAATAAAGTGATTCTGATGAGGAGAACATCTAGTCATGAAGATGTCATGTGACCTTTTTCTCTTCTCTTCTGCTCGTGTTATCTGAGCACTGTAACCTTCTGTAAAAAAATAGATAAATAACTGAAACAGCTCAAACAGAAGCACAGGAAGCTGGCCTGACAGCTGAAACATCCTGGTGGAAAAAAACGTCTGATTCAGACGCCGTGTGGAGATTATCTGTGCATTTCCAGCCCTCGTCCTGCACTATCCACGACATCATGCATATGTTAATGACAAGGAGCTGTCACAGGCAATAACTGTACAGCTGCTGAGCTTAATCTACTGCCTGTCCTACTTTTCTCTTTCACCACCCTGCCTCTGCTTTGTCTCTCTCGGCTCTGGAACTGCTGAGCTGCTTCTTCTCCTGAACGTCACGCTGCTGAAACACGTCGTACAGTCGCAGCAGCAAGCCGACACAAACGAGATCCCGTCGATATCTGACACCACATGATAGACGCTGTCCACACACACACACACACACATATGCAACAACTGTGAAAGTGCTTGTTGTGTTGCTCGTCTGTCGGCTGCAGGAATGCTGCAGTTTATAGAATGTGCTTTTGACTTTCACACAGAGGTCAGTGTGTGTGTGTGTGTGTGTGTGTGTGTGTGTGTGTGTGTGCGTGTGTGTGTGTGCGTGTGTGTGCATGTGTGTGTCGTCCTGCTTCAGTAATCATGCCGACAATACATTACATTACATTTGTTTCTAACAAAAAACAGAGAATCTGTTTTCATAAACTTGTGTTTTTTTCGCATAGATTTATATTTTTTTCCTTCAAATTTGTGTTTTTTTCTTATTGATTTGTGAGTATTTTCTTATAAATGTGTGTTTTTTATTCTCTTAAATTTGTGATTTTTTTTCTCATAAATTTGTGATTTTTTTTCTCATAAATCTGTGATTTTTAAAATAAATGTGTAATCATTTTTCCTCAAATCTGTACGTTTATTTTCTTATACATTTTTGGGGTTTTTTTCTGGTGAATTTGTGATTTATTTACTCCCAGCACGCTGACACAAATGTGTGATCCTGTCGATATCTGACACCACATGATAGACGCTGTCCACCTGTGTGTGTGTGTGTGTGTTTACGAGTGCTGTACACACACACACACACACACACACACACACACACACACACACACATACATACACAAACACTGTGAAAGTGTTTGTTGTGTTTGCTCGTCTGTCGGCTGCAGGAATGATGCAGTTTGACAGCCTGAGTGCTGTGCTTTTGACTTTCACATAGAGGTCAGTGTGTGTGTGTGTGTGTGTGTGTGTATGTGTGTTGTCCTGCTTGAGTAATCCTGCCAACGATGTCAACTCGAGACAAAAGACACAACCATAATCCACAATGACAAAAGCACACTTTCCTCCAGTCCCTCTGTCTCACTTTGTGCTTCTCTGAATGACACACATGTACTGCACACACACACACACACCCTTGGCCTGTATGCAGTGTGAGGAGTGACTCAGATGGTCGGTTCAGTCCCGGTTTGACAGCCAATCTTCACAATTCAAACGACTTGTATTTCATAATGTTACATTTAATGTCATCAGAGGTTCTTTCGTATGAAACTAGACGATCTGAGGAATCCTTCTGTACCGTGTCAGGATATCTTTTTAGGAAGGAGGTTAAATAAGAAATGATGTCCATTATCAAACTTTGATACAGATATCTGAATGAAAAGAGGTTCTATGTGTCTCTATTCGCATCCTCTTGTGGCTTCAATGTTGCCAATCTCACAGGTTCATCCTCACATGTTTGATATCCTCATGGGAGGGATAGCATTTAGGATTTACCCCTTTTTTCTTTTTTGACTCCCCGTTGCTTGAGGCATCTATAACTGTTAGAGATAAAATCCCCACATTAATGGTGCCCCGTGTGAGGCATCATATATTTGTTATAAGGCATCCTAAAATCCCAACACTGGTTAATAACGGACCTGCAGATATCTGAATGAAAATAAATTCTGTGTTTCTATGTTTAGTCTGAAGCTGAATCTTATTGTCTGTCCCTCAGAGTGTGTGTGTGTGTGTGTGTGTGTGTGTGTGTGTGTGTGTGTGTGTTGTCTCAGTGAGGCAGAATAACTGTTTCCTGGTTCGTTTTGGGTGAGTCAGCTGAGGGGCGGAGCTTTAACCCAACAGTTTATCAGGTCAGAGTCTCATTCAAAACTGGTTAATAACTGACCTGCAGATATCTGTTCTGTGTTTCCCCATGAGTCTCTTTACAGACATGCTGTAACATGCAGTAAAATGTGTTATTGTGTCCTCTTGTGTGTGAATATTTGTGCATCCTGAGGTCCCTAAACAGTCTGTGAGCTGCATAAATTGGGTCTTGCAGACTGGATTTAAGAAGATCTAAAGAATCTATTAGTACCAAACATGTCATGGTATCTTCTCAGGAAGGAATTTAAATAATACTCCCAAGTAAGAGAAACGCTCCAAAGCGAGAAAACAGCCACAGCAACCCTCTGACCTCCAGATATCTGAACAAAACGGGTTCTAATAACTCAAGAGTCTTTACAGACAAACCCACTTTATGCCGTTAACATGCAGTTTGGTACAGAAACCTGCAGGTTTTTTTTCATGCATTTTCACCATTTCTGCATCCCTGGGTCCCTAAACAGTCTGTGAGCTGCATAAATCGGGTCTGATTGGAAAACTGAGACTCTTTTGAGACTTTTTTTTTATTTTTATTTTTTTTTTTTATATTTTTTACCACACACAATCAACAGGTTACAGAGGATATGCACAAAACTCCAACCCCCACAACTCATATTCCCTCACATAGGGTAAATCAAAATAGCTCTAATAATATTCACAGAAACACGAGCTTGCCAAAGTCAAAAACTTATTACAGAAAGCGAGACACCTTCCAATCTTAACCGGGGGGCTGGTCCCTTTCACACCACTCAGAAAACCAAAATAATATCCAAACCTATACCCTCAACACACAACAGACACTGTTACACAGCATAAATAAGGAACAAATAAAACATATGAGAAAAAAAAAATGTGGATTCAACGAGCCCAATGTTCTTCATGTGTGATGATGTTAGTGAGTGAAACTTGAGCTCAGTGTATAAAATGAGCTGCTGTGACCTCTAGGATAATCAGCCTCATGAAACGTTACAACCACAAACTAGAGACCTAGAGCGTTCAGAGGATGGACGGCTGACACTCTAGATTCACAATAAGGGGCAACACTTTCTCAGCAGGCAACACAACACAATTGCTGCCATACAATCGCACAAAATACACAAATCTACTAAATGTCAAAAGTTTCTGAAACCAAATCACAGTATGGATATTTCTCTGCTCTGAATGTGGGGTTTCTGGTTACTGTCAGCCGCCGTACATGAAGCCATGCCCACTGCCACAAACCTGCCCTGGCCCTTCACAATAAAAGCCCAATAATGAATTAACAGTGCAAATGCCATAAAATGAATTACTTTAATTACAAATATTACTGTACAACTGTAAATTACCTTTTTAATTAATTATCTGTTAAATAACTTATAGTTGAGAGTATTTTTTGCTCTTGAACACCAATAAACAAAAAACAATCAATGAGAACAAAGTTTTTACAGAATTGATCAATAATGGAACAGGAAACCACAGAGACGCCTGCCAGTCACAGAGTGATTGACAGCTCGTCTGACATCATTTCCTCACACTGACAAACAAACATCACAAGGACAACGTGGTCACATGTTCCTCAAAGACTTCAGGACGATGCTGATCGTCTATTCCTGCTGTCCTGCAGCCACAGAGACCTTCACTGGTAAAACCTGCAGTGGGGTATTGTTCTGATCAAAACTGGAAAAATATGGAAACATCTTCTCAGTGAAAGTGTGTGTGAAGGTGTGTATGTGTGTGTTAGTGTCAACATCAGAGAAGGACAGCTTTCCTCTGTTCCAGTCCAGATCCACTCTGATCCTCTGGAGCTCCTTCTGCACTACGAGAACAGTTTCTTCCTCTGATGGTGACTTTGATAAGTATTTATCTCCATAGAACCATATTCTCCATAATTCAGACCAAAGGCCTCGTCTCCTCTGGACAGACTCTGCTAACACACCCAGATCCCAGCATGTATTGTCTCCAATCTCGACCTCCCAGCTGTGAGTCCCTGAGTTAAATCCCTCAGAGCCCAGAACAGAGTAATAATCAATCCTCTCTGGATTATCAGGAAGCTCCTGTTCTTCTTCTCCTACTCTCAGACTGGTCAGATCTTCAGACAGGATGAGGTCTGGACCAGCAGTGTTTGGGTCCAGAACAACAGGACTATAGGAGACCATGTCCTTCATCTTGTTCCAGATGTTGAAGGCCAGGTTGCCCAGGTGTTTGGCCTGGTCTATCAGAGCTCCTGAGGGCAGCTGTGGATCCTCCAGCAGGGGGCGCTGCTGGACTCTTTCCACTGCAGCCTTGTAGTTGTTGAGGAATGAGACGTGTTCAGCTCTCAGCTCGTCCTCTGTGGCTCTGACTGTGTCTGAAAGAGCTGCTATCTCTCTGCTCAGAGCCTCCATCTTCTCCTCCATCATCTGACTGTTCTGCTCCTCTTCCTCCCTCAGTGCAGCCATCCTGGCCTCCTCTTCCTCTTCTAGAAACTGGTGAAGCTTCTTAAACTGCTCCTTAATCTGCGTCTCTGTGCGTCGGGCCTGGTCCTGAATGTGTTCTGCTGCTTGATCAAACTCCTCTTTAACTTCTTTAAAAACCTCTAACTTCTTCTTTAAAGGCTTCAGAGTTTCCTGAAGTTCCTTCTTGTGTTGTTGTGCAGCTTCATCGATGGGTCTGAATCTGTGGTTGGAGTGTTCTTCTGAGTCTCTGCAGACGAGACACACTAGCTGCTGATGGTCCAGACAGAAGAGTTTGAGTGTCTCAGAGTGCAGACTGCAGAGAGACTCTGAAGCTCTCTGATCTCTCTCCTGTAAGAAACTCTCACACAGCTTCTTTAACGCCAAATCACAAGGTGGAGGACTGTTTGAAGATCTTTTCCTACAGACCGGACACTCTCTGGTTTGTTTCCCCGTCCACCAGCTCTGCAGACAGTCTCTACAGAAGCTGTGGCTGCATGACAGGACAACAGGATCTTTAAAGATGTCCTGACGGACAGAACAGCAGAGATCCTCCTCTAACTTGGAAGCCATTTAGTCTCTGAGTGAAGCTGAAACACAGCAGACAAACAGCTCAGCCACTCCCTGTTCTCTCAAAGTTACTTTCCTGTAAAACTGTCGTTCAGTTTGTGGATTCGGCAGCTGGGTGAAGTGGAGCTGTTCCAGTGTTCCCAGTAACCTCCTGAAGTCGTCCTCTTTCAGTCAAAGTGGAGGTTTTAGTCTGAAGCTGAATCTGATCGTCCGTCTCTCAGCGTGTGTGTGTGTGTGTGTGTGTGTGTGTGTGTGTGTGTGTGTGTTGTCTCAGTGTGGCAGAATAACTGTTTCCTGGTTTGTTTTGGATGAGTCAGCTAAGGGGCGGAGCTTTAAGACAACAGTTTATCAGGTCAGAGTCTCATTCAAAACTGGTTAACAACTGACCTGCAGATATCTGTTCTGCATCTCTACTTTGAGACTAAAATGTTCAATCCTGCTTCTGCAACGTTTTTCTGCAGCATGTTCTGACTCTGGCTGCTCACAGTCTACCGGCAGTGTTGGTGTATGTGTGTGTGTGTGTGTTTGTGTGTGTGAGAGAGAGAGAGAGTGTTGCTTGCTGCGTTGCTTCTCCAGTTCTCGCTTTCTACAAGATTATTTATTTTTACGCCTTATTCCCCCTCATGTCATTCAGCCACACATCCACTGATTTTATGGTCAATAGACGAGCTGCTGGGGGTCTCTGGGCGGCTCCGCTGTCCCCCGGCTCGTAGTCTGATCACCGTGGTTACAGCAGCGAGCGGTAGCGTTCTTAGGTTTTCTTCATTATTAAAGTAATCCAGTGATAATTATTTGTATGTGCATGTTTACTCTGCAAACTGGAGCTGCTAACAGATACTTCTGCTCACTTTAAATGGAGAAAATTTGCAAAAGTTGGCTTAAAAGTCCCTGGTTGTCCCTTTAAAGCAGCACCACAACTATTTTGTATTGTACTTCCATAGAGCTGAAGAAAGAAGAGGAAGATTCAACAAGATTCAAGAGTTCAAAAGTTCATTTTTCATCAATACATGTTCATAAATCAGCTTAGAAATCCCAGGGAAAATATGTTACTTATAGCTGCAGAACCAGCCTGAAAATGGTCATGTTTTTAAGTTTTCTTCAGTAAAGTAATCCAGTAATAATTATCTGTACATGCATGTGTGCACTGCAAACAGGAGTTGCTGACAGATAATTCTGCATACCTTTCATGCCTTGACTTATCAACCTGTTAATGTTTAGGGTGAAAACAACAAACTGACAGACTGAAAGATCGAGAAAGAAGCTTTAAATGAACCCTGCAGCGCTCACATGAAAAACCTCTGAGCCTTTATCTTCCTGCAGAAAGCGTCAGTCATGCCTTATTTAAAATATGTTTATTTTTTTCAAGTATCTTCCCTCTTCCTCGCTCTTACTACGAGCGTCTGGAATGTAATTCAGAGGAGACATCTGAGGTCAGAGAGAGTACAGTAGCTCTCCGGGTTGGTGATTAGTTGAGATGAATCTTTAACGAGCCCTGTGGGGAAACGAGAAATCTCCGGCAGGATTTGATCAAGTGGTTTCACTCAGCGCCGCGTGCTGCGACCTGCTGCCGTCTGCAGCTCGCCGCCGGCTACCTCTGCCCTTCACTTGTGTTGTTTAAAGATCAATTAGAGCCTCATCTATTCATTAGTGCTCATATTAGAGGTTCCATCAACGCCTGACAGGACTTTGAAACTCTGAAACTTCCTTCATATTTTGGTAACACTTTACAATGACCATCATTTATAAATGGTAAACAGATAGTTTATTAATGTTTAATCATCATTTATAAACCGTATATAGACCAATTAGAATGGATACATACATCATTTATTAATGTTTAACTGACTACATCATCCATAAATGACAAATAGATGGTATATTAATGTAAGTTTATAGTTACTTTACCATTAACAAACAATTCAATTATAATTAATAGTTTATCAGTAGTTTTAGGTGCACACATTTTAACATTTTAACATCATATTAAGTATGTTAATGATTTTGAAATGATTCATAGAACTTTAAGAAATTGTTTTAAAACATTTAAAGATTAAATATGTATAGCACTTAATGTAAATGGTTAATAATTGGTCTATAAACCATCTATAAACATTACTTAGTTGGTTATTGTAAAGTGTTACCCATATTTTTTAAAACTCATCTTAAAACCTATTTTTATTCCTTGGCTTTCAACTGCGCATGAGACTCTGCTCTTGTTTTAGTGTTTTATGGTTTGCTTTTATTTTTTTTTAAATTGTTTTTAGAAAAAGCAATGCAACGATTTATTTTAGTGTGTATTCCTGTTTTATTTATTGTATTGTTTCTTGTTTGCTTGTTTATGTACAGCACTTTGTTGCGGCTGTGGTTGTTTTTTAAAGTGCTTTACAAATAAAGTTGAGAGAGTTGAGTTGCAACAAGTGAGAGGAAGGTTTAAATGATCTCCATCACCAGTGGAGTTATATATCATATATATCATATATCATATCTTATATATGCAGCTCCTGTTTGCAGTGGAACGATCACTTTATGAACAACATGATGATCCTCAGGACAATTCTGCAGGGTTTTGTGATTTGAAGGTGGATTTATGGACTTCAGAGATAACTTCCTGCTGTCGTTGGGTCAAATTTGACCCATTTTATAATGTTTGAATATCAGAAATTTGGGTGTTTTTCATCTACAAAATAACAGTCTTTTGATTTGCATCAGTTAAAAAATCATTTATACTTCTTTGCACAAGTCTTGTTAGTATGAATCATTGAAAAGTTGAATAATAAGCAAAAGCATTCACACCAGATCATATTCTCAGGAAGTCTGTGTGTTTACATGTTTTGATGCAATATCTAGTTTAATATGTAACATTCACACATGAAAATGGCCAAAAACAACTTGACTCTGTTGTGTTTTTACATTCTCCTCTCATAATTTGTGATTTTTTTCTCTCATACATTTGTACGTTTCTTTTCTTATACATTTGAGATTTTTTTCTTATAAATTTGTGATTTTTTAAAAATAAATGTATGATTTTTTTCCTCATAAATGTGTGAGTATTCTCATAAATGTATGTTTTTTCTCATGATTTGTGATTTTTTTCTCATAAATTTGTACATTTTTTTAAATAAATTTGTGATTTTTTTAAAGATAAATTTGTGATTTTACTCATAAATTTCCATTTTTTTCCTCATAATTTGTGCAGTTTTTTTCTTGTAAATTTTCTTTCTTGTAAAATCAGTTTTTTCTCATAAAGTTGTATGTTTTTTCTAAGAATATTGAATGTATATATGTATATATGTATATATATATACATATATACAGAGAGAGAGAGAGAGAGAGAGAGAGAAAGAGATATGTATATATAGAATATTCGGATTGAGTCCTACTGCGGAGCTGCAGAGCTTCTGAGCTCTCTGAATCGATCCTTTCAGACTAACCTGCAGCTCATCACTCCTCAGAGGAAACAAACTAAAAATAGCTCAGTGACGACCAGCTGACGTTTCTTACTCTTTAACAGTGACATTTCAGGTAAGAGCGGGGAGAACAAATGGAGCCACACCCTGAATACCTTACTTATATAAACATGGATTAAACCCACAGCCAGAGTGTTTGTGTGTGTGTGTGTGTGTGTGTGTGTGTGTGTGTGTGTGTGTGTGTGTGTGTGTGTGTGTGTGTGTGCATGTGATGCTCTCATTATTTCCGTGTGAGCGAGAGAAGGTGAAGAATATTAAAATGAAATTACAGCGAAGCTCTGACTATTGTGTGATTCACACTCAACATTCAACCCGTACATTTAGTTTTATTCTGTGTGTGTGTGTGTGTGTGTGTGTGTGTGTGTGTGCTCCCTCTGTGACCCTGACGTGTCAGTCATGGTGTAACACTCACACGTCCCTCGAGTGTTATTTAATTATCATGTCGCCATTGACTGGGATAAACAGACACACACACACACACACACAAACTGTAAAAGAAACATGATTGAACAAAAAGATGAAGCCGTAAAGAAGAAATATTTACCCTATTTTGTCAATTTTTACTCTTTTTAAAGTCTCCTCTCTGTGTCCTTGTGTTTCACTACAAAATAATAAACTCTAACTCTAATGAAAACCCTGCAGCTCTGTGGAATCAGCACAATCAGAACAACTCAAAAATGTGTTTGTGCAGAATAATCGAGTTGGAATGACAGAAATTAGAAAACAACAGTTGAATTTCTCTGATAAATTATTATTTTGAATCGTAATAAAACAGAATATATATATAAACACTTTTCCAAGTGCCCACGCAAGTGTCAACGATGTTGTAAAAAAAGCCCCACAAAATTACAAAAAAGACACACAATTTAAAAAACAAAAAAGACTCATTCACTCGCAGTGGTTCAATAAAAAGTTATTCACAAAAAAAAAAGACTCAAAAAAGACATAAAATGACCATAAACCAGTTTTCTCCTCATTTTGTACAACAGCCTTTCCTGTCCTCTCCTCTCTGCTCTGTGTAAACAGCCTCTACTCTCCTGTCCTCTCCTCTCTGCTCTGTGTAAACAGCCTCTCCTGTCCTCTACTCTCTGCTCTGTGTAAACAGCCTCTCCTGTCCTCTCCTCTCTGCTCTGTGTAAACAGATTCTCAGTGAATATTTGTCACGTGACCGTTGGTCTCAGCAGAATCAATCATGTCTTCACAGTGTCTCTGTGGAGCAGAATTTAATGTTTTTAACAGGATCTGGTTAGTGCAAACGCTTTATTTTAAATGACACATGGAGAATAAAGAGATTCTGACACAAATATCAACATTTAACACAAGTTTTGGTCATTTTCTATAACTGATGATCTGTTCAAGGTCCATTTGAAAGTTCAAACTCTGACGTTACAGCCTGTTTTTACAGTTTCTTTCTTCAATAATTGATGGATTTTTGCAGATATTCTAAAGTAAACACACTCTTCCGGTTGAGAGAGTTCAGAGGGTTGAAGGAAACATTTCACACTGAACATCTGGATGAATATATGCATGTTTATCACACAGTCCTATATCTGGCTGAGTGTTCTGTTTGTGTTCACGGTGAGGCTGCAGGACTGAAACCTGGAACACCAGAACAGTCGTCCTCTACCGGTGCAGAAGGAACAATAACTGATTTATTTCTGGATGCAGAAATGAAACTGATAACAGAAACTATTTCCAGAAGAAATCAATCCCTCGTCAGAGAAAAGAATAAAAGTTCGAATGTCCCTTTAATTCTTCCCAGAGCAACAAACATCATGTTTCATCTCGTTTTACTCTGAAAGACATAAAGATGTCCTGACACAGAGGCAATGATCCGGGTCACCTTGGCATCCTAATGAAGTTATAAATACACAGTTAAAGCAGCTGTTCTGCAGGAAGCTGCACAGAGTTCAACAGCAGCAGCTGCACCAATTTCCAGATGTTTCCATAAAACTTCACGACTAACGCTGAGAGGGAACACGCATCATTTTCAGCAGATTAATAAAAGCAACGAGCCTCATTTCTTCTTCAGCAGTTGGATGCAGAAAAACTGTTTAACATTGTGTTTGCAGAGCAAAAGTTGTGCCCACAGAAACATTTGCAGAAATCATTTTCTCTAAAGAACAAAAACCCAGCGTTTTCATAGAAAGGAAATGTAAAAACAGGCTTTATAATCACAGTTTAAGCTTTCCTTCTGCCCTTGAACGGCTCATCTGTTATGAAAGTTTGCATTATAAAAAGTGACCAAAGCTTTTCTAAAAACATTAAATTCTGCTCCTCAGAGACACTGTGAAGACATGATTGATTCTGCTGAGACCAACAGTCACGTGACAAATATTCACTGAAAATCTGTTTACACAGAGCAGAGAGGAGAGGACAGGAGAGGCTGTTTACACAGAGCAGAGAGGAGAGGACAGGAGAGGCTGTTTAGTAATTTTGTTATATCTTTTTGTAATTTTGTGATTTTTTTTTAAATTTTGTGTCTTCTTGGTAATTTTGTGTATTTTTTAAAGTAATTTAGTAATTTTTGTGTCTTCTTTTGGTAACCCTACATCTTTCTTTGTCTTTTTTGGGTACATTTCGTGTCTTTGTGGTAATTTTATGTCATCTTTAGGAGAATTTGTGCTTTTGGTGGGTATTTTTGTGTCTTTTTTGGTCATTTGTGTCTTGTTTTTTTGTCAGTTTGTGTTTTTTTTGTGTCTTTTTGGCTGCTTTAACCCTACATGCATTAGTGCGCATGTGTGTGTGTGTGTGTGTGTGTGTGTTTATGTGTGTGTGACATCTGTCTGGTGATTAGCTGCTTTGTTTTGTCTCGATGTTGTCTTTAATTAACAGTCCCTCAGTGGTGCTGCTCATTAACATGTTTACATATTTGCATAGCATATGAGTTTAATGTGTGTGTGTGTGTGTGTGTGTGTGTGACTAAGACTCTCGGTGACATCATCACTCCCTGCTTCCTGTCCTCCTCGGGGTTAACTCGCCTTATTTTCCTCACATTCTCGTCCGTCGCTCCTCGCCGCTGCTGCAGAGCGAGCGGACGCACTCAGAGGAAATGAGATGAATCAGGGAGTGTGTTTGTGTAAACTTTCTCACACACACACACACACACACAGAGCGGGAGTGGAGTGCGAGGCCTGTTGCGCGGCGGCGTCCTCTGTGACCTCCAGAAGAGAGGCAGCTATTTCCATCACGCCACCCGCTCACCTCACTGACCGTGTAATGGAGCGATGCAGGCGCTAGATTGGCTTCCTCGCCTTAAAACACCACTCAGCCGCCGCCGCCGGCTCCGGGAAAGCAGTTTGGTGCCGCATGCCTCGGTGCGCGGGCGTGTGTGTTTGCATACATACCACTGTCATTAGAGGGAGTGTTCCTGCTCTGATGGGGGTCACGAGGAACCCGATACACATAAATCTTCACATCACCAGATGTGTCCTGATGCTGAGTGGATCGGAGCGGCGCTGTGTGTTCTGTGTGTGTGAGAGGTCGAGACGGGTCGCCGCACACAAATCACAAACGCACATATTTGCTCCTGCGGCGGCTGTTTCACAGACTGACGTCGAACCGTCTGCAGGAGCAACAGAACGAGACCAAACATCAATACAGGACGTCTGTTCAGCAGCAGAATACGACTCAATCAACCGAGAGGGGCATTAAAACGGCGTTCTATGAAAGACCCCAGCAGGGGGCGCCACCGTCCGGTCCTCTCTATCTCAACACAAACTGAGTCGACTTCTCACCTCATTTACCAGCTCAGAAAAACTTCTGGTGGCGACATTCTGGTTTCAGTCTCTAGTTTCAAGCCGTCTTCAAGACAATCTGATGTTATTGTGTAAATAATGGCCTTTTTCGCTAATTTTGTCTTTTTTTTTCGTAATTTTGTCATTTTCGTCATTTTTAGTAAATTTGTGTCTTTTTTTTAAGTGTGTCTTTTCGGTAATTTTGTGTATTTTTTTTATAATGTAGTCACTTTTGTGTCTTTTTTTGAAAAGCCTGCATCTCTTTTGGTAATTTTTTTTGGTCATTTTTGTGTCTTTTTTTGTAATTTTGTTTATTTTTTTTAAAAAAAATCTGTGTCTTTTTTGGTCATTTTATGTCTCGTTTT
Organism: Centropristis striata; assembly: GCF_030273125.1. Lineage (NCBI taxonomy): Eukaryota > Metazoa > Chordata > Actinopteri > Perciformes > Serranidae > Centropristis > Centropristis striata. Next base: position 31,127,219 of record NC_081535.1, read on the forward strand.
TGATCAGTTCGTGTCTTTTTTGATGATTTTGTGTCTTTTGGGGGTATTTTTTGTGTCAGTTTTTGGTCACTTTACGTCTTTTGTGTTTTTTTGTAATTTTTTTCTTTTTTTTTGGTAATTTCTGAGTCTTTTATTTGATAATTTTGTGTCTTTTTTTCTGTCATTTTTGTATATTTTCTTCTTCATTTAAAAACGTTTTGTTCAGCGTTCGGTCGGACTGAAAGACTCCAAGCAGTCGCTGCTCACTTTCTCCGCTCAGTAACAAACATTTAGTTTATGTTTGGACCCGTCCTCGCTGCTCCACAGTCAGATCTGCTCTCTGCTGCTTTCAACAAACAAAGAACTGGATGCTTCAAACGTTCACAAACCAACGTCAGTGTAACCACAGCCATCATTTATATAGTCTGTGACTGTTTGGATGTGATACATAACAAACCTGTGTGGGTGACACAGAGTGATATAAGGCATTAATGCTCTGATCTCTGTGGCTCACTGATCAGGACCGGCACTGTCCACATCAAGTCCTTTGGTGTAAAGGTCAGCAGAACGTTAACTGACAAGAGAAAGATTCTGATTAAAAAGGTTAATAATACCTAGAAAAGGTCTCAAGATATTTTGAGTGTGCTTGACTCTGGCCCGTAACTCTCATTATGCATCACATAATAGACACTGACAAATAGTTTACAGTTTATGATCTCTTCTGTTGCTGAGGTATGTGACGGATCAAGTCTTCAACACGTCTGTGTGTGTGTGTGTGTGTGTGTGTCTGTCTGTGTCTGTGTGGCGGCCACCAATCAGAGCAGAGCAATCAACCACAGCTCTTCCTGTGACATTTGAAGCCACTGAGAGAGAAAAACAGCTGAAAGTTCCCCTCGAACAGAAAGCATTTCTGTCCAAACGGTAGCTCCTCTCATTAAAACACTTTGAGCATCCTGAGTACTTCCTGAACGTCTATATATGTGTTTTGTGAAGAAAAATGATGAAATTGTTTTTTTAGAGCGATCAGAAAAAACTGGTACCTCAGCTCCAGAAATGTTCCCTCCTTTTTACCATGGAGGTCTATGAGGCTGTGGGTGGTGTTGGTAGATCATCTGTACGTCCTACACCCAAAATATAACTCTGACAGCTTTACCACACCAATGTGAGGGAGAAGACCAATTTCCCTGCATCTGCCGCCTCGAGCGCAGTTTCCAAATTTATTTTTTGACAGATTTTTCTCTCCCTCTGCACTCTAGCAATGATGTCATGCACTCTAGTCTCTCCATAGGGTTACATTGGGGGGATTTTTTTGGCATGTTTTTGCCAAATAATTTGAAAACCGTTTGCCGAAACCCTTAGAAAAGTCATAGCAGACTTGTCATGGCCGAGCCGGTCGATTTGATACCTTTTTAGTGTATGTGTGACCAAAACTATGGGAGGAGTAGTGAACCGGAAAAAACACACAGAAGAAACGAAAGAATATATAGGAAAAAGCCCGGTGGAGAGTTTATAGTGCACACTCATAACACATAAACTGTGAAGTGAAAACACAGTGAAAGGCTCAAAGTTGTGTTTGGATGTCCACGTTGCCGTGGATACGCATTGTTCTTCTTCTATCATGTCACAAACATAAAGATCTGATAATTATTTCTGTTTTTCCAGCTTGTGGTTGTGATAGATGATGTCATTTTGGTGCCTGTGTTCTGACAGCCAAAATCACTGTTTTTATTTAAGGAGTCTGGTGGCTTTGCAGAGACTGAAATGTGCTAAAACAAAAATAGATAATCAATATCAGTAGTTATATTTATAATATTTCCTCCTCTCTCCTCCAGCTGCACCCATTAGGGACACTAATATTTTCCTCCTGAGTCGACTTCTCATCATCATTTTTACCTTCATGATGTTTCTCTCCGAGGATTAACTGCAGGTGACTGAACTCTTCTTTTAAATGCAAACTGATTTAAAACCTTTCAGCACTGCCTGTAGGTTTCTCATCCATTACTCGTGTTTTTAATGACTCCTACTGTCAGTCAGCAGCTGCTCCGTCCCCAGCGGAGCAATAAAGCAATAAACGAGCAATAAATGTACATTACTTGGTCATCTTGTGTCTTTTCCCTGTATCTTTTGGGGACTTTTTTTGTAATTTTGTGTCTTCTTTTTGTAAATTTGATGTCTTTTGTTGCTCTTTTATGACGTTTTTGCAAATTTATTTTGTCATGTTTTTGGTAATTTTGTGTCTTTTGTTGCTCTTTTATGACTTTTCTCATGATCTTTTGTTTTTTTCTGGTTTTTCTTTTTTGTAATTTTGTGTCTTATTTTGCAATTTTTTTTTGTAATTTTAGTATTAATATTTTCTGGATAATTGTGTGTCTCTTCTTGCTCTTTTTATGACATTTTTGTAATTTTGTGTCTCTTTGGGTAATTTGTACATCTTATTCATAATTTTGTATATTTCTTTTATTTTCTAAGTAGTTATGTGTTTTTGTTGCTCATTTACGACTTTTTTTGTAATTTTGTGACTTTTTTTAGTATTTCTTTGGTCATTTTGTGTCTTTTTCTGTTTTTTTTTTTGTTGTAATTTAGTGTCTTCTTTTGGTCTTTTTTTGTAATTTTATGTCGTATTTTGCATTTTTGGGGGGAATTTTGTCATTTTTTGTATTTTGATGTATCTTGTATCTTGATATTTTTATGTTACTTCTTGCTCTTTTATGACTGTTTTTTTTTTTTTTTTTTTTTTTTTTTACATGTTTTTGTAATTTTGTGTCTTCCTTTCATTTTCTGGGGAATTTTGTGTTTTTGTTGCTCTTTTATTACTCTTTTCTTTGGTCATTTTGTGTCTTTTGAAAATTTTCTGTCTTCCTTCGGTCTTTGGTTGCTCTTTTAAGACTTTTTGGTAATTTTTTTGTAGTTTTGGGTATTTTTGTCTTTCTTCTTTTGGCCATTTCAAAAGTCTCTTGTTGCTCTTTTACAACTTTTTGGTAATCTTTTGTAATTGTTTTGGTAATTTTGTGTCTTTCTTTTAGTACTTTATATTACCTGTAACTGTGTGAACTCTTATTTAAATACGAAACTGATTTAAAACCTCTTAGCGCTGCCTGTAGGTTTCTCATCCATTACTGGTGTATTTAATGACTCTCCCTGTCAGTCAGCAGCCGCTCCATCCTCAGCAGGAGACGAGGCCCTCTGGACCTGCGGGGACTCCTCATTATGCAGCGCTGCTCTCTGTCTCAGGTTAATGGAGGCTAAAACCAGCAGAAGACACTGGGTTCCCTTTTTACTGACAATCAAACATGATTCACGCTCGGTGGTGATGAGAAGCGGTCACCTGTTGTCTCTCTGAGCAGCTAAACACAAGGAGACGCTCTTAAAATATCGATTTATCTCACACACACACACACACACACACCTACGCCTACTCAGCAGTGTGTGTGTGTGTGTGTGCTGATCCTCTCTCTTTCAGCAGTGTCTCATCTTGCTTTCTGCCTCCTTTGTGCTGAGACACAAGAGAAACAAACTCAAGGTCCAAATGATTCTGGCTCTGACTAAATGGTGCTTTTTATATAAAGTTTTGCTTTTGGTGAGGTGGATGTGATGCATGAAACAGACGGAGGAGGAGCAGCAGCTGATGGTCATCAACGTTTAACCCTCTGAAACCAGTTGTTTACCCACAGACTGTATACACATAATTCTAGGTTTGTTGAAACCTATGACAGGACTTTTTGGTAATTTTGTGTAATTTTTATTCATTTTTCCTCCTTCGTCCTTTGTTGCTCTTTTATTACTGTTTTTCTGGTATTATTTTTTTCTTTTCTTTTGTTTGTTTTGTTGGTTCATTTTTTACTTTTTGTGTTTTGTGTGTTTTTTTTTGTAATTCTGTGTCTCCTTTGGTCATTTTATATCTTTTGTTGTTCTTTTAGCACTTTTTTGTTTTTCTTTGGTTATTTTGTGTATTTTTGGGTCCTTTTCACACACACACACACACACACACACACACACACACACACACACACACAATGTTTTTATCATTTTGTGTCTTTTATCTACTTTACGATTTACGAAGTAATACGATCATTACTTTATGACTTTCTTTGGTCATTTTTTTGTCTTTTCCTGTTATTTCTTTGTCTTCTACTAGAGAAACTGAACAGCGACTCCTCTGAGTCTTTTAGTCCAACTGAGGAGCAGCTGATAGTCGTCAACGTTTAATGCTCTGGAACGAGCTGTTTCAGGATCTCTTATCCTTTCTGTGTCCTTCTAAATATCTTCTTCTTTCGGTATTTTCCTGTTATGGGTTGCCACTGCAGATCATCTTCTTCCAGCACCCTCACTGTCTCCTCCTTCCATCGTCCCTCACTGCATCCATAAAGCTCCCTGCTCCTCCTCTGGCCTGGCAGCTCTATCGGTAATTTTTACATCTTCCTTTTAATTCTGTGTCTTTCTTTTATTTTCTGGGTAATTCTGAGTCTCTTGTTGCTCTTTTATGACTTTTTTAGTATTTCTTTTGGTTATTTTATGTCTTTTGTTGCTCGTTTTTTGTAAAAAATAAATAAATAAATTGTATTTTATGGGTAATTTTGTGTCTCTTGTTGCTCTTTTATGACTTTTTTGTCATTTTTTGGTAATTTTGAGACTTTGTTTTTATTTTCTGGGGGGTTTTGTTTGACTCCGGCCTACTTCCATTCCTCTCCTCTCCAATGCAAACCTCCACTTCTCCAGGTTCTCTGCTCCTACTCTCCTACTGATCACCATGTCATCTGCACACATTATAGTCCAGGAGACTCTTTTATCCTGACTTTAATTTCACTGCAATATATAAAATCTCTTTAAATCTATAAGTCCTGCAGCTTTATGGAATCAGCACAATCAGAACAACTCAACATGTCTCAACATGTGCAGAATAACACAGTTAGAATGAAAGAAATCAGGAAAAATGTTTCCAATGTGTCATGTTTCCAGCCTCTCCTGTCCTCTCCTCTCTGCTCTGTGTAAACAGCCTCTCCTGTCCTCTCCTCTCTGCTCTGTGTAATCAGCCTCTCCTGTCCTCTCCTCTCTGCTCTGTGTAAACAGCCTCTCCTGTCCTCTCCTCTCTGCTCTGTGTAATCAGCCTCTCCTGTCCTCTCCTCTCTGCTCTGTGTAAACAGCCTCTCCTGTCCTCTCCTCTCTGCTCTGTGTAAACAGCCTCTCCTGTCCTCTCCTCTCTGCTCTGTGTAAACAGCCTCTCCTGTCCTCTCCTCTCTGATCTGTGTAAACAGCCTCTCCTGTCCTCTCCTCTCTGGCACAAATATCAATATTTTAAGACACGTTTTGGTCACTGTTTATAACAGAAGCATTCGTAATCGATGATCCATTCAAGGACTGTCAGAAAGTTCACACTCTGACGTAATGCCTGTTTTTTTATAGTTTCTACAATAAACAGAGGATTTTTGGCAATTTTTTGAAGATAGTATAGATAGATGGAAAAGCTAGTATAGGATGTAAAATTCATATAATTAAAAGGTTTTTATTTATTATCTTATGGACACATAACTTTAATTAAAAGTATATGAAACACAGACTTATTTTATACCAACTAAAGCAAAGTTAAAAGTCATTTGTGCTCTTCTTTCAGACTGAATTAAAAAGGTTTATTCTGTTTGTTTATTCTTTTGTGTTTTAATTAGATGAAGTGTGAAGTCATGGATTTATTGACACATGTAGAATAAAGAGATTCTGACAGAAATATCAACATTTTAACACAATTTTTGGTCATTTTATATAATAAAAAGATCTGATGATCAAAGAACCAACTGAAAGTTCAAACTTGATTTTTTTTTTTTTTCAAAGAACCTGCCGGAGGCTTATTACAGCTGACTCCAGGCTTTAACACAGAGGGTTTTGTGTCTCTGGGAGTTTTGCTCTACTTCTCCACTTAATGAATGCAATTTTAATCAGGAAACACATCTCCAGGTTGGTGGGGTTCGGAGGGTTAACACCTCTTACACAACCTTCGCCAAAAAACCTACCCAGATTTATCATTTAAAAGCAGATTTTATGAGCCCAAACATGCAAGTTGTTGTTGTTCTGCCGTGCAGGCTCAGGGAAGGTTTCCAGAAATAGAAAGTGGTGAGAAATGAAAATGAGCCTCTCATTATGCAACAAAGCTGCTTAGAATAAATCACAAACAACAAATGGTTTACAGACTGTTTTGCATTTTTTAAATCTGATTTTCATGCAGATCTTTTTGTCTTACAGGTTTTTTTAAAGCTGGAAACTGCTGTCGACCTGCTCGCTGTGACTCAGCTGCTACTGCTGCTTAATGAAACACTGACTTCACTCACAGGGCTAAAGGTTAATGCTCCTCTGATTTATATGGAAATGTTGCTTCTTCTTATTGCCGAGGAACCAGACAAGAGGGTGGAGCCATCTGCAGAGGCTGGAGGACTCCACGCCACAGAGACAGCAGAGAAACACCTCGTTTTCATCCTTAACTGTCAATAAAAACACTATCGGCCAATCAGAATCCATCAACTGTCACCTTTGACATCAATATCACCTCCTTATAATCAATAATAAATCAAAAAACTGTGCGGGATTACTCATTTATTGCAGCCTGGGGCACGCTGAGAGGCACCAACGTGAAAAATGTGGAGAAAAATACATTCAGAAGATAAACTTATAAAGAGATGACATGATGTTATTTGTCTTTTTTATTATTGATGAGAACATGAATGATGCAACATTCAACAGATCTCCAACCTGAACAACAGAACATAGCATCTGTCAGCACCGCCCATTGATTCCTATGAGACGTTTGGCGGCTCACGGTACAGAGCGCAGTGTCACACGTCATTATACAGACACGTACGGTTCACTGCTGTAAAAAAGCTGTAGTTTCTGTGGATTTAGGTACAAAACCATTGAGTTAGGTTCAGGGCAGAAACCTTCCTGATTAGATTAGATTAATTACTTTATAAATCCCACAATGGGGAAATTCAACCACTGTATTTAACCCATCCTTTTTTACATACAAGTGAACACACCAAGGAGCAGTGGGCAGCACATTACTGCGCCCGGTTCCTGGTTAGGCTCTAAAAGACAGTTTAAACAGGAAATACATAATGGAAATGCTGGAAGGGAGTGATGAGGACAATGTGAGACACGGAAGTTACAGAAAAATAACATTATTCACAAAATGTGAGCTAGAGAAGTTATTCAGAGAAACATGGATAAGAAATTGGGAGTTACGGGAAGTTACATTAAAAAAAAGGAGGTTATGTGTTATTTTGCGTTCTTTCTTTTTTTTTTTTTTATAAAAAAATAAAAATGGGCCTTAAAATATCCTGACAGCTCTGTTGGGGCTTGGAGTTCATCTATAAGTTCTGCTTTCTTATAAACAAAATAGAGCAAGATTAATAATACAACTTCAAAGGATCTGGCTACACAAAATATCACAACAAATATACTTAAACACACAACACCATTGATTAAAGCTTAACAAACTTGTTCTTGCTTGTACTAACTGCCCAAAACTGTACCACAGAGTCCAGAGTTGAAAGGGGGAAGCAGAAATCCTTTTGAAGAAGAATCCGGTCCTGGTTGGGTTTTGGTGCTTCCAGAGTTGTTTGCCGTTGGCTCCAAAAGCTTGGTGAAGGTCTCTGTGATTATATCCAGTATAGATCACAGGCAGGAAACTTAGAGCGTGGTGGTGGGCCCAAGCTTGGTTTGGGGCCTTGCCGGCCTTCCCTTAGAGCTGGAGAGAGAGGGAGATGGTCTGGTCTACCTTCTGGAGTGCAGACCAGGACAGCAGACGTGCTGACCCTCTGAGGAGTCGAGGAGAAGAGAGAGAAAAGATGGCTGCAGGAGACTTTTGTCTCTACCTGGGAGTTATACTTCCTGTTAGAATTGGCCAATGAGAGTGTAGATGCAGATACCTGTGGGGGTGGGGGTCATTTGTCTTTGTTTGGAGGGGAACAAAGAAAGACCTCCATCTTGGAAGCATGAAATCAAGAAATTGTTGAAATAATCCTCAATGCATTCAGTCATTAAATCCAAATGAAACTTGTGGAATAGCTGTGACCCCTACATGATTTACATGTTCACGTTAGAGGTTTGATGTCATCGCATAGACGCCGTAAACGCGTTTCAGTACAGTTCGCTGGCATAAAATACCTCTCATAGTGTGTGTGTGTGTGTGTGTGTGTGTGTCTCAGCCTCGTCCAGGCTTCACTTCACTCACTCTGTGTTGTCTGCAGCCAGAAGCAGCTCAGAGTGGCTCGGGCTTCTTGTTTACATGTGTCACTGTTTACAAGTTTATCTGGCAGCCCGACACACACACACACACACACACACACACACACACACACACAAACACACACACACACATGGACACACACGCGCACACACACAGACGGTAAGTGAGGATTAAAACTGGGTGACAGGTTCGGGCTCTAAATCCGAACACTACTCATTATTAAAAACACCGTATTATAAAGAACCTCACGTTTCATTCATGAATCACTTCATGCTTCGTCTAATTAAAACAGAATAAACAAACAGAATAAAAAAAATTCTTTAGTCTGAAATAAAAGCAGAAATTACTTTGATTTAGCTGGTAGAAAAATTAGTTTGTGTTTCATATATTTTTTTAATTAAAGGTTTATTAAGGATAATAATTTACTGTGTTATTTATCAGGGATTCTGTTTTTGTTCTATATTAAGGGAAAATTCCATTTTCTTTAAAATATCACCAAAAATACACAATTTATTGTAGAAAGAAACTGTAAAAAGTCCTCAAAAGGATCTTCGGTTATGTCCATTTCCATTATAAAAAGTGACCAAAACTTGTGTTTAAAATGTTGATATTTGTGTCAGAAGACATGATTGATTCTGCTGAGACAAACGGTCATGTGATAAATATTCATTGAAAATCTGTTTACACAGAGCAGAGAGGAGAGGACAGGAGAGGCTGTTTACATGACAATACTGAGAATATATACAATATGGGAGATAACAGTTTTTGGTCTTTTTGTGTCTTTTTTAAATATATTTTTGGGGATAATATATGTATGTTTGTTTTTTGTGACTTATTTTGGTCATTTTACGTCTTTTCTGGGGGTTATTTTGTGACCTTTTGGTAATTTTGTCCTTTTTTTACAACATTCTGGATGCTTATGGGCACTTGAACAAGTGTTTATGTATAAATAACATTTAATTTCAATTTTTAAAGAGTAATTTATCAGAGAAATTCAACTTCATTTTCTGATTTCTGTCATTCTAACTGTGTTATTCTGCACAAAGACATGTTTGAGTTGTTCTGATTGTGCTGATTCTATAGAGCTGCAGGACTTATGGATTTATAGAGATTTTATATATTACAGTGAAACACAAGGACACAGTGAGCAAAAGGAAAATGCCCTGAAACGGCTTACTGGTGACTTTATTATAATAAAATCCATACTGGTCATTATCTCTGATTGAAGTGATGAAAATAAAAAACCGGCTGCATGAAAACAGAGATTGTTCTGTGGTTAATCAACAGTGTGCTGAAGGCTTTAACCTCGACCCTCAGGACTCACACAGTCTGACCTCCACACACACACACACACACACACACACACACACACACACAAACCACGCTGATGCATATCTTTGTGTTTTGAAAGGAATCAGTTCTGCACATCAATCTTGTGCAGAAACTCGCTCCTGTTCTCCTCTCTAGGTGCGATTATTCACATTTAGCTCTCTAATTGCTAAGGATGTTGAGGCTTTAGAAAAAGACGGCAGCAGTGACCTCAGCCTTGACCGTGAGACTCAAAGAAGCAGCAAGTGTGCAGCAGGAAAACAGCATCACGGCGGCAGTGGAGCGAGCGAAGGGAAATGATCCGATGTGAGCTGCAGACTGAGTGAATGAGGAGCTGCTGCACGCTGAGCGGACTCATTACACTCGTTGACTTTTTACTTTTCATCGTTTCTTCCCCGCTCAGTCCTCCAACACAGCGGGGTCAAAGAGGCTCAACGATCTCTGTCTCAGATTCGTTTCCTATTCAACCAATCATCATTTGTATGTAAAATGTCATAAAATAGTGAATAAATACCCTTTCAGAGTTCACTTTAAGTCAAAGTGACATCTTAGATTAGGTAATACTTTACTGATCCAACAACGAGGAAATGTACTCGTCACAGCAGCAAAAACTAAAGAAAAAGGTGTGAATATAAATGACAGAAAAAAATAAAGGAAATAAAAAGGGCAAACACAACAAACAGACAGAAAAGTCCTTAAACATATCCAATAAACACAGACAAACAGCAAACAAGTGCAACGACGAGCAAAACGAGTACTAAACCGTATAGTGGCCGTCGTATAAATAAAGTCTTCAGATCTCTTGTTTCGTCCAACCAGCAGTTCAAAACCCAAAGAGACCAAAGCTGTCTCCTAAAAATGACACCATCAACCAAAGAAACTGGACAGACTTTATAAACTCTATTTTATTAAATTAACTTCCAACAACTGGGCACTAAACAGAGTTCTCCTGGTTGAAAGAGAGAGGTTCAAGTGCTGCACAGACCAGAGCAGGTGGTTCAAGCTGGATATAAAGGCCTGAATGACTTTCTAAAGATGTTCGAATGAGAGAAACGACTTGATTGAGCTTGATGGAGTCAAGCATCAAGGAATCTTTATTATCCCAGAGGGGCAATCAACACAGGGAAACACCAGAAACTGAAAAAAGGGGCGTCAAAATACTTGAAGAGGTCATGTTGCCTTATGCTGAAGAGGACATGCCCTTGAAATGGGTGTTTCAACAAGATAAGATGAACCAAACACACTAGTAAACCAGCAAAATCTTGGTTCCAAACCAACAACATTGATGTTATGGAGTGGCCAGCCCAATCCCCGGACCTTAATCCAATTGAGAACTTGTGGGGTGACATCAAAAATGCTGTTTCGGAAGCAAAACCAAGAAATGTAAATGAATTGTGGAATGTTGTTAAAGAATCTTGGAGTGGAATAACAAGTTGGTTGACTCCATGCCACACAGATGTGAAGCAGTTATAACAAACTGTGGTCATACAACTAAATATTAGCTTAGTGATTCACAGGATTGCTAAATCCTAGAAACAAAAAAGTTTGAACAAAATAGTTTTGAGTTTGTAAAGTCAATGGCAGACACTGCTATACTTTTGAACACACCCCTTTCAACTAATTGCCCAATTGCACAGCCTTAAGAGTTGCATATCACCAATGCTGGGTCTTGTTGGTTTTCTGAGAATCTACTGCACCTACTGGTACCTTGTTTGCCATGTAGCAATAAAAAATATACTAAAAACCTGGATTAATCTGGTTAGTCTCATTGGACTGCTATTATTTTGAACACTACTGTATCTGTAATATATTTATACATGGTCGTTAAAACGATGCCATGCTGAGGAAAATGTGACGGAACACCCAACTGCTATTGAAGGTTCGGAACGTGTAACTTATCTAAAAACAGTGTCAGCAAACACCTGCTAACTCTCTCACACGTCTTCATTAAGCAGAAATCACAGCTGTCTTCACACCACAGAGTCATCATGTCTAAATGTTTGCACATGTAAATAAAGTGCAGAGGAAGAGGAACTCTCATGTATTCAACATGTATTTATGAGGGGAAGTTAACCAATCAGACGCTTTCCTTTTCTCAAGGGCACCTCAGCTGTCATCAGCGGGGGAGGGGGGGCGTGTTACCCCTTCACTTCCTCCACTTCAAGCTTATTCTAACCTTTAAAGCCAGTCGTTATCAATCAAACGTGCAATTTTGACCCGAGAGTGTGTGAGATTTCTTTCCAATTAAACCCTCGAGCAGCTGATTTCACTGATTAGTTCCTCCTCTCGCCTGATAATAATCACGCTGCATCAAGCTCAAAACTCCTCCAGAGTTGTGTGAGTGTGTGTGTGTGTGTGTGTGTGTGTGTGAGTGTGCGAATGGAGGGAGAAAAAACACAACAAACTTGCAGGTCACAATCACATCTGATTGGCTGCTGACTCACCTGCAGAGTGCGTCGGAGCGGCAGAGGCGCCGCAGCTCCAGGCAGCCGGGCTTGTGGCGCTCCTGGTGCGAGCAGGACGGGACGATGGTGCGGCGGCGGCGCTCGGCACACGCCTGGTCCGGGCACGAGCAGAAGAGCAGCGGGTAGCTGAGCTCCCATGATACCCTCTCGAAGAACTGACGCAGAGCCTGAAACACACACACACACACACACATGCAGAGTTAATCATCAGCGTTATATTTCAAACAGCCGGAGCGGAACATCCAGGAGCGGAGCAGAGGTCACTTCTTGAAAAACTCTCACATTTCAGAGTGCGGTTATGTAAAAGTGAAGGCGAGGAAGAGAAATTACACTCAGCTTAAACGTTTAGTTCAGTAGAATGATGAGGAACGGGAGCAGAAAATGAAATTTTAATAACCTTTTAGCCTTAAATAAGCTTTTAGTTTCCACAGCAGCTCCATCAGCCTGCAGGAGCATCATGATCTCACCACTGAAGACTGCAAAGGTCACCAATCAGCTGCTCCGTGTGTTTGTGTGTGTGTGTGTGTGTGTGTGTGTGTGTGTGTGTGTGACTAAAAGCTTCTCCTGCCTTCTCACTCATCCCTTATTATGGAAGTGGGATGATTGATGGTTGTCTTCGGCTGCAGATTACTGCATTATGAAAAGGTATATTTTTCCCTCATGTTCACAATCAGTCAGAACATAAAGTGTGGATATCTGCGTCATCGTGTTAACAAGTGAAAGCTGCTGTGCACCACATTCACAACTGAAACATGAGTAAGGACACGGTGGAGTTCTGCCCCCGTCTGAGCTCTGACTGCCAGTATTAATATTGGCATTGTGTGTTTCTGCAAACCACAGAAATCACTAAATATCTACATTTTCGATCCAAAAATATGTTGAAAATGGACATTCTGAGTGGGCCCATTCTGCACAATGAGTACTTTTACTATTGATACTTTAAGTGCATTTTGATAGTTTTATACTTTTACTTCAGTAAGTTTTGATTGCAGGTATTTTGAAATATAAATATTTTGCTTTGTGTAATTTTCAGCTGTCTATAACGTTTCTAATTTTATATTTTTATATTTCTTGTTAATACAGATGCATCTCAATGAATAAGAATATCATACAAAATGTTATTTATGTCAGTAATTAAATTCAAAAAGGTGAAATTACACATTATATATATCCATTACACATAGAATTAAACATTTCACGTCTTAATGTATTTAATTTCTTCTAATTATCATGATTATAGCTTACATTTAATGAAGACCTAAAATTCAGTGTCTCAAAAATTACAATTACAAAAGACCAATTTTCAAAAGCATGTTTAACTCAACTCAACTCAACTCAACTTTAAAACAACTACAGCTGCAACAAAGTGCTGTACATAAACAAACAGAACAAGAGACAATAAAATAAATTAAACAGGAAATAAACACTAAAATAAATAGATTCATTGCTTTTTAAAAGACAATTTAAAAAACAATAAATAAAAGCAAACCATAAAACACTAAAAACAAGAGCAGAGTCTCATGCGTGGTTAAAAGCCAAGGAATAAAAATAGGTTTTAAGATGACGTTTAATATGGAAATGTTGGCCTCTGAAAAGTATGTCCATCTATATGACTCAATACTTGGTTGGGGCTGTTTGACTTGAACTACTGGAAATGCACTTTTCATCTAATGGATTCAGATGCACTTATATTGCTTGTTTCTATTTTTTGTTATTTTATTTATGCTTCTTTCTGCCTTTTGCTGCTGTGACACTGAAACTGTCCCCTCTCAGAAGGCTTTGAATACTTGTTCCGCCTCTGGTTGGATTAAAACATTACAGCTTCCAACAACATTTTATTGCTTTCAGACTCACAGTTTTGTTATTTTATTGTAATATTTGGCTGCTGTAATGTTGCTGAAACAAGACATAACTCATCTCAAATTTAAACTAACTTCTGTGCGTATTTGTATTATATGTGTGTTTAATTGAATATATAAAACCCTATGTGTACTATGCATATAACAGCATTTAGTGCAAAGACGGAACATTTAAGAGAAGCTGTTTTGGTGTTGTTACTTAATTTTAAACTTGTGTGTAAATGTAATGTAAATCTGTGTTTAAAGTGTGTGTGTGTGTGTGTGTGTGTGTGTGTGTGTGTGTGTAGCTTGATAAACTCTATTTATAGACTTATTTTCTCAGCAAACTTCTGAAACTTATTCTTTTTTTAATAACTACTAAATAAACAAAGTGTCACTGTGAAAAATAAAGAAGCAAATAATCATATTTCAGGCGAGGACACTGAAGACTCACAGCAGTTTCTGATTTTACATTTTTACAGTTTTTTACTTTAATTTGAATATCTTTCTCTAATTTTTTTCTCACAGTAGCGACTGAAGAAATGATACACTTATTGGAATTATTTCTTCTTGTCATATTGTCAGAGGGACAGGTGTTTTACTCAAAATCGAATTATTTGTTTCTGTTCTATAGCATTATAAAACATTATTTCTTCCTTTTTTTAAACGTCCTCCTCCTGTTCTTAATAGCCTTTTATTACATAAATGGTTGCATTTTTAACATTCAACCAAATATAATTAATATAATATAATTAGAATATAATTCTGCACACACCTTCTGACATCTTTTCCGGCTGCACGGCTCCTGATTGGCCAGTGAGGGCTGAGGGGGTGTGGCCTTGCTGCAGATGGAGTTGTAGGCGGAGCGAAGGCGTTTACACGTCTCGTTCAGGTTGCACGCCTTCGCCGCGTCCAGACACGGGTTACAGGGTTTCCCCGCCTCCGAGCAGGGGCTCATCTTCGACAGAGATGAATCTGAAGACAGAAACAGAAGTAAGAGAAAAGATTAAACCAAATTTAGCCATGTTTTAATTGCTTTGACTGTTTTTTTATTTGTTATTATTTTATTTTTGTGTTTAAAACCAATCCCACATACAGTTTATAGCCTTCATTAGCTCTGTGATCAACAGTGTGTGTGTGTGTGTGTGTGTGTTGGGTAGTGCACTGTTGCCCTGCAGGAATAAATAAGGTTGTATCAAATTTAATTAAATCTGGAATCAATATGAATGGGAGTCAAGGGGGTCAGCTAAAAACTTCCAAACATCACAATCAGCGACCTTTAACACCTTTTTCTTCTCAAATGGAAAAACATTTTATAAAACTGGTGAAAAGTCTCACTGTAACACTGCTAAACAGTGTTTGGGACGTTTCTGGCCGTAAATTCCATCCCTTAAAATACCAATTAAATCATATTATGATTTGATCAAAAGATATGTTCAGTTTCAGTGTCGGAGCTTCTCTTTGGGGAGGGCAGCATGCATAACGGCACAAATTCACAATATCCTCCATGATTTTTGGTTCTGAGAGCCTACCGTCTGTGTTACTGGTCATCTTATGTTAACAAAGTAAACTAAAACTCTGTATCATGAATATGTTTGAGTGTTAACCATTAATGCTATACACATCAAATTTTAAAATGCATAATTGAAAAACAAACCAGAAAAACTGTGTAGTAACATAAAAAAGGACAAATTCCGAACAGTTTTGGGATGCTTTTGCAGCCACTAAATGTGCAAATGAAGCAAAAAACAGACCGTGAAATTCTAAAAGCAGCTGCAGAGAAAACTCTAACCGTGCTGCCAAGCAAATGGCGTCTTGCTGCTCTGGTTCCGTTTGTAAGTATTTAAATGAGGAAATATGCAAATATTTGGTGAAAATTCTTTCCCTTTCTAAGCAAACCAGCCTCATTGCAAAAAAAATTCACAAACAGCAGCACTAACAGCCATGTGCAGTTAGAGTGGAAACATGACCGTCTGCAGAGAGTTGCTAGAGAATTAAGCATTTGTAAAGATGACTATAAGGTTGACTCAAATTCTTTATTTTGGGATTCAGTGACAGGAGGCTCCTCTCAGCTCCCCTGTGTGTCATTTTTGAAAATAAATTAAAAACGATGTCTCAGTCTGACTCTTGTGATTTCCACAGGCGCTGCGCTCACATACGCTCACTGTGTGGACGTGGACTGTGTGTGTAGACAAACACAGAACAATAATTAATATTAGTTTCTGGCCAATCAGCTGGTCTGGCTCTGACTCTGATTTAGGGTGCTTTCACAACTCCAGTCTGTCTGGTTTGTCTGAATCAGAGTGAAATTGATACTTTTGTTGGTTTTGTATTTAGTCTGGTTTCTTTCACAGAGCAGACATGTAAGCGGACCAAATAAACAAAAAGATCTGCAGAGGTGCGTGTATGAAGGTGGAGGGCTGGAATCTACGATCAATATTATTTCTTATTGGTTGGAGTCTGTTTGATTCTTGCGGCCATTATCTGCTCCGGTGTTCACCAAACTAATGTGGAGAGAAACGGTCAGAAGGAGCTCCTGTTGAGGCTCCGGGGCGTCAGCAACGTGTCGATCCATTATTTCCACAGACGATGTGCTGCGATCAGACAGCTGTAGAACCAGAGAAGAAGAGCCTTGATGCTCCGACCATCATCTGATGCTACCACCAAGGAAATGTTAAGTTATTCTGAGCAATATGTTGATAAAACTGCAGCGTTTTGGCTGATTTCCTTTAATCGGGTCGGATTCTGGTCAGATTACATTCAAATTGAATGGAACCATGCTAGAGACCCTCACAGGAGGTCTGGGACCAAACCAGAGTACGACTTGAGTGTTCACAAGAGGCCAAACGAACTGGAACAAGGATTTAACCACCAGAGTTCCATTAAAACGGACTAAACTTTGGGTTGTGAAAGCTTAAATAACCAGTGTCGACGTGCTGCAATGTGTCTCTCTGATCGTTGAACACACACTTTCTGTATCTTTATTTAAACAAGAACAGAATGAGTATTTCTGATTCTGATTTTCACAAACATTATTTCTAAAGCAGACGAAGAGCTGCACCTCCACAGAAGAATCAGCATGAAAGCAAAGAGATTGTGATTCTTCGACTGTGCAGACCTGAGATGAAGTCTGCCACCATTACAAGAGTCCAAACCTACAGAGACCAACAAGACGCCAGGGAAATACTCTGCAAGCGCTCAAACATAGAAAGGATGAAGCACAAAACACTGATGGAGTGATTAATAGTCAAACCTCAAGAGCAAAATGAAGTGTTTTCTGACATGAATGCATCGTCTCCAGCTTCCCATCCTGTGACTGCCTAATATGAAGGTGCTGCAGAGTCACAGCGAGATCCCATCACACGTGTGAATGTCACATCACAGCTTCGAGTGTGAACACACCAAATGTGGACACCATTAAAATCCAATCCAACACATCCAATTACACAAGTCTAATGGAAAAGACAACTGTAACCTTGGCCCAGGGAAGGCCTTTAAAGGCACCATGACATTTCCCTCAGTTAAAGCTGCAGCCTCCTCCAACATTATTACATATTTTTATCAGTGAGACGGCAGAGAAATGTCTTCTGGAGGGAGAAAGGGCAGAGAAATGACATGTTTCCTGCATGGAGAGAAACTGGGCACTGTGAAGATACATAAATAAAATGATGATGTTATAATGTCTGTGAAGTAACATATTTAAACAGGGATTGAACTGTTGGTGCACGGTTTGATCATGCAGAACAAAACAGAGATGACAGAGCTTCAAATCAGGTAAGATCAGGTGAATAAAGGTCAGATTGATGGTCCTGGATGGTTATGTGATTTAATAAAAGCCGCCCCAGGCCCCGAGGAGCCTTTAAAAGCCTCAGAATTACTGCATTTTAACTGGTTACATCGTATTTGTTAAACTGCTAATGTACTTATGGCCTTGCTTAAAAAATGATAGTAGAAGTTATGGAGCAACATGGAGTTACTGGTGAGAAAAACAGAAAACACAGGCCGATATCATTTGAAACCGTCAGCACACAAAAAATTAAAGATGAACCAAACCATGATCCTAACCCTAAACCTTATCAACTAGTTATTTTATCTTAACATAACTAAGTAGGGGCTACACGGTGGTGTAGTGGTTAGCGCTCTCGCCTCACAGCAAGAGGGTCGTCGGTTCGCCTCCCGCCTGCGGCTCTTCCGTGTGGAGTTTGCATGTTCTCCCCGTGTCAGCGTGGGTTCTCACCGGGTTCTCCGGCTTCCTCCCACAGTCCAAAAACATGCACTTAGGTTTAATTGGTGACTCTAAATTGCCCGTAGGTGTGACTGAGAGTGTGATTGTCTGTCTCTATGTGTTAGCCCTGCGATAGTCTGGCGACCTGTCCAGGGTGTACACCGCCTCTCGCCCAATGACAGCTGGGATCGGCTCCAGCCCCCGCGACCTGATTGCGGATAAGCGGTTAATGGGAATGAATGAATAACTAAGTAGTTTCACCCAAAAACTATATAGAAAGACAGCTGCTGCGTTTTCACTTCTTTCTACTGTCCAACATCAAGGCCTAAATATCCAAAATATACAGTCATGGAAAAAAATATTAGACCATTGTTTTCTTCAGTTTCTTGTTCATTTTAATGCCTAGTACAACTAAAAGTACATGTATGGTTTTCTTGATGATAACAAAAATCATTATCAAGAAAACCATGGAAAATGTCTTTGTCAGCTCTTATCAGCTATATTTGTTGTTATCATTATATTTGTCCAAACAAATGTACCTTTAGTTGTACCTGCCATTAAAATGAACAAGAAATTGAAGAAAACAAGAGTAGTCTAATACTTTTTTTTCCATGACTGTAGTCTATGACCTCACACAGAGCCGGAGAGTGGAGCCACAGTATCAACTTCCCGCCCAAACACCCCCGACTAATCAGGAGTCAGTTAAAGCCGTCAATCATGAAGTCACAGCCTGGATTTATAGAATCAATCAAATCAATCAAAATTACTTTATTTATCCCCGAGGGTAAATTCAGTTAGTCTGGTAGAATCTCTGTTAGAATGAGACAGCCTGATGTCTGTAGGAGAGAAGGATCTTTTGTATCTCTCCGTCCAGCAACAGAGAGAGAGGAGCCGTCCACTGCTGTTTTTTTGGTCCATAAAGGTTTTGGGTAGCGGATGATCTGGGTATTTCAGGATGACCTGGAACATGTTGACAGGTCATCTCTCCACCACCTCCTCCAGTGTGTCCAACCTGGCTCCAACCACAGAACCAGCTCTTTAGACCAGTCTGTCCAACCGCCTTCATCTCTGTGTGTGATGCTGCCTCCCCAGCAGACTGCAGCATAAAACAACACACTACCACCACAGACTGATAAAACATCTGCAGCATCTTACTACACATGTCCAGAGATCTGAGCTTCCTTATTGCCCCTTTTTGTAGAGAGCGTCAGTGTTTATAGGGACCGATCCAAGTTATTATCCCAGGTATACACTTAGATACTTCACACCTCCATGTCCACCCCACAGGTATTCACTGGCTGAAGAGGGGGCTTGAGCCTGCGGAAATCTCTGATCATGTCCTTAGTCTTTGAGGTGTTCAGTAGGAGATAGTTCTTGTGACTCCAGTCACTGAAGGCTTTTATCAGATCCCTATATTCAGATTCCTGTCCATTCCTGATACACGCCACAATATCAGTGTCGTCTGAGTACTTCTGGATGTGGCAGGACTCACAGTTGCATTTGAAGTCCGCTGTGTACAGTGTGAACAGGAATGGAGCCAGAACAGTGCCTTGTGGAGCCCCTTTGCTGCTCATTAATGTCCTAGAAACACAGTTGCCCAACCTGACATACTGTGGTCTTCCTGTCAGGTAATCTGTGATCCAGGAGATGAAGGAAAGATCCACTCCCATCTCTGTGAGCTTGTTTTTGAGTATGTTGGGTTGGATGGTGTTGAATGCGCTTGAAAAATCAAAGAACATGATTCTCACATAAGCACCAGTTTCCTCCAGATGAGCAAGGGCACGGTGAAGCATGTAGATGACAGCATCGTTCACTCCAATGTGTTGTTTGTATGCAAACTGCAGGGGGGCGAGTTTGTCTTTGACTTCAGCTCTCAGTAGGCGTAGAATCAGCCGCTCCAAGGTCTTCATGATGTGAGAAGTGAGGGCTACTGGTCTGTAGTCATTAAGTTCAGCTGGACATTTTATTTTTGGTACCAGCACACAGGAAATCTTTCACAGTGTTGGCACTCGCCCCAACTGTAGAATGAGGTTGAAGATCTTGTGGAGAGGTTGACACAGTTGGGCAGCACAGTCCTTGAGCAGCCTTGGACACACACCATCTGGGCCAGCAGCCTTCCTAGAGCAAAGTCTTCCCAGTTCCAACCTCACCCCCATCTCTATGACAGAAAAGTGGAGGCTCAGGTGTAAGAGGGGGGGGTGGATGCTGCTTTGGAGATGTACACATGTTGAAGAGGAGGAGGAGCATCATTGGCATTGGGTGAGGCTGCTGTATTGAATCTGTTGAAGAACTGGTTGAGTTCATAAGCTCTTTTTACATCACCCACCACTGGCTGTCTTTTCTTGTTGTTGTAACCAGAGATGGTGCTGATTCCTCTCCACATGTCACGGATGTTGCTGTTCTGTAGATTTCTCTCCAGTTTCTTTTGTATTCCACCTTTGCCATTTTTAATCTCTTGTTCAACTTATATTGTACTTGTTTGAATGGTTTGCCACCATCTCTAAAAGCTGACTTCTTGTCATTGAGGATTGCCTTTAAATCACTAGTAACCCAAGGTTTGTTATTTTGGAAACAGCGTACAGTCCTAATGGGTATGACTGTGGCTCTACAGAAGTTGATGTAATCAGTAAAGCAGTCAACCTGTCTGTCAATGACCATACTGTTCTCCTCTGTTTCCAGCAACACATTCCAGTCTGTACATTCAAAGCAGCCCTTTAGAGCCCCAGTTGCCTCTGGTGTCCATTTCCTGCCTGTGAGTTTAGTTGCAGGCTGCCTCCACACACAGGGTTTGTAACAAGTCTCCAGAAGAACTAAGTTGTTGGTCCGATTGTCCTATTGGGGGCATGGCAGTAGTTCTGTAAGCTTTTTTGACATTAGCATACAGCAGATCAAGGGTTTTATCCCAAGGGTTCTCTGGTGGGACAATTAACGAACTGTGTAAATCCAGTCAGGTGAGAGGTAAGGGAAACATGATTGAAGTCTCCTGATATTATCAAGAATGCTTCTGGGTGTTTAGTCTGTATCCTAGCAACGATGTCATGTAGACCTTCACATGGAACTTCAGCAGTTGCCTTGGATGGAATGTACAGAAGTATTGTTATGATATGACTGAACTCCCTTGGTACATAATATGGTCTCATACTAACTGCCAATAATTCAATGTCTGGACAGCACATCTTCTCCTTGACAGTAACATGTGCAGGACTGCACCACCTCTGGTTCGGAAATAAAGCCAATCCCCCACCTTTCTTCTTGCCACTAGATTTAGTGTCTCTGTCTGATCTTATGCGGGTGAAGCCAGGTAGATCCACATTGGAGTCTGAGATGTTTTGATTCAACCACATTTCCTTAAAACACAAGAGACTAAACTCACATTATTCCTTCCTAGCCTTCACCAATATCTCCAGCTCATCAGTCTTGTCGGGCAGAGAGTTGACATTCCCCATGATGACTGATCGAAACAAGAAAACACCTCTTCAACTCAGCTGGAATAGGGTGATTTTGTCCTCCAGACTTGCTCCGTTTCAATGAAAGAAGCTCCTCTCTTGAATAAACTCTTCTCTCCACAGAAGTATCCATTAAAAATATGATTAAAAAAATACATAAAAACTTTTCAAATTTGTGCAAAAACTACTACAAACTACAAACTGCTCCTCCATGAAGGGCATTCTGCAAATAACTGATAAAAAAACAAACTGATCAAAGAAATTAAAACTTCTACAAACATCAGCATGATAAGAACAACCTGACATGACGGAGACATTTATTTGAGGGGCGGGGCTTATACCTGTACTGCAGCCCTCCACCAGGGGGCATTCCAGATGTTTTGGCCTCACCAGCTGTCAAGTTGTCTGTGATTTCTAAGTGTATGTAGTATGGACGTTTATTATGGATGGACATTGGAGATAATGATATTTTCTGGAAGTGTAAGTCACGTTGAATATGAAAATGTTTGTTTGATGTGTGTGTGTGTTTAGATTTGTCACAGTAACACGCTGTGGTTTATTACAACGAAGCTCACTGAACGGAACTGAGAGTGAGGTGACAGAGAGGCCGCCACTGTGAGCTGTCATCACCTCCGTCTGTGATGTCACATGTAATTAAATATGAATATGGCCGCATTTATCGTGTGTACGTCTGTGTCTGCATGTGTGTGTGTGTGTGTGTGTGTGTGTGTGTGTGTGTGTGTGGAGGGGGAGGGGGGCATCTTGGTGTTTGCAGTATCAGTGTGTTCAGTCAGAGCTTCACACTGTGTTGCTTCCCCTGCAGATAACCTTGGCACTCGTCTGAGTGAATGCAAACACTGACAGCACACACACACACACACACACACACACACGCACACACGCACACGCACACACAGACACACACACACACTAACACAGTCTCTCTGTGTACTCTGTACGCAGGAGTTTACAAGATGAGAAGTACTGTACAGTGAGCATTTTATTATCACTGACAAAGTCTGCTTTAATGGAACATGTTCTTCTTCAAACTCAAACATCTACTGGCAGTTTACAACACACACACACACACACACACACACACACAGCCCTCAGCTGTAGAGATAAGCAGTGTAGCTGTGTGTTTCCAGGAAAGGCTGATTCTGTGTTGAGGAGAAGCTGCTGAATAAAAACAAATCCTGTATTATTCCTCTGGTGACTGAATGTAAAAACATGTCTGTAACACTCAGAGTCAGAGCCGTACAGTTGAGTCCTCGTGAATATCCATCATCTCTGTCAGTTAACACAGGTGGAAGACGTGTATAAGGTGTATATGGTGTATAAGCCAGGACAGGGCGTCTTAGGGGGAGATAGCAGGTCGGACAGCAGTATTTACACATTTTTTGAGCCCTCAGGAGCTCAACTCTCCCTCCAGGATCCCACATTCAGAATCCAAGACCTTTAGAGCAGCAGAGAAACATTTCATGCTGTGATCTGGTTTCAGAATAATTTCATATTTTAGAGATTTCTGCAAGAGTTGCATCTTTTGGCAATTGTATGGCAGCACACACTCTGTTGTGTTGGTGCTTAATGTGAATCTAGTGTATCAGCCATCCACCATCTGAATGCTCTAGGTATCGAGTTTGTGGTTGTAAAGTGTCATGAGGCTGTAATTATCCTAGAGGTCACCGCAGCTCATTTTATACACTGAGCTCAAGTTTCACTGACTGACATCATCACACGTGAAGAAAATTGGGCTCATTGAATCCATAAGAGTCTCAGCTTTCCAGTCAAACCCAATTTATGCAGCTTACAGACTGTTTAGAGACCCCAGGATGCAGGAATGGTGAAAATGTATGACAAAAAAACTACAGGTTTCTGTATCAGCATGTTATCAGCATAAAGTGGGCATGTCTAACAAGAGAAGACTCATGGAGACCCATATAACCCATTTTCATTCAGATGTCTTGAGGTCAGAGGTAAAGGGACCCCATTGAAAATATTCATTTGGACTCAAATTGAATTCACGAGAGGCTCAGCTTTCCAGTCAGACCTGATTGATGTTGTTTAGGGACCTCAGAATGCACAAATATTCACATACAGTAGGGCAAAATAACACATTTACACTAAATGCAAAGAAGCGGCATCAAGTGGGCATGTCAGTTTAGAGGTGTTATTTCACCCCCTTCCCGATAAGATATACAGATTGAATAAAACTGGGCTCATTAAATCCACAAGAGTCTCAGCTTTCTACTGATACCCAATTTATGCAGAAATGGGCAAATGAGACCTAATACAATCCCAATCCAAAAGTTTCTATTTACAAAAACAAAAGTTTATCTATTTGAACATTAAATATATTTTCTTTGACCAGTTATTAATTGAATATATGCCACATACGTTTAGCAAATGATCGCACAGGGTTTTATTTATATTTTTTTTTAAAATCAGAGGCACTCAAAACTTTGATCATCACTTTATTTTCTGTATTTGGGATTAGGAATATTTTAGTGAAATCTAGTTTAGTTAATGAGGGATATTCAACATGATCTTCATGTCAGATTTATAACTTTTTCCTTAAGGTTTCTTTTTTTTCCAGTGGTAATTTATTTCTGTCCAGCAGGTGGATTGTTCGTGTTTTTATGTCTTGTAATCTTTGAGTTTCACTCTATACAAAGTTTTACTGTGGAAGAGTAAAAATAATCCCTCATTTCCATGAAGAGAGGAGTCAGGGAAGTTTGATATCGGAGCCATCCGCTGTCGACTTTTGCAAAACTTTTCACTTTATCCAACAGAGCAGAAAACATCTGTCAGACAGACGGACGGACGGACGGACGGAGGGGAGGAAGAGACAGCAGAGGCAGAAATAAATCAATGTGCAGAGAGGGAACATGAGCTGTTCCTCCAGTCAGATTTCTGGGCGCATTTAGTCTCTGACACATCAGACAAACGAGCCGACTCAATGAGTCTGTTGGTGTCTCAGGGTGAAGAGTCACTGCTGATCAACAGCTTATTGAAGGAGCATTATTTTCGGAGCTTCATTCTTAAAATTCATAATAAATTTGCGAAAGTACAAAAACAGACAAGAAACATGAGCAGAGAGACGATGCGATGGGTTTGATATCAGTCAGTGACGAGCCCCCATTGTGCAGATGAAACTGTTTCTATGTTTTACTCACTGTAGTCGTGTTTCGCATGACAAAAGCTGGATGGAAACACCAAAATGAGAGGTGATTTCTGTGAATAAATTCTGTAAATAAATTTCAGTTGTTTCCTCTGACATGAAAGAACAATAGTTGAATCTAATTCCTGAAGTCTTCTCCATCTTCTCTCTTTTTGTTGTTGTTTTTTCTCTTCTTTAACTCCTGTTTACTGACGGATTAACCTACAGAAACAAATTACCCCGTCACCAGCTGACCAAAGAACGTTACTGCAGCTTTGTTAATTTGCTCTAAAGCAGCTGATGGAAACTCAAAAATTCACATTTTTGCTTCAAAAATTGCTTGGACTTTAATGGAAACACAGCTTCTGTCCTTGTGTTCATCAGCTCCGAGTGTTTCTGTCATAAAGAAAAATTCTCCAGAAACTCTGAAAGATTTTGTTTGGAGTCATTCACTTCCAGATAATCTGCAACATTTTCGCCCACTGACAGAACAATAATGTCTCTCTGGTTCACTGTGTTGGTCCAGAAAGCTAAATGAGGTCTGTCTCAGCAGCTCCGAGGTCTGTGAAGCACTTGTTATGTAGAATATCTGATGATGTGTTCAGGGCTGGACGGAAAACACATGCTTCCAGCACATAATAAACTCTGCAGCCGCTTCAGAGCTTCCTGCCTTAATGCAGGCAGTTAAACGAGCGCGTTGGTCTCGGAGGAGTGGCGCACACACCTCCCCACAACCCGAGCTTATTGATTGTGTGAAATGAAGGCAGGTTTCACTGCTGGAAGCACACTCGGCTTAATGCTCTGTGCAGCTCCCTGTTACAGTTTGAGGCACGACTTAATGACTGCAGAATAAAGACTTCACAGCGGCTCCAGCTGCTCTCGCTGGTGCAGGTTAATGAGAGTTTATCAGGCTCACATCACTGTAGAAAGAGACCTCCTGTTGTTGGACGTTCAGAAGTGTTCCCACTGCATGCCACTGCTCGGATCCACAAGAACCAACTGTGGTACCGGCTCCTTTTCTTTGTGTCCTGGGACAGGACAGCCATCACTTCATCATCAGCCATCACTTCAGCTCCAATGAGAAGATGGCAGATCGTATTGGAACTCACAAATATCTGACATTAAAAGGGCAGAAAACAAGCTTCACTCTTTCTCATATGTGTTGTGTCCAGATTCCCCGACCTGGTTGAGAATCACCTTGTGCAAAACACATTGTAAACACATTGAAAACACATTGAAGGTTATGAGTTGTGGCTACATATGAGGATTAAAAAACAACAACACAAAGTTTACGTAGTCAGAACCAGGACGTCAAACTATAAACAAATCCAGTGCACACCAGATCCACTCCTTCTGCTTCAGTTTTATAGAAATATAAAGCTGCGTGTTGTCAGCATAGAATCGAGTTATGACTACTTATGATTTTTACTAATCTGCCAAGAGAAAACATGTAAAATACAGAACAGAAGAGGACCGAGGACAGATCCTTGGTGTACTCCGCACTTCATAATGACGGTAGATAATTTCTGTCTGTCTGAGAGATAGAAGATGAACCACTCAAGAAATGTGTCTGCAACCCCTATGATCTTTTAGCCAATTAGTCTCTACTCTTTCTCTAACTGCTTGTCTATGTCTCTAACTGTCTCTAACTGTCTGTCTCTAACTGTCTGTCTCTGTCTCTGACTGTCTCTGTCTTTAACTGTCTGTCTCTGTCTCTAACTTTCTTTGTCTCTTACTGTCTCTGTCTATAACTGTCTGTCTATGTCCCTAACTGTCTGTGTCTTTAACTGTCCCTGTCTCTAACTGTCTCTGTCTCTACTGTCACTGTCTCTAACTGTCTGTCTCTAATTGTCTGTCTCTGTCTCTAACTGTCTCTGTCTCTGAAGAGGTGGGTCTGGTGGAGACATAGAGCTGGGTGTCATCTGCATAACAATTGAAGTGGATGTTAAACTTTCTGAAGATATGGCTGAGGGGGAGGAGGTAGATAATGAATGGTAAGAGGCCCCAAAACAGAACCTTGAGGAATACCTGAAGTACTGGGGACGGCTGGGATGAGAAGGCTTTAAGTCGAATAAGCTACGTATGACCAGAGAAATATGATTTAAAACAGTTTAGTGTCCGTGCTTCCAATGGATGTAAACTGGAGGTTCTGGTTTTAAACTGCTAGAAAACTGAACCCGGATTAATTCAGGGTGTAATGAAGCGACTGAACGTGTCATTTAGTGCCGAGTTACTTTTTAATTCCACTTGAGCTGCGAACAAACATCAGGAAAAAAAAGCCTTCTAAATTAAAAATAAGCAACCCGAAATAAGCACACGGCGAAGCCTATTTCCCACAGCAGCCAGCTGTAGAGACGCACTAATTGTGTGTTGACACAAGCTGGATACATAACCGTCTTCAAATAGAGACGTTTCTTTATTTCAGAGTGATATTTTCATTAGCATCACACTCGCTGGTTAACCCTGTCGACCCGAGGCACCTTCCCACCTCCCACCCTCCTCCCCCTCCTCTGTCTTTACTGCAGAGAGAAGAAGAAGAAGAAGAAGAAGAAGAAGAAGAAGAGGAAGAAGAAGAAGCAATAGGAGGGCAGCGTTTGAAAGGGAACAGATATATATAGAGAGAAAGAGAGCAAGTATCCGGGGCAGGAGTGCGGGCCAATTAGAGAGTTGCCCTAGGTTGTCCTGTTATCTTCCTCACACACAGCCTCAACAGGATCAACACACAAAGCCCTGCCCTGGGGTGCGCGCTCACACACACACACATACACACACACACACACACACACACACACACACACACACACACACTCACACACACGCATATATATATACAAGCACTCACTCACATGTTTTATTAAAACACCGTGTGCTCCAGTGTCCCTTCTCCTTCACACACACACACACACACACACACACACACACACACAGAACTGAGACATGATCTAACAAGGTCAAAAGCAGAACTGGAGGGAGGAAGTGGGAGTAACAGAGGGGGGGGGGGGGGTCGGAGAAGAGTGGGCAAAATAAGGGGAAAGAGTCCGGGTTGTGACAGAAAGAGAGAAAATGAAAAGAACGAAAGAAGACGTGAAGAACGACCGAAGGCGCTGACGCTCACTCGCTCTCTCTGCTCGTCCACAAGGACGCAAACATGTTTGTCTAACTAGACCTGAATGGTAAGACAAACATGTGGAAATATCATTATTTTAAGCTTTGTTTTGGTCACTTTTCCTAGCAGACACAATCAAACTTATGATCCATTTAAGGACCATTGGGAGGTTCAAAATCTGATGATAAAGCCTGTTTTTACAGTTTCTTTTTACGATTAAAGGTGTTTGTAGTCCCCCCTCTGGTTTTCAGAGGGTTAACGGTCATTATATAATGTTACTTTTGATTGCAGCTAACAAACTTAGTTCTGCAAAGAAAAACATATTTCCACATAAAACTTTTACTTTTACTTCTGATCAAAATGTAGTTGAGAACTCAGCAACTTAAGGCCAAACATCAAGCAAGTGCAACAACACAAGACTTAAAAGCAGCTAATATTAGCCTGATTGTTTGAAAATCAGCAGAAAACTAAAGAAGGACGAGGATTCAGCAGTGTTTGGCCTTAAGTTGCTGAATTCTTGACTAGTTTTAGATTTTAAGTAATGTTAATGTAAATGTTTCATGTGGAAATATGTCCTTCTGTGCAGCACTAAGTTTATTTGCTGCAATCAAAAGTAGCGTTACAACAAGCGTTAAAGAATCAGGCTAATATTAGCTTCTTTTAAGTCTTGTGTTGTTGCACTTGCTTGATGTTTGGCCTTAAGTTGCTGAGTTCTCGGCTCGATTTTGATCAGAAGTAAAAGTAAAAGTTTTATGTGGAAATATGTTCTTCTTTGCAGCATTAAGTTTATTAGCTGCAATCAAAAGTAGCGTTATATAACAACCGTTAACCCTTTGGACACCAGAGAGGGCACTGAAACACCTTTAATCGTAGGATGAACCTTAAATGGACCATAAGCTTGAAAGTTTTCCTTAAAAAAAGTGACCAAAACTTGTGTTAAAATATTGATATGTGTGTCAGAATCTCTTTATTCTACGTGTCATTTAAAATAAAGCGTTTGCACTAACCAGATCCTGTTAAAACATTAAATTCTGCTCCTCAGAGACACTGTGAAGACATGATTGATTCTGCTGAGAAATACACACACCAAATACATACAATATTCTTTATCACATCAAAAATGAAATCAAAATGTACAACAGCAATTAAACTGGACTGTTGGAGAAGTTACTCACACGTTGTACTTTTTCTGCCCTTTAGTAAACACATTCTGGCAACTCATTATTAAATTGATCATGACGATTTTCATTTACAGACTATCAAGGACTGAACTGGTTCTGCCACTTTCATTTAACAGCTACAAGTCAAAAGTAAATATTATTTTAGACAGAATCACCTAAATAACATTTAAAACTATGGCATAGATGGATTAAATAATATTACAGTATACATTCCTGAATTGTATGTTTTTCTTTTCCTTTTTTAATACGTGTGTGTTTTTAATATGTGTAGGTTTGGTGCAGATGCATATGTAGACATATATGTAAGTTCTGACTACATAAGTGTACATCATTACACTAATCTACTCTTTCGTTCTTTCCTTTTTGCCCCACTGTTTCCCAACCTCATTATTATTTTACTTGTGCTTTTATAAACTTATTTTCTTTGTTATTTATTCAACTTTTTACAGTCAATATTAAACATTCACAGGAATGCAACATGTATGAAGAACATGATATGTAAACAAATGTAAATCAAATAAAATATAAATATTTTTTCCATAAGTTTGTCTTAGATCTGACCTCAAAATGCAGCATCTTGTCGTCAGCAAATCTGGAAAAACGAGTGGCGGAGATTCTCTAATTTAGATCTGTACTGTACATCATTGTGTGTCTTCATGTCTACATCACTGTGGGAGTGTAAACACCTGCTCCGCCTGCAGCTGCTGCTCAGCTCCTCATTACTCTCAGTTTAGCCGGTCTTCAGCGGCTGCCAGGAACATTTAGGACTCACTTAAAGTTTTCAAACTTATTACTGCTCATCCCACTGCTCAAAAGAGCCCGGAGTGAATTCTCATACACAATTAGCCAGATTAAAAGTAATGTTTTAATATGATTGTGACTTTGAAGAAGAAAGCCA
Organism: Centropristis striata; assembly: GCF_030273125.1. Classification (NCBI taxonomy): domain Eukaryota; kingdom Metazoa; phylum Chordata; class Actinopteri; order Perciformes; family Serranidae; genus Centropristis; species Centropristis striata. The sequence goes on from NC_081535.1 coordinate 31,157,076, forward strand.
AAGCTAAATGTACTTTTTTTTAAACCCTGAAGTAATATAAGAAAGTACAAAAAGTCTTCAAAAAAGTTCAGTTGTCCTTGTAGTTCTGATGGAAACATTTCATAAAGCAGAGCATCGTTTGTTAATTAACATCCTGCTGAAGGCTGCTGGTGTCATAAAGTAAAAAATAATTATTTAACTGACAGTGTACAGTATGTCAGGTTTGGTGATGTTTCTGATTTTATGTTCAATAAGGATCTGTTCTGCTCCCTTCTCTTTCTATTTCATATCAACAACATTTATATTGATTAAAGTTCAATTACAGTTCTGCTTTTGACACAGTAGATCACATAATCTTAAATTGCTAAAAGATCATGGGGGTTGCACACACATTTCTTGAGTGGTTCATCTTTTATCTTTCAGGCAAACAGAAATCATATACTGCCATTATGAAGATCGGAGTACCTCAAGGGTATGTCCTCGGTCCTCTTCTGCTCTGAATTTAAGAAGACCAAACACTAAGAACTTCCTCCAACTCAATGAAGAAAACTCTTTCGGGACAGTGACACATTTACTAACTCAGTGTTTTCTGGTTACTAAATGTAATGGATCTAAAGGAGAAATCAGATAGGTATAATAAGGTATTTTAGTCCTGTTATTATCAACTTCAAATGGTCTAAAAAATGTTTGGAAAGTATGTTTTTACTTTGAGTGTAAGTAAGAAAATAAAGTGATGTGTCTGTTACAATAATTACTGTTAAAACTTAAAGAATTACCGATATGAAAAGGTAAAAAAAATTAATTATGAAGAGTGGAGTACCCCAAGGATCTGTCCTTGGTCCTGTTCTGTTCTGTATTAACATGTTTCCTCTTGACAGATTAGAACAAATCGTAAGTAATTATAATTCAATTCTATGCTGATGACACCCAGCTTTGTGTTTCTATAATATTTCTAAATAATATTTTTCAGTTCACTAGATATGTTCTGTTAATGCAAAAACTCTCTGAGAGATCTTCCATTACAATTTGACATTGTCAATAAGGTAAGATCAGTCCTGTTTTTATCAACTTCAAATGGTTTAAAAACTGTTTTTAAAGTCTGTTTCTACTTTGAGTGCAAGAGTAAGAAAATAAATTGATGTGGCAGTTACACAATTGCTGTTAAAAGTTATTCTTATCATGTCCACACGACAGTCAGTTACAAGGCTTGGCTAGATGTGGTTCAGCCACATCTGAACACATTTCTGTCCCTTCTCATTAAACTCCGCTAAGTCCGATGCTGTGCAGGGCTGTTCCAGCAGGGGGCATATCAGGAGTTGCTGCATGGTCTGTGGTTCAGTGCCACAGTCACACACGGGGTCTCCATCATTCAGATGTCCCCTATTTGGCGAGAGTGGCTTTTGCACATCCAACATCAAATTAGTTTGTTTAAGCATTTCCACATTGTGTAGTTGGTGTCTGCTCCAGGGGACAGTGCTTCGCTTGCCTTTAGCTCCATATTTGTTTCTGGTGGAAGGTTGTCAAGTCTTTCTTCCCACCGAGTGACTCTTTCACTGCTTGTGCTCGGTGTTCTGAGGGGTGGGACACTTTTCAGGAAACTGGTACATGGCCGAAGAGAGGATGTCTTTGGTCAGTGGACTGTTGTTGCTGCTCTTTCTTGCTTGCTGCTTGTCGTCGTATCTCTGGTGGGGCTTTTCCTGCCAGGATGTACAGGTGCTCTGTAGGTGTTGGTTTTAGGCAGCCAGTGATAAGACGGCAGGGAGCATTGTTCAGCTTGATCTTTTTCACGCTCTTTCCACTCTTTCCATTTTCAAGCAATTGGTTGGCAACTTGGTTGGCAGTGACTTTTGGGTGCTGAGGAGCTGCTTTAGGGTCACCCAGTAGCTTGTGAATAAGTGTCCATGCTTTCTTGCTGTTTTTTGACATGTCTGTGGACTCAATAAGAGCGTTCCAGGTCTTGCTCTTGAGCAATGCTTTTCACCACCTTCTCGCCCTGGGCAGTTGTTTCCTCTGAGAAGGGATCTGATTCAAACATGCTGACATAATTGTCATAGAGTCCTGCACAGTCATTTGAAAGACCAGGTATATATTTAACTCTACAGCCACGTGGGATATGTTTCCGAGCAGTTTTCAGCACCAGGTTAGCAAATAGGTCATAGTTTGTGTCAGTGGTATTATTTTTTTTGATCTTCTCTTCCAGCTTGTTGGTGAAACCTTCCCACTTTGCTTTCTTGTAGTTGAAACGCCTTTTACAGGGCATGATGGTTATGAATACAGCTGCATTGATTAGGATCCCAGTTGGACAGTGTTGGCTTGATGGGATAGAGTCCAGCACAGTCTTTTTACACAGCCCAGCGATGTTATTTGTGACCATGGTGAGATCTGGATTATAGCCCCGTTTCCAGCAAGCACTGAAGAACGAGTGCGGTAGCTTGTTTGGTTTGTTAAAAGTTAAGAATTAAGGATAAAAAAACTCAAAATAGCACTGAAAGCAAATGAATAGTTGAAAAAAAAGGTAAACATTTCAGTTGAATTTCATTTAATTCAGGTGTTTTCTCTGTGAATAGTTAACATAGTTTGTAAACACTATCAAACTGTTTTTATTCAGTGCTGTTAGAGTACTTTATTCACATTTCATCAAATTAAAATGGTTTAAAAATGTTATAGAAAGTCTTTCTACTTTTAGTGTAAGTAAGAAAATAAAGTGATGTTTCAGTTACAATAATTTCTGTAAAAAGTTTAAGAATTACAGATAATAATTGAACAAAATCATTGACTGCCATTATGAAGATGGGAGTACCCCAAGAATCTGTCCTCTGTCCTCTTCTGTTCTGTATTTACATGTATCCTCTTGAGGGATTAGAGCAAATCATAAGTAATAATAATTTGATTCTATGCCGACAACACGCAGCTTTACGTATCTATAAAAGCCAAATAAACTGACCCGGATGACTTCCTTTAACTCAAGGAAAACTCAGAAATGATATTATTCTGGTCAATAGATCTGTTCTGTCCTGTTAATGTGATTAAGAAAATAAAGTGATGTGTCAATATTACAGGAATGACTGTTGCTGGTTGAAGAATTACAGATTAAAAACGGTAGATTGAAAGCAAATAAACTGTCAGGAAATAAAGATAAAAAATAACAGTTGAAGTGAATATATTTTAGGTGTTTCCTCTGTAAAAAAAAAAAAAAAAAAGTCCTTTCCTTTGTAAACACCATCAAACTGTTTTTGAGTCTGAAGTGTGTTTTTTTGGATTATTAACTCTGTTCAAAGTTGCGTTTCATTTCATTGTGAGAAAAATGTAAGAAAATATACAGAAGAGAGAAACCATGTTGTTTTCTCAGAATCTACAGTACGACACACACACACACACACACACACACACACACACACACACGCACACACACACAGATGTAGCTGTGTCAGGAGGAAATGTCTCCCCTGTGGATAGATTATCTCCTCTGCTTTCTGCTTTTCCAGCCTCTCCTCTCACATTTCTCCTCACCTTTCTTCTCTTTTGTTCACCTCTTTTTCCTCTCCTCTTTGTCTCTTTTCCTTGTTTCCTCTTCTCTTTCTTATTCCCTCTTTCTCCCCTATTCTATCTGGTCTCTTTTTTCATCTTCCTCTCCTCTCTTGACTTCTTGTTTCCTCTTTTCATTTTCTTTCCCATTTTCCACCCACATATGTTGTCTTCCATCTTCTTTTCAAGTCTTGTTCTCTTGTCTTGTCTCTTCCTCTCCTTCTATCCTTATCTCCTGTTTTGTTTCCTAGTCTCTCCTCTCCTCATTTCTTTGTTTTCTCTCCTCTTGTGTACTCTTATTTCCTTTCATCTCATCATCTTATTTTCACTACCCCTCTTCTCTCCTCCTTGCCTCCTCAACTCCCCTCCCTTATCTCCACTCCTTTTCTATTTCTCTCCTCCTCTCCTCTTCTCCTTCTTGTCTCCTCTCCTCCTCTCCTCTCCTTATTTTCTCTCCTGGTCTCCTCTCCTTGTTTCCTCTCCTCTTCTCCTCTCGTTGTCTCCTCTCATCTCCTTTTTTCCTCTCCTTGTTTCTTCTCCTCTTCTCCTCTCATTGTCTCCTCTCATCTCCTTTTTTCCTCTCCTTGTTTCCTTTCCTTGTCTCCTCTCCTCATTTCCTCTCCTTGTTTCTTCTCCTTGTTTCCTCACCTTCATTCCTCACCCTGTCTCCTCTCCTCCTCTCCTTGTTTCCTCTCCTCTTCTCCTCTCCTTGTTTCCTTTCCTTGTCTCCTCTCCTCATTTCCTCTCCTTGTTTCCTCTCCTTGTTGCCTCACCTTCATTCCTCTCCCTGTCTCCTCTCTTCCTCTGCTTGTCTCCTCTCCTCCTTTCCTTGTCTCCTCTGCTCTCCTTGTTTTCTCTATTCTTCTCCTTGTTTCCTCTCCTTGTTTCCTTTCCTCTCTCCTCTCCTCTCCTTGTCTCCTCTCCCTGTCTCCTCTCCTCTCCTCTCCTTGTCTCCTCACCTCCTCACCTCCTCACCTCTCCTCTCCTTGTTTCCTCTTTCTGTCATTCAGAGTGAAACACAGGGATGGCTCGTATATGGTGTACGTGAGTACAGAGCAGATGAAATGTTTTGAATGTGGAGATGTTGGTCATAAATGGTTTAACTGTCCGCACTTAGCAGTGGCTGCCGCTGAGTCGCTGGCTAGCACGGCAGCTAGCATGTCGGGTGCAGCTGCCGCAGCTGCTGCTGAGACCGTGCATGCGACAGTGGGGGCAGGCTCCGCTAGCGTTGCCACAGTGACGACTGACGCCACGGCCATTGCCGGGACCGCAGCTGGAAGTTCTTTGCTGGCGGTTGATGCGGAGGTCTGCAGTGTAGAAAATGGTGTAGATAGAGAGGAACAGAGCCAGTCTGAGAGGCAACAGGTTTCTGTGGCTGCAGAAAAGCTGAGTAGCTCTCAGCCAGCAGTCACAGTCACTGGAGCAGCTGTAAATGTTGAGGATGGAAATACCAATGTAGAGTAGGGAGAGTCCAGCAAGCCTTCGTGTGAGGGGGAAGAGATGGATTTTGACTCTGAGTCGGACACTTCATCATTTGGGGGAAGACAGAAGTATACAGATCTGTACTCTCTGGAGGAAATGAAACAGTTCCTCGATGAAACGTTTAAAAACGGTTCTGGCAATCCATTTGGCCTGACCTGCACGGTGTGTTTTTGAAGTGTTTCAGGTCAGGGTCTCTTCCTGTCTCCTGTCAGCGGGCAGTACTTTCCTTGCTGCCCAAGAAAGGAGACCTGGCCTTATTGAAGAACTGGAGACCAGTAGCTCTACTATGCACAGATTACAAATTGTTATCCAGAGCTCTGTCAAACAGGCTCAAGGTTCTGGGGATTATTGTTAATGCCGACCAGAACTATTGCGTGCCGGACAGAACAATAATGGACAACGTTTTCCTCTTGTGTGACGTTATTGATGTGAATTGTACAATGTTGACTGTGGTGTGTTGTCCCTGGATCAGGAAAAAGCTTTCGACAGGGTTAATCAATCATATTTGTTGGCTGCACTGAGGACAGTTGGTTTTGGTGATGGTTTTGTGTCTTGGGTTGGTGTTTTGTACAGTGGGGCCCAGTGCATGGTAAAGATGGGGGCGGGGCTGAGCCGACCTATCCCTGTGCAGCGAGGGATCAGACAGGGTTGTCCTATTGCAGGACAACTCTATAGTTTAGCCATCGAGCCCTTGCTGTGCAGGTTGAGGGGTCGAGCTATAGTGTCCAACGAGCATGTAGTAGGACGGCTAAGGTGGTAGCAACTGATTCAGTGCCGCCCAGCTGAGATACAGAGAGACATGTAGTAGGACTTCTACAGGTCACAGTGTTAGGAGTTGGGTGGGGAGTGAGCTGGTCAGAGAATTGGGTGCTGATTGCTGTAAAGAAGGATGCAAATGTGTCCGCGGTGACAGCGTAACAGTAATCTGGTTTCTCCTCAAAATGATTTGATAAAGGGCCTTTGAAAACCAAAACTCTTTTCCTTCTCTCCTCTCCTTGTTTCCTCTCCTTGTCTCCTTTCCTCTTCGATGTCCTGCTGTCTTACAGAAAGTACTTTGACCATCAAATCGGGGCAAAAGCTGAAAAAGCTGAAGCTTGTCGAACATCTTTTCAACAAACAGCCTCAGATTTTATTATTTGTCGACAGAATTTAGAGAAGCTTCTGGTTCGTCAGTGAGGCTGAAAACACAGGGAGCTCTGATGAAGCTGGAGATGATAAGACATATTTATTTACAGTCCGCTCATCAGCTGTGAAGTGATTGTGTCTGATTAATAAGAACAAGGAAACAAACAACACGCTGACGGCATTTGTTTGTTTGCACTCTGTCCTTGTTTTTCACTGCAATATATAAAATCTATATAAATCTATAAGTCCTGCAGCTCTATGGAATCAGTACAATCAGAACAACTCAAACATGTCTTTGTGCAGAATAACACAATTGAAATGACAGAAAAATAACATTTTTTTCCACATTTGTTCATATTAAAGTATTGTCATGTTTCCAGCCTCTCCTGTCCTCTCCTCTCTGCTCTGTGTAAACAGCCTCTCCTGTCCTCTCCTCTCTGCTCTGTGTAAACAGCCTCTCCTGTCCTCTCCTCTCTGCTCTGTGTAAACAGCCTCTCCTGTCCTCTCCTCTCTGCTCTGTGTAAACAGCCTCTCCTGTCCTCTCCTCTCTGCTCTGTGTAAACAGACTCTCCTGTCCTCTCCTCTCTGCTCTGTGTAAACAGATTTCCAATGAATATTTGTCTCGTGACCGTTGGTCTCAGCAGAATCAATCATGTCTTCATGTGGTTGAAATCGTCACTGAAAATCTAAAATCAAGCATTCGGGTCTGGGTCGCAGGGGTGGCAGACAAAGCCAGCTATTCCCCACGCCCCACTCCCCAGCACGGTTATCAAACTTGCTTTAAATTTTTAAAAATGAATGGCTAAAATCTTCAATGATAATCAGATTCAGCTTCATTTGTTTTTCAGATTGCAGTCGTTATTCACTAGCACACATTTTACGCTCCCCAAAAGGTAAATATTCTCACTTTGAAGCATGCACACAGTTAACTTCTTTTATAACTCTCTCTCTCTCTCACACACACACACACACACACACACACACACACACACACACACACACACACACACAGCTCCATATTCACAAACACTCTGTCACGCTGAGCCTTTCCCTCCAATCAATTTGCGACACTCTTGTCTGAAACATACTTTAATGTTCCAGTGCTCTTTCTTCTGCCACCGCTATTTAACACACTGCTGTATTATCCTCTTATCTCTCTTTCTCTCTCTCTCTCTCTCTCTCTCTCTCTCTCTCTCTCTCTCTCTCTCCATCTCTCTGACTTTGAATCTTCACATCATGCTTTCAGATTCCAGTCGACAGGTGATTTAAGAGGCACAGACAGTCTCCACAGAGACACACACACACACACACACACACACACACACACACACACACACACACACCGCTATCTGCAGCAGGAGACATGTAAGTTTGAGCAGACGTGTGCAGATTGATGCTGTTATTGGTCGGATTTTGGGGAAAAAATTGAGATGTTACACACTACCTGCACTTGCACTGTCTCTGTTTCTGTGTGTGTGTGTGTGTGTGTGTGTGTGTGTGAGAGAGAGAGAGAGAGAGAGAGAGAGAGAGAGAGAGAGAGAGAGAGAGGGAAAGAAAGTGCTTTTGAAGTTGCATTGGTTGCAGCTCTCCTGCTTTGACCATGTTTGTACTTGTGTTGTGTTAATCTGAGAGAGCAGAACCCAATTTACAGAGCTGCGAGTCTATTTCACAGCTGTTTGACCACACACACACACACACATACACACACACACACACACACACACAGGCGCACACACACACCCAGAGAGAAAGTGTAAATGACGATGTATTGCTCGGGGCTTCTGACATTTAAACACTCCTCAGAAACATGTGTGAGTGTGTGAGGCAGACGCAGAGTCGGCGAAGGAGTGTTTGTGTGTGTGTGTGTGTGTGTGTGAGTATGTGTAATGTAGTATGACCAATCACAGAGCTACTGATGGAGTGATGGAGAGCGAGAGGGGCGAACAAGTGAAATGGAAACATGTTTGCACACAAAGTGAGACGTAAACAAACACAGAGGAGATTATGTGAATGCATTGGTTCTTTTATATGTATTTAAAAACTGTTTATACACTTATTTTTTTAAACAAACGTTTCATATTCTTGTGTATTCTTTCAGCCGTCTCTCTTTGTTAATCTAAAAAAAAAAAAAATGTCTAAAAAGACAGACAAAAAATTACCCAAAAAAAAGAGACAAAGTTCTTCACATAAAAGTGCATATAATAGTACAATAAAATACAGGACTGACAAAGGTAAAAGAAACAAAAAGGGCTTAAGACATTGCCTGCAAGAATTAAAATAAAGCAAAAGAAAAAGGGATAATTTAAAGGAACTGATTACAAAGGGACACTATTAGCTAGCATTTGCTAGAGGAAGACGGAAATGGAAGGCAAGAGAAAAGAGGCGAGGCTTCAAGTGAGACTTAAAACAGCGTTTTAACAACATTTAGGGACTGTGCTGCTCGGATGTGGAGGGGGGCAGAGTCTGGAGCTTGTTTTTAACCTGGACCTGGGCACCTCCAACAGCATTTGATCAGCTGACCGTAGTGCTCTGGAGGGGGTGTGGTGGTGCCGAAGGTCAGACAGGTACGTTGGGGCCAGACCATGGAGGGATTATAAATTATCAGCAGGAGTTTGTAGTTGCTGCGGTAACGGATGGGGAGCCAGTGGACCAATGCGAGGGGTGATGTGATCGCGTTTTTTCTGCAGGGGAGGAGTCGGACGGCTGTGTTCGGGACCAACTGCAGGTGACGAAGCTGCGATGGATCCATGCCGGTGTAGAGAGCGTTCAATAGTCCAGTTGAGAAGTGATGGTCTCAAGGTCACTCCGAGGCAGGTAGGCTTTGATCTTAGCTAGTGTTCTTGGGTAAAAAAACTCCTAACTACTGCACCAACCTGCTGCTCAAACTTGAAGGCACTATCGAAAATCACGCCAAGAACAGCAACACCCGTGAAATGTGGAGAGGAATCAACACCATCTCTGGTTACAACAACAACAACAAGAAAAGATGGGTGATGTAGAAAGAGCTGATGAACTCAACCAGTTCTTCAACAGATTCAGTACAGCGGCCTCGCCCTATTCCAATGTAGCTTCACCTCCTCCTCCTTCACTTACACCTCCTCCTCTTCAACATGTGTACATTTCCAAAGCAGCGTCCACCCCTCCTCTTACACCTGAGCCTTCACCCTTGTCTGTCACAGAGATGGGGGTGAGGTTGGAGCTGGGAAGACTTTGCTCTGGGAAGGCTGCTGGCCCAGTTGGTGTGTGTCCAAGGCTGCTCAAGGACTGTGCTGCCCAACTGTGTCAACCTCTCCACAAGATCTTCAACCTCATTCTACAGTTGGGGCGAGTGCCTGCACTGTGGAAGATTTCCTGTGTGCCGGTACCAAAAATAAAATGTCCAGCTGAACTTAATGACTACAGACCAGTAACCCTCACTTCTCACATCATGAAGACCTTGGAGCGGCTGATTCTACACCTACTGAGAGTTGAAGTCAGAGACAAACCCGATCCCCTTCAGTTTGCATACAAACAACACATTAAAGTGAACGATGCTGTCCTCTACATGCTTCATCCTCCTTGCTCATCTGGAGGAAACTGGTGCTTATGTGAGAATCATGTTTTTATTTTTCAAACGCATTCAACACCATCCAACCCAACACACTCAAAAACAAGCTGACAGAGATGGGAGTGGATCTTTCCTTCATCTCCTGGATCACAGATTACCTGACAGGAAGACCACAGTATGTCAGGTTGGGCAACTGTGTTTCTGGGACATTAATGAGCAGCACAGGAGCTCCACAAGGCACTGTTCTGGCTCCATTCCTGTTCACACTGTACACAGCAGACTTCAAATACAACTGTGAGTCCTGCCACATCCAGAAGTACTCAGATGACACTGATATTATGGCGTGTATCAGGACTGGACAGGAATCTGATTATAGGGATCTGATAAAAGCCTTCAGTGGCTGGAGTCACAAGAACTATCTCCTACTGAACACCTCAAAGACTAAGGAAATTATCATAGATTTCCGCAGGTTCAAGCCCCCCATTTAGCCAGTGAATACCTGTGGGGTGGACATGGAGGTGGTGCTAAGTTATAAGTATCTAGGTGTATACCTGGATAATAAGTTGGACTGGTCCCTAAACACAGACTCTCTCTACTAGAAGGGGCAGAGCTGCCTCTTTTTCTTCTTGAAGCTCAGATTCTGGACATGTGTAGTAAGATGCTGCAGATGTTTTATCAGTCTGTGGTGGTAGTGTGTTGTTTTATGCTGCAGTCTGCTGGGGAGGCAGCATCACACACAGAGATGAAGGCGGTTGGACAGACTGGTCTAAAGAGCTGGTTCTGTGGTTGGAGCCAGGTTGGACACACTGGAGGAGGTGGTGGAGAGATGACCTGTCAACATGTTCCAGGCCATCCTGAAATACCCAGATCATCTGCTACACAAAACCTTTATGGACCAAAAAAACAGCAGTGGACGGCTCCTCTCTCTCTGTTGCAGGACGGAGAGATTCAAAAGATCCTTCTCTCCTACAGCCATCAGGCTGTCTCATTCTAACAGAGATTCTACCAGACTAACTGAATTTTCCCTCAGGGATAAATAAAGTAATTTTGAGTTGATTTGTACATTTCTGACAGAAGGCCAGATGTTGGAGGCGGAAGTGCTGACGGAGCACAAATTCAACCAAACTGCAGCTTTCCAGCAGTGAAACTCTCATAGTAGTCTATGGGAGCTGTGGTGGAGACTCTCATAGGACTCTATGGGAGGTGTGGTAGAGACACTGAGGGTCAGAGAGTTTTATATTGTAATGTGACAGTGTAAAGTCTTGTGGATGGCTGGATACAGAAATAATACGGAGGATGAATCTATGATGAGGAATGAACAAGGCTTATCTCTCTGTAACCTTTCAGTGATGAGACATGTGTTTGAGGCTCATAAGAGTTTTGGAAAGAAAACAGGTTTTCATGAAAGGGCTTCAGTCACACACACACACACACACACACACAGTTATAAATTACAAAGACACGCATTCATTTACGCACACACAGATGGAGCGAGTGGGCCGAGGGTGGCGGCGTTGCGAGGTGGGGGGGTCAGTTCATCTTCATCAGCAGGGAGTCGCTGAGATCTGTATTCTTCTTGCTAATCCCCCCAACATCCCAGAGACTATCACTCACTGCTGCTGCAGCCTGGATAAGTGTGTGTGTCTATCTGCTCTCACACACACACACACACACACACACTGCAGCGGTACCTGAGATGATGGAGGCATGTCGGAATTCCTCTGAGAAATGGATCGGCTCGTAGGGAGACGTCTCGTAAAACTCTTCTCCTGCAGAACAAAAGAAGACAAAAAAGCGTTCAGTGAGAGAACACAAACACACAAACACATACACACACACAGCAGCAGCAGCTCTGTCGGCGCTGCCAGGTACACACCTCACCATCTGGGCTCTACCTGGAAACTACCTTCAAAGTCAAATTGTCCGTGCTGTCGTGTGAAAACAACTAAACAAAAAAAAGAAGCTTACAGCAGGGTGCAGCTCAAAAAACACTTCAGGGACAGTAGGCAAATTATACTTCATCTAATAAAACCTTTGCATGCATGCAGCTGCTGCAGCCTGGTGTGTGTGAATTCAGCCACATGTTGGAGGTGATTTTCATGCTCAGGTTTTAAGATTACATGACATAAAATGACCAAGAAAAACAATGTAAAAGGACCAAAAAAATATGTAAAATGACCAAAAAAAAGATGTGATATAGTCAAAACAAGCACAAAATTACCAAAAAAGACATACAGTTTATAAAAGACACAAAATGACCATGATAAAATGGTATAAAGAGACACACAATCACCAAAAAAATACCTAAAATGATATAAAAGAAGAATTTAAGATTTTCGGTTAATTTGGATCCTCTATAAAAACATTTTCCTGCACAGAACGAGTTCAGACTGTTAGTGTTGATACAGAACTCCAGTAATATTCATGTTGCCATTTGTTTGGTATTGTTGTTTCTGAAAATGAACCTCTTGTTTTACCAACAAAAACATGAGCTGGTGTTTTCGTCATCTGACGTGACAGCTGCAGCAAATACAAAAAGGTGTCACCATTTGACAGCGAGCAGATTCCCACAGAGATCATTCACAAAGTCATCTGTCTTTGAAGCATCATCCACACGGAGGCTGTTGCCACAGCAACAGAAACCATCTCAACTCTGACTGAACTGTAAACACGTTTTAGTGTTTTTGTTTGAGGTCGATCTGTTCAGAGAGAAAGAAAGAAAACTTTGAGTTTTCATCTTCAAATCAAATCCCCATCACTGATTTTAATGTATCAAGTTTTATTATTATTATTATTATAATTATTATTCAGTTCTATTCCTGTTTTTATGTTAATTCTTTGTCTTTTTGTGTTTATTATTATCGTGATGTCAAACAGAATTAAAGCAAAAATATCGTAACTGCAATGAAAAAATTTTTTAATTGTAAGTAAAATAGTTTTGTGTTAAAAAACTGCATTTTTGTTGGAAATCCAAAAATGGTTGCAAACCTAAAAAGTGTTTGTTTGCTATTCTATTTTTTTTAAATAATAATAATAATTATAATTATTATTATTATTATTATTATTATTATTATTTGCAAATCTGAGAATTTTAATCAAAAATCTAAAACCTTTATTTGAAAATCTTAAAATTTTGTTTGCAAATCAAAAAACAATTCTGGTAAATCTGAAATCCATAAATGATCTACATCTAAAAGTTTTGTTTCTTGTAAACCTAAAATTTTGTGTCCAAATCTAAAATTTTGCCTGTGAATCGTGTTGAAATCTAAATGGCTTGTTTTAAATCCTATGACGGAGTCTGAGAGACAGGAGATGTCTCTGTTGGTTTCAACACACCAAATTCAGCTCAGCAGCAAAAAAATGACTTTTGAATTTAGCACCAAAAAGTTTCGAAATCGCAATAAGTCACAAAAGTGCTAAACTTTGCTGCTGTGTTAGCACTTAATTGTTTGTGCATCACATATTCACATCGTTCTGTCTGAGTCGCAGCTAGAAGAAAAACACACACACAAACACAGATAGATGTCACTTCAGGACAACAGAGCAGCTCAAGAAAACACACACACACACACACACACTGACAGCTCCAGAACACACACACATACTGACAGCTCCAGAACACACACACTGACAGCTCCAGAACACACTGACAGCTCCAGAACACGTATACTGACAGCTCTAGAACACACACTCTAACAGCTCCAGAACACACACACTGACAGCTCCAGAACACACACACACACACACACTGACAGCTCCAGAACACACACACTGACAGCTCCAGAACACACACACTAACAGCTCCAGAACACACACTCTAACAGCTCCAGAACACACACACTAACAGCTCCAGAACACACACACTAACAGCTCCAGAACACACACTCTAACAGCTCCAGAACACACACACTAACAGCTCCAGAACACACACACTAACAGCTCCAGAACACACACTCTAACAGCTCCAGAACACACACACTAACAGCTCCAGAACACACTCTAGCTCCAGAACACACACTCTAACAGCTCCAGAACACACACTGAGATCTCCAGAACACACTCTATCAGCTCCAGAACACACACACTGACAGCTCCAGAACACACACTCTGATAGCTCCAGAACACACACTCTGGGATGAAACAGAAAAGAGTTTCCTGTTAGCTTAGCTTATCACAAACACTGAAATAGGGGGAAACTGCTAGCCTGGCTGTGTTAATATTTTTCACACAACAAATAAACACGGTGAACTCTGGTCATGCATGTTTTCCAGAAAACCTTAATAAAGTGTTAAACCATGTTATACTGGTATACATGGAGGTTAAATGTTCAAAAACGTCTGCAGACTGCAAATTTTTCTACTTAAATTAACAATATTATTATTATTACTATAATTGTTATAATTAGGATTATTACCATATTTATTATTATTATTATAGCATTATTATTATTATTATTATTATCATATTATTTATTTTCTAACTACCATAACCCTGCTGTATTATTTCTTGAGGAACTTTTTGTTAAGTGGCCTGTAATAAAAAATACATGAATAAATAAATGTTATGTGCATGTCATTCAACGAACTAAACTAAGTGAAACATATTGATTTCTAGTGAAAGGACTCTTTATATCCTGCATCAGGCATCAGCAGGATTTCTGTAAACTGAAGCTTCATGCTCTCTGAGAGACTCACGCTTCATCCTGTTTGGTTTATTTTCCTTATGTTGATTTATCTCATGTCATTTTACAGAAAACGGATATCTGCAGGATATGTGTTTGGACACATTCATGACAGTCTGACAAACCTGAGCGGCTTCACTGAGTTCATCCAGAGGCAGACAGGTTTGTGTGTGTGTGTGTGTGTGTGTGTGTGTATGTGTGTGTGTGTGTAGCCTGCAGCAGCTGTGATTTGAGCTGTCTGCTTCATATCGGCTGAACTCGGGTGTTAAAGCAGTGTTTCTGATCATCGCAACTTGTAATTGGAAAAAAAAATCTTGTTTAAAAGCTTCAAAGAAAAGTTTCTAAGATTACATTCAGTGTTTAACAAAACTAGGTGTGTTCCTGTGAGGAGCATTGTTCACACTCTTCTCTGAGTTCTTCTTTTTGCCTTTTTATGTCATGTTGTCACATATGTGGAGCATTTACAGACTGCAGACCCAGTTTTTGTTTGATTGTTTATAAAATATATCAGATTCTTAAGAAGTGGCTCAAGTCTGCAGCATTTCTTTTCTCAGTGAAACCCTGAAAGAGTTGTTTCACCCAGCAGCCACAAGCTCTCTGAACCCTTCAAACCACCAACGACCTGCTGAATCCTCGTCCTCATCCACCTTCCTGCTGACTTAAACACAATCAGGCTAATATTAGCTGCTTGTTAAGTCTTGTGTTGTTGCACTTGCTTGATGTTTGGCTGTTAGTTGCTGAGTTCTCAAGTTTTTGATCTGAAGTGAAGTAAACGTAAATGTTTTATGTGGAAATATGTTCATCTGTGCAGCGCTAAGTTTGTTAGCTGCAATCAAAAGTGACGTTATACTGTATAACAACTGTTAACCCTTTGAGCACCAGAGAGGTGACTAAAACACCTTTAATCATAGAAAGAAACTGTAAAAACAGGCATTATGATCAACTTCATTACGGTCCTTAAATGGATCATAAGTTTCAATGTTTCTGTTATAAAAGTGACCAAAACTTGTGTTAAATTTTGATATTTGTGTCAGAATCTCTTTATTCTCCATGTGTCATTTAAAATAAAGTGTTTACACTAACCAGATCCTGTTAAAAACATTAAATTCTGCTCCTCAGAGACACTGTGAAGACATGATTGATTCTGCTGAGACCAACGGTCACGTGACAAATATTCACTGAAAATCTGTTTACACAGAGCAGAGAGGAGAGGACAGGAGAGGCTGTTTACACAGAGCAGAGAGGAGAGGACAAGAGAGGCTGTTTACACAGAGCAGAGAGAAGAGGACAGGAAAGGCTGTTTACACAGAGCAGAGAGGAGAGGACAGGAGAGGCTGGAAACATGACAATACTTAAATATGTACAATATGTGGAGAAAACATTCAGGACACTTGATTTATGTCATTCTAATTGTTATTCTGTACTGAAGCTGCTTGTTGGGGTTCAGAGGGTTAAACTCGGTGCATCACGCTGACTTTGAGTCTGTGATCAGGATGCAGATGTGACTCCTTCGTATGGACTCATTTAAATTTTCTGCTCAGCCGTACGGTTAATGATAACACGCTCTCTGTTTCACCTGAAGGTTAATTATCACAGACATGTTCCTGAATTATCAGCCACCTTGAAACCAGCAGGAGTGTGTGTGTGCGTGTGTGTGTGTGTGTGTGTGTGTGTGTGTGTGTGTGTGTGTGTGTGTGTGTGTGTGTGTGTGTGTGTGTGTGCGTGTGTGTGTGCGTGTGTATGTGTGTATGTATGTGTGTATGTGTGCCTGAGGATGGAAGGTGGAGGTGAGCAGCACTGATGATAAACAGGGCAGATGTTTATGTATGAAGCTGTAAAAGTGATTCTACCTGCAGGCATGGACACACACACACATACACACACACACACACACACACACACACACACACGCTCACACACTCACACACTCACACACACACACACAAACAATGTGAAGAACATTATGAAAAAACACTTGTATGTTTTGTGCTGGAGGCGTTTCTTATTGCAATTATTGACTTGGTGTGTGTCTGTGTGTGTGTGTGTGTGTGTGTGTGTGTGTGTGTGTGTGTGTGTGTGTCGGCGGTCCCAGATGGAGCCAACAAGTGTGAAGAATGAGCATCTCGTCACTTCACACCTCTCAGATCTTTGTAGTTCATGAACCTGTGACACACTGAGAGCTGGGAGACAAACATGTCTTTGTGCAGAATATATATATATATATAGATATATAATGGCAGAAATCTGAAAAATATAATTATATAAACACTTTATTTATTAATTTAAAATACTTAATACTTAATTATTTTGTTTTTTCTATTTTTTTGAGTCATTTACTTATTTATTTGTGATTTTATTCCATAACCTGTTATATGGTATAAAGATATAAATGTAGAGAGAGATTGCAGTTAATAAAAACCTGGATAAGATTATTCTCATAATAATAATCAATATTATTATTAAAGATTCTCACAGATTGCTGTCATTTCCCTTATTATTGTTATTATTTGTATTATTTAATTATTTCTTTTCGAACAAACATAACCCTACAGCAGATAATAACAACCTGGGTAATGAGTTCAGCTTTGGTGCAGACGGTAACTCTCCTGCAGGAAGCTGCTGCTCTCTGAACGGAGCTGCTGCCAGTAATTGCAGACACAGAGCACTACTTTTGCCAATACATCCGCCTTTTTCTCTTTTTATTCCTTTCATCTCCCCTCAGCAGCAATCTATGGACATTACAGACGGACAGGAATAGAGTCGACAGCAGCAGCAGCCTGCTCCTCTGCAGCCGGAGCACGTCTCAGCCTTGTTTGTGTCTCATCCAGTCTCATGTGACAGTGTTGGAGTGAATTAGTCGAGCTCGGCAGGACAGTGATGATCCCCGCTCTGTGACTGCAGACGGGCGCCATGCCAGGGACGCCCAACGCCACACACACGCCAAATGCCACACGTGCCCAACGCCACACACGCCCTGTGCCACACATACGCCCAATGCCACACACACGCCTAACGTTAACACGCCCAACACCACACATGCCCAACGCCACACACACGCCCAATGTTAACACGCCCAACACCACACATGCCCAACGCCACACACACGGCAAACGGCACAAACACGCTCAGCACCACACACACGCCAAAAGTCACACACACACGCCCAGCGCCACACACGGGCCTACGCCACACACACGCCCTATGCCACACACACGCCCAATGCCACACACACGCCCAATACCGCCCAATGCCACACACACACCCTACGGCATACACACGCCCAATGCCACACACACGCCCAATACCGCCCTACGCCACACACACGCCCAATGCCACACACACGCCTAATGCCACACACGTCCAATACCGCCCTACGCCACACACACGCCTAACGTTAACACGCCCAACACCACACATGCCCAACGCCACACACACGGCAAACGCCACAAACACGCTCAGCACCACACACACGCCAAAAGTCACACACACACGCCCAGCGCCACACACGGGCCTACGCCACACACACGCCCTACGCCACACACACGCCCAATGCCACACACACGCCTAATGCCACACACGCTCAATACCGCCCAATGCCACACACACGCCCAATACCGCTCAATGCCATACACACGCCCAATGCCACGCACATGATCAATCCCACACACACACCCTACGCCACACACATACGCCCAACTCCACACTCACGGGCGGCGAGTGAGTGCAGGGAAATTAGGGGCAGTGTTTGAAACGGGACATCTTGAGAACCTGTAGAACAGCATAAAGAACACTAGCACCTGCAAAATAACCTAAAGATCAGTCCGAAAGAACCCTAGAACCAGATAAATAACCTGTAGAACAGCCTTAAACACTAGAACCAGCAAAAGAACCTAAAGATCATCCATAAAGAACCCTTGAATCATCTTCAGAACCTGTAGAACAACCCTAAAGAACCCTAGAGCATCTTCAGGACCTGTAGAACAGCCTAAAGAACTCTTGAACCAGCTAAAGAACCTGTAGAGGAACCTTAAATAACCCTAGAACCATCTTGGAAACCTGTAGAAAAGTCTAAAGAATGCTTGAACCAACTAAAAAACCTGTAGAAGAACCTTAAACCATCTTGAGAACCTGAAGAACAGCCTTAAGAACACTAGAACCAGCTAAATAACGTCACGGGCGACGAGGGAATGAGTGGAGAGGAATTAAGGGCAGTGTTCGAAACGGGACTGTAGTCAATGTTAATGTGCCAAAGATTAAAGACAAAATGTTGTTGAGTTGGGGGATCCTGGCACGGCACAGAGTGTTCCTGCAGACGCCAGGGGAAGTGTCACGGCGCCGTGAATAAGCCACTCCGTGCTGAGTGTTTACCTGCAGGATAAAGGCTGCTGTAATCCTCAGTCCATTTCCTGTTAAAAGGTAAAAAGAAAACAAGCTCTTTGATCAGCTGAGGCGATGCTAAGCTCGCCTGCTGCAGCCGGAGCTCAACACAAAAATACAGAGTTTATTTATCAGTTTACTCTGATGTCATATTTATACAATAATAAACAACTCAAACGTCCTGATGTGTGATTGCAGCCACACCCAGCAGCTGAGTCAGGTTCCTCTCAGCTCAGAGAGAAACAAGCAAACTCACACTGTGGGGCCTTCTCATTGGATGATCACAATATTAAATCTATTGGATGGGAATCTTTCAGGAGAAGAGATCTCTGAAAGATTCTTCATCTTCAGATTCCTTTTTTTTTGCTGCTTTATTGTTACTCTTGCAAGCAATGTCTTAGAACACTAGAACCAGTAAAATAACCTAAAGTACAGCCCCTAAGAACACTAGAACAAGCTAAAATACATGTAGAACAACTTAACAACCATTAGAAGCAGTTAACAAATGTGTAGAACAGCCTTAAACATGAGAACCAGTAAAATAACCTAAAGAACAGCCCTAAAGAACACTAGAACCAGCAAAATAAGCTAAAGAACAGCCCTAAAGAACCCTAGAACCACCTGAGAACCTGTACTCCTAACGATCATTCGAAGCAGCTAGCATTTATAACAGCCTTAAATACTAGAATTATATAATTTTAGAGTTCTCCCTACTTGTTGCCATGATTGTGCTGTTTTCATAGAGCTGCACAATTTATATTTATTTCATAATTGCATTTTATTATTATTATTTATGTTCTATTCTTATACAGCACCAACTGTAACAACGCAACTTCTATTTTTTTTACATTTTCCCACTGTGGCCTTTTATTTCACTGCAATATAATAAATACGTTACTTCAAACAGCATTGTTCATTTTTGTCTCGACATGGACATGAACCCCCAGGGCCCGTTCTAACCACTAATAAAACACTTTTAGAAAATTTAAAAATGAATAAATAAATAAAAACTGGTTCTCTGAATCTGAAACTCAGTTTGGTCACCTCACACACACATACATACATACATACATACAGACATACATATATATATATATATATATATATATATATATATAATGAACAAGTGTGAGTAGGAGTGACTGATGCTGACACAGCATCAATATATCATCTTTTGGAAAACTCAATTTGAATTTTGAGTCAATTTGAAGACAAATTAAAATACATTTTTGTGGTTATTCTGATAAAATCTGAGAACTAAAATATAAGTGATTAAAGGCCTGGATGCAAAACTCGTCTCCGTATCAAACTTTAATCTCCAGCCGTCCAGCAGCTTTAAAGGGATGAATGCTGATGAGCGTCACACAGCAGTCAACACTTTTCCTCCAAAACAAATGAGGACGGTGGGAGCAGACAGCAGATGTTTTCAATCACTCTGAGTGTAATGAGACGCTCAAGTGTGTTTTGAATTATGTTGATTGCATTACATGATTCTGAAGCAACGCTGCTTTAAGGAACACACCCATTTAATTGGGAGGCCATTCCAGCTGCTGCCAGACACCTTTTATTCCTGTGTGCAGGACGCAGGATGCCGTGCTGCACTGCGTCTTCTGCACACAAATCTGCATGTGTGCATTTTAACTGCTTGTATGTAGGAAGTGTGTGTGTATCTGTGTGTCAAGGTGCGTGCAATAAGCTGAATTTGAGGAATCTCAAAGTGCTTAGTTGCACTCCTCCTTGCTGCTCCTCTCAGCTTTCACTGCCCCCTTTTTAATAATTACTGACAGAAGAGGAGAGAGCGTCCACCCTCTGAATCTGTTTTCTGTCCCGTCAGGTTGGTTTCTGTCGTCTGATCGAGAGCTGCAGCATCAGTTTTCCACATGCTCGTTCCTCTTTTAATTCCTTTAAGAAGCCATTATTCATATTGTTGCAAAAACAATTAATCAACTGTATCAACAAACCTTTGAATTTATTATAGCAAAACTACAAGATCTAAAGCAGCACTTTCTGCATCCTGGGGTCCTTAAACAGTCTGTGAGCTGCATAAATCGGGTCTGACTGGAAAGCTGAGACTCTTGTGGATTCAATGAGTCCAATCTCACAAGGTTCATCCTCACATATTTGATATCCTCATGGGAGGGATAGCATTTATGATTTACCCCATTTACATTTTTGACGCCCCGTTGAGTGAGGAATCCTATAACTGTTAGAGATAAAATCCCTACATTAATGGTGCCCCGTGTGAGGCATCATATATTTTTAATAAGGCATCCTAAAATCCCTACACTGGTTAATAACTGACCTGCAGATATCTGAATGAAAATAAGTTATGTGTTTCCCCATGAGTCTCTTTACAGACAAGCTGTAACCTGCAGTAAAATGTGTTATTGTGTCCTCTCGTGTGTGAATCTTTGTTCATCCATGAAACTTTACCACCACAAACTAGAGACCGAGAGCATTCAGAGGATGGATGGCTGAGACACTAGATTCACAATAAGGGGCTTTCTCAGCAGGAAACACAACACAAATGCTGTCATAAAATCACACAAAATACACAAATCTACTAAATGTCAAAAGTTTCTGAAACCAAATCACAGCATGGATTTTTCTCTGCTGTTCTAAAGGTCTTGGAGTCTGAATGTGGGATTCTGGAGGGAGTTTAAGACATTTTATTAATTTGAGCAAAACAAAGCGGCTAAATTTAGCACCAAATCTGTGTAACAAATGGTATCAAGCCATAAGATTACTGCAACAACTTGTGAGATGTAACTGACAGAATTGTTGATTTCTAACCTCCAACAAGCAATCATTAAACTTTTAAAACCCTCTCTAAGACTGACTGGGAGCCACTGGTGTTAAACTGAAGGTTTTTCTGACTGACTTCAACAACAAGCAGGTACAACATTTGATCTGATTGGTTTTTCTCATGAAACTAAATTTGTGAATGTTCTGTAGAGTTTAATGTTTGTCCCATAGAGGAACCAAGAGACAATTTATGTTAGATATTATGCCATTATAACTGTGTTATTATGCACAAATGAGTTTACCATATTAAATATTTAAAAAATAAGTACACAGCTCGTAAAATGTGACAAAAGCAACAAAAAAACAACCCAAAGGTGTTTGATGGCGTTCAAAGGATTAATTTTTACTTTGGACCAACAAACATCCACCTGTGTGCAGATGTTACTAAAAACTTAAATGAAAAAAAACAATCTTGTTTATTTTAAAGAACTTTTCTGTATTTTCAGAGATTGTTTGGCGAGTGTTGTGTCGTGTTCCCTGCTGTAATTATGAAAACTTCCTGACATGATATCCTGACATGATTAGATCCAACAGATTCCTTAGATCATCTAGTTTCATAGATATATGTATATCTACAGTATATGCCTACAATTGAAGAAGAAAACTGCAAAAAGTCAAGGTTAAATTTTTTACTTTGGATAGACAAAAGTCTAATCTCTTAAAATCATGTTTTTATGTTAAATCTCGACCTGAAAAGTAACTAAAGTGTCAGCTTAACGTAGTGCAGTACAGGTATACAGTTATATTAAATTGAAATACTCAAGTAAAGTACAAGTACCTCAAAATTACAGTACTTGAGAAAATGTACTTAGTTACTTTCCACCGCTGAAAATGTGTTGATTATCTTTATTTTATTCATGTTCCCAAGATGTATATTATACACATAATATACAAAACAGACAAATAAATCTGTTTGTGTGTGGAGTGACAGGCTGCAGAGGGACCAATTACTTTACAAAGCTCAACATTTACATCTTATATATATGATACTGTTCAGAGAAGTCGTGATTAGATTCACGTTTATCTGCCGTCTCCTAATCCGTGAACTTATCAACAGAGATCATCGAGTGATCAGGACGTCTGATGAAACTTTGGTGAGAGCGACATGTTCAACAGAGGCTAAACCTGTCAGTGTGTGTGTGTGTGTGTGTGTGTGTGATGGGGGAGCTGACAGAGGGAGAAATTTGTTTTTCTTTACCCTTAATGAGTACACACATACACACACACACACACACACACACACACACACATACATACACAGTAATTAGAGTGATTAGGGCTGAAATTATTCTCAGTTTCTTCATTGGCAGTGCTCAGCAGTGTGTGTGTGTGTGTGTGTGTGTGTGTGAGAGAGAGAGAGAGAGAGAGAGACAGAGAGAAACAGCTTTACATACAACACATGCCATATGTGCTCAGCTTGTGTCTCTGTGTCCTCCTGAGGCCTCATTACATAAAGTTCATCTTCCACTGCTGTTTATGGAAGCAAAGAAAAAACACTTGAATTTTACAGGAAAAGTACATCATGTGAGATTTAAATTTAAATGTGCAACATTTCTGCATTTCAATGACTAAAAAAACGACTAAACATGCGGGAGATTCAGCTGGGTTGTATATATTCTCTTAGTTGTGTCACTAATGGATCCAGTTCAATGCCACAACACACACACTGGTATTTTTCATCTCCCATTACATTCATATGAATCCAAGACTGACATACATGTTGTAGGGCTGGGCGATATGGCAAAAAAAATAATCACAATATATTTTTTCATATTGTCCAATTATCACGATTATTTATAGATTGTTTATATATTGTAACCCTAACCCTAACTACCAGTTTTAAAGCATCTGTACTGAAAACTAAAGAAACGAGAGATTAGTTCGATAACTGATTCATATGAACATATGAAGTAAATAACAAAGCAAATCAAATAAGATGAACATAGAAAAATATCAAAACAATTTTACTCAACAGTACAACAATGTAGAAAAATATAAAATAACACAGCAAACTACTTTACAGACCTGAGTGTTTTTTGCAGGTATGCAAGACCCAAAATAAACAAATTGTGAGCCTAATTTCTTTTATTGGAATGTAGCTCGTACGGCGCAATTTCTGCAAAAGATGACGTGATTGATTGCTGCTTTGGTCTGGTGGCTGCACCGCTAGTAGTGGCTGAACTGCTAATGCTACATGTGCTGGCAGCAGTGGTAGGCTGTGCAGACTCTGCTACCATTTTCTGCTTTCCACATAATCACTTGGGTGATACTTCCCCAAATGATTAAACAAATTAGTTGTTGTTAGAAAGCCCAAGCTGTTAACGTTCCGACATTCCGATGCTATTGAATGCACCATACCTGTGTGTGAATTGCCGTGCTGTGAACATTAGATTTCTCTGGATACATCGCGATCACTCGATTTTGCTGATGAATCATCATCACATCAGCCGACATTGTCTTGTTAGTTTCTTTTGTCCCAGTAAGAAACTTTTCCATTCTCAGAATCCTTTCGCCACGGCATTTGTTTGTTGTACGTCCCCAAAAAGAGTTTGATACTGAAAACACAAGCTTTCCCTGCTACATGTTCTGGCCTGAAGACATAAAAAACACCCAGGAGCCATCTCATGCCCCCTGACAAGCCTCTGCCACCCCCACCCCCTCAGCCCCCGGTGGCCTGGCTTAATGACGTGTGTCACTCCGGCCACTAGAGGTCACTGCTAACCAAACTAAATAACAGCGGTAATTAGCTGCAGACTTGGTTTTTGGTTTTTCGTAATTTTTGGTCGTTTGACTTTGTTGTATGTCAAAGGACGTTCAACATGTTTGTTAGAGGAAACGCTGAAAGTTAAACAAATCTATGTTTAGAAGAAAACTCATCTCTCTCTCTCTCTCTCACACACACACACACACAGAAGTTTCCTGTGAGTCAGCATTGAACAAAATGAGCACTTAAGTTTGTCTGCTTCCACATAATCAATATCACCAATTTCACTTCTGCAGCTTGACAATAACCATCTCTGTGTGTGTGTGTGTGTGTGTGTGTGTGTGTGTGTGTGTGTGTGTGTGTGTGTGTGTGTGTGTATGTGTGTGTTAATAAACATGGGGCATTTTGACATAATGAAATAAGTACAGAGCAGCAGCCTGGTTAAGTGATGGTTGTTACATTAAACAGTCACTAAACTATATTTTTATATCATGTAATTCAGGAAGTGACTTCCTGTTAGTGAGACAGCATAACAACCAGAGAAACGTGAACTAAACTTCCCACATCATTCATGCATGTTTATGCAACAGGAGTTTCTCACTATACAATCATTAAAAACACAATTCTTAAACTGCAGGAGTTTCCAACATTATCATGCTGTTTTAAGTTTATTAACAATAAGGTTGTTTCTCATCAACCACCAAAAACAAAACAAAATTCTTGCAGAAATCTATTAAATTTGAAAACTTTCTTAAATTTTACTGGTATCCTGCTAAAAATTTTTTAAATCTTGGCAAAAAATGACTATTTTTTATGAACCTATTTATTATTTATTTCATTAAGAAATCTTTATGATCATAAGTGGTTTCTCAGCATTTTACAGCTCGACATATAATCGCCAAAATAAAATGCAATTCTTGCAGAAATGTAAAAAAATATGGAAAGCTTCTGAAACCAATTTTATCTTTACAGAAACTAAAAATAACATGTTTAATTCCTTATTTATTTGATTTAAAAAGCTTTCTTTAGTATATTAACAATAAGAGGTTTCTAAGCAGTTAACACAAAACAAGTTTTCGACATAAAAAAATTGAATTTTTGCTGAATTCTACAAAATATGAAAGCTTTTGAAACAAAATCACAGCATGGATTTCTCTCTGATGTTCCTCAAGTTAAAGGTTTCTGTTTGTGGGATTCTGGCGTAAGTTTTAGACATTTTGTGCATTTTTATTTTTTGTATTTGTTGGATTTAAAAGCTTTCTTCAGTATATACACAATATGGGGTTTCTTTGTAAGACAAATGCCAAAAAAAAAAATCTGAAATCTCAGAAATATCACAAGCTTTTGAAACCCGATCACAGCATGGATTTCCCTCTGCTGTTCCTCAATATAAAGGTTTCTGAATGAGGGGTTCTGGAGGCGTTTTCGACATTTTTATTGATCCTCAAATGATCAGAAATGGTTAAATTTAGCACCAAATGTGTGTAAAAAACATTATCAAACCAAAAACTGCTGCAACACTTTATGAGACATAATCGATGATGAGATCAGACTTCATACAATCATCAAAATGTTTGAAACCCTTATACACCTTCACCATTTTAATTAGTTGATTAATTAATGAATATTGCAGATTACTGCTGAGACGCAGTGCTTTTGCTGACGAATATTTATAAAGATACTTTTCATTCAAGTCATCGTTAATATGAATAAACTTCAGTTCTGTTTTTGAACGATGTTAGTGAGGTTTAAAACTTCAGGAAATATTCTTTTTCATGTTTGATGTTGACACGTTGAGAGCAATAGATTTTCTCTGACATAAACGTGTAAACAGTTTGAGAGTTCCTCTGCAGGAAACTGGCTTCCTCTCGTGGAAATAAGAGACTTTATGAAAACGGAAGATTCTCTTTTCTACATGTGATTAGAGCCACTTATCCCCGGAGGAGTTCCAGAGAGAGGAGGAAGTCTTTCCAGAGCAAGAGAAAAAAATTCCAATTTGAGAGAAATAAATGAGCCGTGACAGGACCAGATCAGATTCTGAATCTTTCTGAGTCCGTCGTCTCCACATGCACAGTTAGAAACACGCTGTCCACACTGATATGCACGCAAAGCTCAAGCTCAAGCTCTGTGTGTGTGTGTGTGTGTGTGTGTGTGTGTGTGTGTGTGTGTGTGTGTGTGTGTGTGTGAGGCAGCTGAGGATGAGATGAGTAAACAGCAAACAGCGGCGTCTCGTCTCTCTGCGGAGCAATACTAATCAGCCTGCAGCTCGCTCATTAGCTTGCATGCTAAACACATCAGTCATTAGTCAGGCTGGTAAATTAGCCGTTTATTTGACTGCATGCTAAATGCCAATGTCAATGTTAAATGTGTAATTTAGCGGGCTGAACTCTCAGCACCTCTGTGATTAGGCTCCGGCTTGGCCCAGTTACCGGACAGAATACTTAGAGCCTGAAATATTAGCATGCATGCTAAAGAGCCCGGGTCGATACTAAGTGCCCTGATCTATTAGCTCGAGGATTTGGCAATCTAGTCCGAGCAATTACTTAAACACTGACTGGTCACTGTGAGCCGGAGCTGCACGCACTAAATCCTGCAGCTTCAGCAGCTTTGACTGTTCACAGCCACAAACAACTGAAACTCTTTCATTAGGAGCACGTCTCATTATTCTGCATCAATTCATTCACTCAGTTTAACCCTCTGAAGCCCAACAAGTAGCTAGAAGTAGTTAAATATATATAAAATCTATATGAATTCCTCCTCCATAAGTCCTGCAGCTCTATGGAGTCAGCACAATTAGAAAAACTCAAACATGTCTTTGTGCAGACTAACACAGTTAGAATGACAGGAATCAGAAAAAAAAGTTTTAAATTATTATTTAAAAATATGAATAAAATTAATTTATACATAAACACCTTTCTGTGCCAAATTTTTTAAAGAGACCATGTAAAATTGCTAAAAAAAAAAGACACAAAATGACCTAAAGAAAGACGTAAATAACTAAAGATACACAAAGTAACTACAAAAAGACACAAAAAGAGGCAAAATAACCAAAAAACGACATTAATGACCAAAAAAGAAACAAAATTACCAAAAGAAACCCACAAAATAATTACAAGAGACACAACATTTTAAAAAAGACATGGAAAAAAAAACACAAAAAGGACCTAAACCAGTTTTCTCCACATATTGTTTCTTGAAGTATTGTCAGATTTTCAGCCTCTCCTGTCCTCTCCTCTCTGCTCTGTGTAAACAGCCTCTCCTGTCCTCTCCTCTCGGCTCTGTGTAAACAGATTTTCAGTGAATATTTCAGTGAATCAATAATGAATTTATTTGTGAAGTTGTGATATTTGAAGCAGATTGGTGAGAATAAACTGGAACATTGGTTCCAATCCAAGACTTCAGGAGGGAAACCAAATGGGCCAAAACTCGTCTGATGTCGTCTGATTCTGGCAATTTAATTTCCACTAGACAGAAAGTAATGGTGCAAAAAAGCCCAAAGATTTGAACATTGTCTGAAATTACAGACAAAAACATGTGGAGCAGTGGCGCTGTAGCTGTGGACTCTATGGTGCTGTGTGACTCGCCAGAAGCTGCGACAACAATAACCACTTTGTCGTGTTCCTGAACATCCACTTTACAGTCACTTGAATGTGAAGAGGATTGGGACGTGACAGGTGGTGGCGATGGAGAGGCTCTCAGCTGATGTGACGGGCGCCACTGCTCGTAGAGCCTCACCTGCAGGCCAGAGCTCTGCAGCGGGTCAAGGTGCTCACACACACACACACACACACACACACACACACACACACACACACACACACACACAGTGCACCAACAAAGAAGACTTTATGAAGGCAGAGCGGAAACCATAGCCTCCTGCAGCCTCCTCTAGCCTCCTGCAGCCTCCTGTAGCCTCATGCAACCTCCTCTAGCCTCCTGCAGCCTCCTCTAGCCTCCTGCAGCCTCCTCTAGCCTCCTGCAGCCTCCTCTAGCCTCATGCAGCTTCCTCTAGCCTCCTGCAGCCTCCTCTAGCCTCCTGCAGCCTCCTCTAGCCTCATGCAGCCTCCTCTAGCCTCCTGCAGCCTCCTCTAGCAGCATGCAACCTCCTCTAGCCTCCTGCAGCCTCCTCTAGCCTCATGCAGCTTCCTCTAGCCTCCTGCAGCCTCCTCTAGCCTCATGCAAACTCCTCTAGCCTCATGCCGCCTCCTCTAGCCTCCTGCAGCTTCCTCTAGCCTCCTGTAGCCTCCTGCAGCTTCCTCTGGCCTCCTGCAGCCTCTCTAGCCTCCTCTAGCCTCCTGCAGCCCCCTCTAGCCTCCTGCAGCTTCCTCTAGCCTCCTGCAGCCTCCTCTAGCCTCCTGCAGCCTCCTCTAGCCTCCTGCAGCCTCCTCTAGCCTCCTCTAGCCTCCTGCAGCCTCCTCTAGCCTCCTCTAGCCTCCTGCAGCCTCCTCTAGCCTCCTGCAGCCTCCTCTAGCCTCCTGCGGCTTCTTCTCTCCTCCTGCAGCCTCATGCAGCTTCCTCTGGCCTCCTGCAGCCTCCTCTAGCCTCCTGCAGCCTCCTCTAGCCTCCTGCAGCCTCCTCTAGCCTCCTCTAGCCTCCTGCAGCTTCCTCTAGCCTCCTGCAGCCTCCTCTAGCCTCCTGCAGCCTCCTCTAGCCTCATGCGGCTTCTTCTGGCCTCCTGCAGCCTAATGCAGCTTCCTCTGGCCTCCTGCAGCCTCCTCTAGCCTCCTGCAGCCTCCTCTAGCCTCATGCAGCCTCCTTTAGCCTCCTGCAGCTTCCTCTGGCCACCTGCAGCCTCCTGCAGCCTCCTCTAGCCTTCTCTAACCTCCTGTAGCCTGCAGCCGCTCTGCTTTCTGCTCTCAGTCCACTTTTCATCTCTGTCAGCATGCAGCTGCACGATAATTCTGAATATCATTATATTTTGGAGGTAGAGGTGTTGAAAGATAAATACACTTTATTCTTATCGTGTGCTTGGAATGAAATTCAGAAAATGTAAAAAAAAAAAAACGTCAACCTTTTATCTCTTCAAGCCGTTTTATTCAGCACAGAGCTCCTCCTGTCTGTTAACCCGCATGGCCACATTATAAACTCTGTTTAAGAGCAGCAGTGTGTCTGGTGAATGTGAGAACATGCTGCTGCAGTTTACACTGTTTGTGTTTACTGTGATTGAGCTGATCACATTAACATAATGAGCTCAGCCTTTATTGTCTTAATGACTTTTTAATTGCATTTCCATGTAAACTCTGATGATTGTTGTCGTCAGGCTCTCAACATGACGCGGACTCGTTAGCCGACAGGTCAGAGACTCGTTGAGCCGCTCCGCTCCATCACACAGCCAACAAATCAAGTCAAGTAGATTCATTTATTCAACTCCTGAGAAATCTAACGTACTAAATATACATCAAATAGAAGTATTAATCATCACTAATATACCAATTACATACTAAGCATAACACCGAAGGTAATAAAGATCCATACAGCAGCAGGAGAAAAAAAAACCTGCGTTAAACTTGTTCCAGTGGGAAGTTTTTCAGTGAGGTCGTATAGGCAAGGAGACCAAATAAACCATCTGAAACAGATTGTTACATGAACTAAGGAGAAGAATCACCAGATACAACCAGGAGATTAGAGATTGTACTGGTGATTTTGTGTCTTTTTTTTTACATTTTGTGGTCATTTTGGGTCATTTTTTGTCAATTTGTGTCTTAGTTTGGTAATTTTTTTTGTCCTTTTTGGTCATTTTGTGTCTTTTTCGGTCATTATGAATAATTTATTGATCATTTTCTGTCTCGTTTACGTATTTGTTGGTCTTTTTTGTGTCTTTTTCTGGTTATTTTATGTCATTTTGTTTAGGGAAGGATTGGATCATCATACGCAGCAGGACTGGAGTTTAATGTATGCATTGCATGTGAGCCATTACTGTTCTCACCTTTAAAATCTGTGTTTGAAACTTTGTGTCGACCTGCAACAGGTTTGCTGCGTTGCACAAGTTCTTATGAAGAAGGTAATATTCTTGCACCTTATTAAACAGAAAAATATAACATTGATATTTCTCTCTTCCACCGAGCTAAGACGAGCTGAGTGAACTCGTCTGAAAGACAAACCCGCCAAACGAGTCTTTACACTTTATAAACAACCAGCATCTGAATAAACTCTGAGTTCTCTGAGTGAGACGACAGAATCTGTTGCTGCCTCGTGCTGTTCCTCCTGCTGAGCTGCAGCTGATCAGCTCTCCTTTCTTCACAGGAAGTCCATTCAATTTGCAAAATAAAATGACAACAAAATCCTCAAGAAAACACACACAAAAAATGCATTTTACTTTTACTACTAAGTCTGAAAGTCACTCTACAGCAGAAACATGTTTTCTTATGCACTGGGAATTTTATTTTAGTTTTGGGCTATTATTCTTCCATAAACATTTCTTCTTTCTGAATAGTGGACAGAAAACATTTGGGTGTTTATTTTGTAGATTTCTCCTAAATTCACTTAAAATTCATTCACTTAAAAAAATGATCATTGTATCGCAAGCTCCTCGCTACAAAGCTCCACTCTCCATTAAGAAGCTATGAAAACCTCTAAAGGCCGTTTTCTCAAAATGACTTTTTACTTATAAATCTCAACTTTTGCTCCACTCCCAGACACCAAACCTTATCAGTTTTATAACTATATTCTTAATGTTTTTACAATCATTCATACCCTGATTTATACATTTTTCCTAAAAACATGACCAAAATGTGTTTTTAATAGCTTTTGACAGTATTTTCTAATTCATGAAGTGATAAAAAGGAGATATCCCAATTTCCTTCTGTAAAAATGTTTGTATCTAATATATCAACAAAATCAAATGATAACTTGAATTTTTTTTCATCCAATGTTCAGATTGAGCGAAAAAAATTTGAGTCCCCACTCATTTGCATATCTAAACAAAAAAATTTCAGAAAACTTGTAATGCAAAAAGAATATATTCTTAATGTAAATAACAAACTCAGGAAGTTTCATGGTGAAATCTATAAGTTAAGTCAAACAAACGGAGGACTTTCCTCCAGGAGGACAGAGAAAGTCCCGTGTGAAAACAAAATTAAATAATTTCATCATCACAAACTTAAGTTTTTTTTTTCGTAACTTCCATAACTCACGGTTTGTGAATTGTGTTTTTTTACGTAGCTTCCATGGCTCACATCATCCTCGTAACCACTTCACACTAAAATGACCAAAATAAGACACAATATGACCAAAAAGACACAAAATGACCAAAATAAGATGAAAAACTACCAAAGAAAGACACAAAATTACCAAAAATTACAAATTATGACCAAAGAGATACAAAAACACTTCCTGCACCAGGTTTTTACTGAACTATGTCACTTCCAGTAGTCACGTCGTCCTCCTAACTTCACTTCCAACATTTACATAATTTATTTCCTGTTTAAAATGTCTTTTTGAGCCTAACCAGGAAGAGTTTTGCTCTAAATCTAGCTCAGGTGTTTGTAGCCTAAATTCACAGAAACTGCAGCTTTTTAGAAGTCGCCTTGCTCTAAGCCGCCAAACGCTCATAGGAGTCTATGGGTGGTGCTGACAGATGCTGTATTCTGTGGTTCAGGTTGGAGATCTGGTTGGTGAATCACAAGTCTGAAATCCAGACCTGCTGCCAGAAGAGGAGTCGTGCTCAGTGTGGTATTTAATGTCTTTTGTTGCTTTTTTTGTTGTTGTCTTTTTTGGCATTTTTTTTTTGTCTTTTTTTGTTATTTAATGTCTTTTTTGGTCGTTATATGTCTTTATTTGGTCATTTTGTGTCTTTTCTGTCATTTCATGTCTTTTTCTGGTCATTTTGTGTCTTTTTGGCAATTTTGTGTTTTATTTGGTCATCTTGTGTCTTTTTTTGTTATTTTATGTCTTTTTGGTTCATTTTGTGTCTTTTTGTCATTATGTGTCTTTTTGGTTCATTTTGTGTCTTTTTCTGGTCATTTTGTGTCTTTTTTAGCAATTTTGTGTTTCATTTGGTCATTTGGCGCTTTGTTGTTATTTTATGTATTTAGTCATTTTTTTGTCATTTTGTGTCTTTTTTGTTATTTAGTGCATTTTTTGATAATTTTCTGTCTTTTATTGGTCATTTTGTGTCTTTTTTTGGTCTTTCTATGTCATTTTTTTGGTCATTTTGGTGTACTTTTTGGGTCATTTTTAATATTTTACTAATAATTTGATGGCCTTTTGGTCTTTTGTGTCTTTCTGTTCATTATGTCTCCCTTTTGCTCGGCTGCCTACGTGACTGATAAAGTCAGCTCTGGAACAAACGGAGCATTTCTGAGGTGAAGCTTCCTCTCAGCTCAGCCCTCTGCTGCCTCTGCTCTCTCAGGGTCAGCGGCGGTCAGAGCAGCTAACGGAGCCGTTCGGGCGGCCGGGTCGTCGTGTCCCAGCAGGAGCTCGGAGCAGAGGGGAAGCAGCAGCGAGGCGGCTGGGACTGACGCCGCAGCCGTCTGCAGGGAGACACGCTGCTCATTAACATTGAACAATTATCAGACGGTTTGTGCAGCGGAGGATTTATCTTCCTGAAAACAAATGTGTGCAGTGTGATCATCTGTCACGCTTTGATGCAGCAAACAGTTTGAATGTGTCTGTTTGTGCTTCTGGATCTCAGAGGGATTAAGACTCTCTGAAAACTGCTTTTTATCAAAGTGTATCAAATCCATTTCAGAGGAAATTAATTATCTTCTTCTTTGTGCAGTTTCACCCTGAGCGTCGTCTGAGCGAGCGCTGACTCACCTGCTGGTCGTCTGTGATGGTTTCTCTCCGTCTGACCTTCACATTTTACTCCCTACTCACTTCCTAAAGAGCTGTCGTACGGAACAAGGAGCTGGTGTGTCTTTTCTATTATTTAATGTCTTTTTTTCATCTTTTGAATATTTTATTGATATTTCCATGTCTTTTGTGTCTCTTTCTGGTCACTTTATTTCGGAAATTTTGTGCCTTTTATTGCTATTTAATAGGGGTGTGACGATACTCTCAGCTCACGAGACGAGACACGATATTGGATTCATGAGAACGAGACGAGACGAGATTTTAAGGAAACTACAATGACACAATATATGACTGGACCAACAGACTTTATTTAACCGAGTTGCACATGCATTTTGAAATGTTTTATTATAACTCTTTACATGCATGATGTAAGCATGAGCTTTTAATAAACTTCTTCTTCCCCAAATTGATACTAAAACTAAAATTTATCAAAGTTAAAATAAGACAAATAAAAAATAAAATCCCCCAGAGGGATTAATGAGACTCCAGAGGTGATTTATGGTTTTCGATCGTTGCGTAATTGCTTAGCAACCGTTTCAACCGTGATCACATACAGTTAAAGACTAGAGACTCAACTGTGGCCGCCGTTGCTAAGTGCACAACATCAGCAGCTGATCAAAACAAAGCAGCATGGCTAATTATCATAAACATAGCGATCTTGACCGGCATTGCTAACTGTGAACAGAGTGTCCGGTGCTTGTTGTAAACAAACAGAGATCGCTAAGTGAACACCTCCTGCAGCAGCAGCACATACACACTGTACTGCTACAGAGCTAACTGTTAGCCTGTTAGCACATACACACTGTACTGCTACAGAGCTAACTGTTAGCCTGTTAGCAAATACACACTGTACTGCTACAGAGCTAACTGTTAGCCTGTTAGCACATACACACTGTACTGCTACAGACCTAACTGTTAGCCTGTTAGCACATACACACTGTACTGCTACAGAGCTAACTGTTAGCCTGTTAGCACATACACACTGTACTGCTACAGAGCTAACTGTTAGCCTATTAGCACATACACACTGTACTGCTACAGAGCTAACTGTTAGCCTATTAGCACATACACACTGTACTGCTACAGAGCTAACTGTTAGCCTGTTAGCAGGACTGTGCCGATTCCATCCGTTCTTACTCTTCTTAACGAGCCGCTGTCTCCTGCGACGTCATTCTGGCTGCTTGCTGCTTCTCCTCCTTCTCCTCCTCTTCTTATTTTCCTTTTACTGCCCCCACAGGTCACAAATAGAAGTTTGGATAGCTCACAAATCTCGCAAGACTGATTTTTAATGCGACGAGAAATATCGTCGAGTTTAATCTCGCGAGATCTCGTGCCACGGCGAGATTTCGTGCAACGAGATCTCGTCACACCCCTACTATTTAATCTATTTTTTGGGTCATTTGTGACCTTTATTTGTTATGTTGTGTCTTTTTTGGTCATTTTGTGACTTTTTTGTAATTTTGAATATTTTATTGAGAATTTTTTGTCTCTTTTAATTATTTTCTGAGCCACATGTTTGACTCATGAGGCCGACATGTGACATGAGAGTTAATTTAAAGCGTCTTCGATCTCTTCTGGATAGGAGACACTCGAGCTCACAGCCAGAGAAAACAGCTGCAGCTGTAAATCTGTCCTCCAACACAGGAATATAAATATTCACATTAAATATTAACGATTTGTGAACTCCTTGTTGTTCTATACTGTTTCTGCCTCTGTCCAGCCACACACACACACACACACACACACACACACACACACACTCAGTCAGTTAATAGGGTAATGATCGGCGGTTTAATGGGCCGGCAAACAACAAACATCACGGCGTCCAGCAGGCAGACGTCACACAGCAGCAGCAGAGTGATGGATCATTGTGGGACGATCAGAAATCAGATCTGTGTGTCTCCTCCGATGTGCTGAGCGGTGGCGGCGAGGAGGGGGGGGGGGCTGCAATCACCGAGTCAGACAGAGAGTCATTGAGCGTGTCACCGCTCCTGCCGCCAAGCGCCTCGTAAAACTTTACAATCAAACTTTAAACCTGCAAATAAACGATTCAAACAGGAAGTGGATGGTTCAACCTCTGCTGGAGACGCCGTCCTCTGTCTTTCTACAGACAAATAAACGGGTGTCTGACCCCCCCGCATTTGGTGTCTTTTTGTCATTTTGTGTCTGTCTTGTTATTAAATGTCTTTTTTGGTAAAAACTGCAAATAATGGGCCAATTTAAACAGGAATTGGCTGGTTTAACCTCTGCCGGAGACGCCGTCCTCTGTCCTTCCATAAACAGGTCCTCCCCGCTGTAGTCCTCTTCCTCCTGTTCCTCATCCTCAGATTGCCCCCCACCCCCATGTGATGTGTCTCCCCGGATATCAGAGTGTTATCTAGTCTGATCCTCCGTTCAGACACTCACTGTTGTTCCCTCTCAACGGACTGCAGACAGCAGAGCTGATGAATCTGTTGCCACGAAAATTAGCAGCACATCATTCTCACCAGCCACACATTTAGCACTGAGGAGCGTATTTGTGTATTTGCAACAAGGTAAGGGTTCATACTGCAGTTGTAAGAAGATGTGAGGTCAGTTTGACACTCTGATGTTAGTGAGTGAAACTTGAGCTCAGTGTATAAAATGAGCTGCTGTGACCTCTATGAGAATCAGCCTCATGAAACTTTACAACCACAAACTAGAGACCTGGAGCGTTCAGAGGATGGATAAGGGTCTTTCTCAGCAGGCAACACAACACAAGTGCTGCCATACAATCATACAAAATACACAAATCTACAAAATGTTACAATTTTCAGAAACCAAATCACAGCATGGATTTTTCTTTGCTGGAGTCTGAGTGTGGGATTATGGAGGGATTTTTGACTATTTTTTATTAATTCTCAAGTAAAATATAGCCAAAAAACCCTTGTAACAAATGTTATTAATGCAAAACATTGCTGCAACATTCTCAGTGTTTGTTACACATTTATGACTGTAACATGTTGACTCTCAGTGCTGAGCTGCATCACATTAATCTTCAATTTCCAGCTCTCAGATGATGAACATCAATTATATATGACGTCTGCTGTTGACCTGCTGTCTCCCCCTAAACACCCTCTGTCCCGCCTGCAAAATAAAGAGACAGAAATGTCTCTGCTGGGTAATAAGCTCCTAAATTGTGCTCTTAGGTTCTTCTGGTGTGTTATAAATAGCTGCGTGTAAAGTTTCCTCTCTGTTTGTTCCCTGCAGCTTCACCTCGTTCTGTTTATGTATTATATATATTTGCAGTCGCTCCGCTGCTTCCTGCTCTGGAGACTTGGCTCACAGCTCAGGGCGATCTGTTATTTGCTGTTCATACGCTCTGAAATGATAAATAACTCTGCATCAATGAGTTGTGTAGAATATTGCTTCTCTTCTCTCCGTGGTCCAGGCTGTATTGTTCTCATGGTCACCTGCAGGCAGCAGAGCAACATTTGGAAACAGAGGGATGAAGACAGAAATGAGGATGACGAGCTCCTCAGAATTCAGGGCTTAAAGCTTAATGAGACAAGATATGAATTTTATTTTAAAACAGTCTTTCATAGGGTAATTTTGTGTCTTTTCTTGTTATTTAATGTCTTTTTTTGGTCATTTTACATATTTTTCAGTCATATTTGTATCTTTTTTGGTTATTTTACATCTATTTTTGGTGATTTTACATTATTTTTGGTCATTTGATGACTATTTTGGTCATTTTGTGTCTATTTTTGCTATTTAATGTCTCTTTTTGGACATTTTGTGGGTGGGGGGTTTGTTCACTTAATGTCTTTTTTGGTTATTTTACATCTATTTTTGGTGATTTTACATTATTTTTGGTCATTTTGTGACTTTTTTTGGTCATTTTGTGTTGTTTTTTTGCTATTTAATGTTTTTTTTGGACATTTTGTGGGTGGGGGGTTTGTTCACTTAATGTCTTTTTGATAATTTTACATATTTTTTCATCATTTTGTGTCTTTTTTTACTCATTTTGTGTCTTTTTTGGTCATTTTCTGTTTTATTTTCATTATTATTAATAATTTATTGATCATTTTTGTCTCTCTCTCTGTGGTGCGGGCTGTATTGTTCTCATGGTCACCTGCAGGCTGCAGAGAAACGTTTGGAATCAGAGCGATGAAGACTGCCAACGCCACAGAAATGAGGATGACGAGCTTCTCAGAATTCAGGGCATAAAGCTGGATGAGACAAGATTTAGATTTAAAAAACAGCCGTTTTATCAGGCTGGAGTATAAAGTAGGGCAGCGAGAGGAGCCGAGCCTCACGCCTCCTAATTGAGATGTCATAGATTCACCCTGTTTACCTAAACCAAAATCTGCTGCTGACGGTGAACTGCAGAGGGGCGGAAAATCTGTTTGGCACACAGGAGGTGACGGAGCTCGAATTAGAAGCAACATGAAAGTCTGGAAAAGCAACGAGGAAGATCTCAGCGAGATGCATTTTAAAGAAGAGTGGTTGTTCAGATTCTAATTTAAATCCCTGCTTCTCGGCAATTATAAATTACCATTTTAAAAGTTTATCCAAGCGTAATTCATAAACATCAAATAAACAACTCGAAACATTCTGCTGTAAAAATATCAATAAATAGTTAAATAACTAAATATCCTCCAGCCGAGGACGGACATTTGACAGGTCGCCCACAGAGGAACAAGACCCAGACTGACTGTGCTGCTGCTGGCTTTAGTCATTCTGCATTTTTATGCAGATTTGTTATTGGTCTGTCCTTCCCAAAAATAAATTGCTAATTTGGAAGCTTTATCATATTCACCATATTTGGAATAAACGTGACTCACTAGCGCCCCCTAAATGCCATTATTTCACAATGGTTTGTCGTAGACGCACGAAATTTGGTACATACGTGTATCATGGGAAGACGCACCAAAAAGTCTGGATAAGCTATTCCCTAAAATGTACCGGAAGTCGGCCATCTTGGATTGAAGATGGCATTTTCCCCATTTCCACCCCACATACTTTAACAAACTCCTCCTACAGATTTAACCCTACTGACTTCAAACTTGGTCGGTACCATCACAAGGCCTTGGGGAATACATCTTAGAAAGACCTTTACTGACCTTCACAAAATGTGGCCGTGGCATGATGGCTAAATATGGCAT
The DNA here is from genome assembly GCF_030273125.1 of Centropristis striata. NCBI lineage: Eukaryota > Metazoa > Chordata > Actinopteri > Perciformes > Serranidae > Centropristis > Centropristis striata. Next base: position 31,195,220 of record NC_081535.1, read on the forward strand.
CTCGCCATAATAGACAAGACTCTATAACTTGACCATACATTGTCCAATCTGTCCCAAATTTCACACACGTGATTAGGGTCCAGCCCTGAACACACCCACGTGTCAATATTGACACACAGTCATAGCGCCCCCTGCTGGCTGCAGCAAGTAACATGTTTTACACCTACTCCGAGCACAGTGGTAGGAGACACGCCATTTGGTACGCATAGGGACTGAGCCCACAGCGCCGCGCCCGACATGGCCTCCCCCGACGGCTCCACTCTGCTCTGTCCCATTCAGTCCTGCTTGCAGGCCTAGTCTGTAGTTATTTTTGTCTCTTTGTAGTTGTTTTGCATCTTTTAGTAGTTGTTTGTGTTTCCTTTAGTTGGTTTGTGTCTCTTTGTCATTGTTGTGCATCTTTTTTATTCAATTTTTTTTACGTGTTTTGTGTCTTTGTAATTGTGCATCTTTTTGTTGTTGTTTTGTGTCTCTTTGTAGTTGCTTTGTGTCTCTTTGTAGTTTTTTCTGCATCTTTTTGTTGTTGTTTTGTCTCTTTGTATTTTTCTACATCTTTTTGTTGTTGTTTTGTGTCTCTTTGTAGTTGATCTGCATCTTTTGTAGTTGTTTTGCATGTCTGTCATCATTTTTGTGTCTTTGTAGTTCTTGTGCATCATTTGTTTTGTGTGTCTTCTTTGTAGTTGTTCTGCATCCTTTTCCTTTTGTTTGTTTGTCATCTCAGTTCCAACATCTTTTTGGTTTGGTGTTGTGTCTGCGTCTCTGTGGTGGTTTTGTGTTTTATTGGGCTAAATTTGTGTCTCTTTAAACTCGCTTTGCATCTTTTTTGTTTTGCTTTAGTGGTACTTTGTGGTGGTTTTGCATCTATGTGTATTTCTTCTACATTGTTATGTGGTGTTGTGTCTCTTTAAAGGTTGTTTTGTGTATCTTCGTGGTATTTAATGAGTTGTTAATTTGCACACAAAGCTTTCGACGCTGCCAATTTATTTGACTCCGCTTTTTGACCTTAGTGCTCACTCGCTTCTATCAACATACCGACTCTTACATCACAGTCAAGTGGAAGTATTTCTTCCGCAGCGTCTCAGGCTGAGAGAGAAGCTCCTCAAAGAAACAATAAAGAGAAAAAAAGAGGAAAAGGTTGCAGGAATGACTCCAGACTGTCTCCACCCACAGCCACTTTCCTGTCCCTCAGCTCATTAGTCATCTCCACCTTCTAAACTGCTCTCTGAGGATCTGCAGGGTAATCACAGAGAGTGGAGACGCTGCTGTCAATCACGACCCTCTTCATTAACCAGAAGTCTGCTGATTCGCCGAACACGATGTAACTACCAGCACCTGCTGGTTAACAAACTGTCCTCATCGAGCCGACACATCATCAGGATTCAACCGTTTATGTCTCAGGTTTATAGATAAAAAAGAAAATATTTTTAAACCTTGACCTCATCATGGATAATTACTTCAGAACGAGACAAAATCTAAATTAATGCCCATTTTTTAATGTCCTTATTTATCTGTTTCTGTCATTTCATCTCCTAATGAGCCATAATGAGGCGTGAACTCTTACACTTTACTTCTTCATCAGGGTTTTTATTTTTTTAATTTTAACACATAACACAAATAATACTTATACACTCTTTCATGTCTGTTCTGGACAAGAAACAAGATATCCTATGCAACTCCAAAATACAAAAACAAATGACATCCTCTCTCCGACCACCAGACGCTCCATTATTTGTCTGTGTGTGTCTCTTTGTAGTTGTTCTGCCTCTTTTGTAGTTGTTTTGTGTCTCTTTGTAGTTTTTCTACATATTTTGTTGTTGTCTTGTGTCTCTTTGTAGTTATTTTGCATCTTTTTGTTGTAGTTTTGTGTCTCTTTGTAGTTGTTTTACATTTTTCGTAGTTGTTTTGTGTCTCTCTGTAGTTATTCTGCATCTTTTTGTGGTTGTTGTGTCTCTTTGTAGTTGTTCTGCATCTTTTGGAGTTGTTTTTTGTCTCTTTGTAGTTATTCTGCATCTTTTTGTTGTAGTTTTGTGTCCCTTTGTAAGTGTTCTACACCATCTTTTTGTAGTTGTTTTGTGTCTCCAGTGGAGGGCAGCGAAAACTCATTTCATATTGAACAAGGCATCATATTGTTTGTAACAAATAATAAAATACGGATTTGTGCAATAATAAGTAATTATTTTCAGTATTAGAACGTATACACTATGCACAGTACGGTCCTCCTGTGGTCACAAAGTCAGGATACAAAACTTTTTAAACTAAAACCAGGAGCAGAGAAGTTATTTCTTTCTTCACTGTCAGCGTGGATCAGCTGCTCTCCTGTGAACACACTAAACACTCAAACCATAATCTTCTTTTAAATCACTTCTTAAACCTAAGTCTGGTCTGTTTCACTTGTTTAATACTCTGCTTCTTCTTCTCCGTTTGTGTAAAGCACTTTGTATAAACAGACTGTGTGGTTTTTGTGTATAATACTTTACGGTAGTTATAGTTAATCTGCTTTCTAACACTGGCCAAACTTTGTCCTTGTTGAATGTTTAATCCGTCTCCTAAACCCAAACGGCTCCGCTCCGACACATCCCTAACCTTGGACGCAGAGAAACTTGTGAATTATTTCGGTCTCACCTGTTCTTCCTCTTTGGTTTCTATTATAAGTTTTAAGCTGAAAAGCCAACAAATCCTCCTCTGCCTTGTTAAATATTCATGCATGAATGAGAGACAGAAGGAAGAGCAGTGCGGGAAAAACTCTTTGTTCATTGTCACATGAAAGAAAAGAAAAGAGCTGGAAATTAAAAGTGTAAGAGACGCACACTTTATATCAGACGTATGGAAAATAAATCTGCAATGTAATTAAGCGTGCGGTGGATGAACCTTCCTCTGAGAAATCAAAATCATTCCTGAGCACCTTTATGATGAAGTTAGAATCACATATCAGCACAGATTGTTGAGAAGACGTGTTGAGACTCGAGGCTGAATCTTAAAGCCGTCACCTGAGTGTCATCGGGAAACATCTTCATCAGTTTCTGTCCACAAACTGAACTCTCCCTGATCCTCAGCTGGAGGTTTGCTTTGAGTTTCCATCAGTCATTTGCAGATGTATTTTCTTAACAGCGAGATAAAACACATAGACATGAAAACTCAGATGGATGACAAACCAAGAAAGCAGATTTACTACGACAACTTATAGTCATTAAATATAGGAACGTTAGCATAGGCACTTCTGTTGAAGTGTTGGGAAGACCTGAGACCTGCAGACTAGAGACCTGAGACCTGCAGACAAAAGACCTGCAGAACAGAGACCTGCAGACAAGAGACCTGCAGACCAGACAAGAGACCTGCAGACCAGAGACTAGCAGACATGTATACTATAGACCTGCAGACTAGAGAACTGAGACCTCAATACTATAGACCTGAGACCTGCAGACCAGAGATTTGCAGACTATAGACCTGAGACTAGAGACCAGAGACCTGCAGCTCTGAGACCTGAAACTTGAGACCAGAGACCTGCAGACCAGTGACCTGCTGACTAGAGACCTGAGACTAGAGCCCAGAGACATGCAGCTCTGAGACCTGAAACTTCAGACCAGAGACCTGCAGACTAGAGACCTGCAGAATAGAGACATGCTGACTAGAGACCTGAAACTTGAGACCAGAGACATGCAGACCAGAGACCTGCAGACTAGAGAACTGAGACCTGAATACTATAGACCTGAGACCTGCAGACTATAGACCTGTGACTAGAGACCTGCAGCCCTGAGACCTGAAACTTGAGACCAGAGACCTGCAGAACTGAGACTAGAGAACTGAGACCTGCAGACCAGAGACCTGCAGACCTGAAACTTGAGACCAGAGACCTGCAGACCGGAGACTTTTTACGAGTCGTGCAGAAAACAGAAGCGTTGATAGTTTGAGTGTTCAGACGTGAAGAACATGAAGAAGAGCGACTTTTAATGTTTTGTAACACGTCTCCACTCCTAAACACCTCACACACAACAATCAGCTGCTCTGTCTAATCGCTGTGACTCTCTGCACACACACACACACACACACACACACACACACACACGTCCTTGAATCAGAGTGTTACAGACGTCTCAGACTCTGTGTTTGTGTTTTTTATACTCTTAGTCTGGCTTAAATGTATGTCCTGTGTGTGGCCGCCAAGCATGCTTGTGTGTGTGTGTGTGTGTGTGTGTGTGTGTGTGTGTGTGTGTGTGTGTGTGTAATGCAGGGGCTTTGCAAGCATTGCTGGCACTACAGAGACATCCTTAGTGGAATGGAGAACAAAGAGAGAGGCTCTTAATGAGCTCTGCCACTGCTGAGACCCAAACTAGGCCAGCCAACCGGCCCAGTGTGTGTGTGTGTGTGTGTGTGTGTGTGTGTGTGTGTGTGTGTGTGTGTGTGGTGCTGACACACACAGAACACAGTGCAGGACCAGCAGTGGGACCTGGACCAAGCGGAGACGTGAGCCAGGTGAGTCGGAACAGAGCAGAATGTTTTAATGTGACAAGGCGGTTTGTTCTTTTTTAAAAACTCCCTCAGCACATTACGACAACAACAAACACACAACAGCAGAACAAGTAGCTGTTAAAAGAGTCCTCCGCTGGTTTATCACTGAGCTCCTAAAACACTGTCAGACTCGCTTCGAAAACAAAAAAAGACTCAGAATGGATGCAGCAGAACCTCAGATACCTGAAAACCAGAAAAAACTGACCAGAATGGAGCTTAAAGCCAGACCTGTATAGAAACTTGAATACACCTGTTGCATGAAGCTTCTCCGTCTAAACAGCTTTAATACTTTATGGAGGAGAAAAAATGGTGTATGCAACCGAAAGAGATGGAGGATTAACAGACTGAACGGTTGGCCTGTCACCATTACACATTTTTTAAGACGATTTATTTTCCCAGAAACTGTTACGATAAACGATAGTATCTTTGCATTGATGTTGTTTTAGTTTTATAACAATATCAGAGCATAATACAGCCATGGGAAAAATGATTAGACCACCCTTGTTTTCTTCAATTTCTTGTTGATTTTAATGCCGGGTACAACTAAAGGTACATACGTTTGGACAAATATAATGAATAACAAAAATAGAGTTTAATTTAAGAGCTGATATCTATACATTTTCCATGGTTTTCTTGATACTGACCAAAATCATAATCAATAAAACCCTGGACAATGTCTAGATATCAGTTCTTAAATTAAACTCTTATCAGCTATTTTTGTTGTTGTCATTATATTTGTCCAAACAAATGTACCTTTTGTTGTATCAGGCATTAAAGTGAACAAGATATTGAAGAAAACAAGGGTGGTCTAATCATTTTTTCCATGACTGTAGTAATTATCGTGACAGGTCTACTCAACGGATGACTTTTTGCTCCACGCCCGCCACCCCTCCGGACACACCGCATCAACAACCAACAGTGGTCTAAACCAGTGATTCCCAACAGGGGGGGCCGACCCCCCCAGGGGGCGCCAAAGATCCAAGGGGGGTCGCGAAGCCCTCTTGATTTTAAGAGATGTAATAAATCTAATGTGTTAAATATAGATGAGTCAGCATTTAATTCATTAGTGGGACAAAAACAACAAAATAAGGGCTACATTAAACGTTCATTCATTTATTTAAATAGAAAAATCACTATAGAAAAGTTTAAAAATAAAGGCTATATCGCGAGAATAAGGACATGTGTAACATCCCTCCTGCAGTATACACAGGTAACCTCACCTAGCGGTAACCTCACCTAGCGGTAACCTCACCTAGTGGTAACCTCACCTAGCGGTAACCTCACCTAACAACAGAAACACAGAGCTAATGGAAAAATGGCGAAGCATCAGGGAGACGAAAATGCTAAATATCAAAAAGAAAAAGAGAGGGTACCATGAAATCGGGGGGGTCAACAAAGTTTACAATGGTAAAAATGTGGGTCCCTCAAGAAAAAGTTTGGGAACCACTGGTCTAAACAACGAAGGCCAACCCTCAGAGAGAGAGAGAAAGAGGTGCCCCACAACTCCAAAAACATCATGTTCAAAATACTCAGAGGACGGCACCTTAAAGCAGTAATAACACTTATTTCCAAAGTGGTTAAAAAGAAGAGAAAGGGTCGTCTCCAGGAATTTAACTGGTTTCGAGCAGAAGGGTGTGGGGTTGGTGTTCCCGTTAAAGAACACATACAGATGTCCTAAATTAAGATTAATTTATTTAGCTGCGGTTTTCTGGCATCAACACACAGCAATAAACCAGGGAGGAACAGGTGAATATTGAAAAAAGGCAAATAAAATTACATCTATCCGTCCGCCACTGCATCCAGAGGAAACTAACATTCACAGCACGGCAATTCGCATGGCAAGTATGGTGCATGCAGTGGCATAGGGACAGCTATGGAGAGTTCAAGAGCATGGGACATATGAAACTGAATGGAACTTAGTACAAAAAAAAGGTCAAAGATCAAATAAATGAACACTTGAACAAACATCAGCATGATAAGAACGACCTGACATGATGAAAACATTTATTTTACCACTACTCTGACTTTATAACCTGTACTGCAGTCCCCTTCAGCAGGGGGCGGAGCTTATAACCTGTACTGCAGCTCTCCAGCAGGGCTTATAACCTGTACTGCAGCTCTCCACCAGGGGGCGGGGCTTATAACCTGTATGTACTGTAGCCCTCCACCAGGGGCTACGTTTACGCGGCCGTCCCCTGACGCCGTTTTCGTCTACGATGGACTCACGTGACATCATTTGAGGACATAACTCAGAGACACTCTCTGCTACTTTTCACTCCCCGGCCACTGAAACACGCTGATGTGTAGAATCTTTACAGTGAAAACATCAGCGCGCTCTTCCTCTCAGCGCTGGAGGCAACATTCAGACAGCCCACACACGGATCGATCGGACTCTGATCTCTGCACACGTGACTCTCGGCTGAGAACAGTGAAGGAGATCAGCAGGCGGCAGGAGGCTTCATTAGCGTGGACTTACCCTCGGTCAGACCCATGTGGATGCTCCAGTAGTTCTGCAGACACTGCAACTCCTTCTTCATGCCTCTCTTGCAGCGACAGTCGTAGAGTGGCGAGTCCTGCAGCACCTCCAGCGCCCCCTGGCACTCCTTGGAGGCCAGCATGGCGCTGCGCTCCTTGTCCCCGCCCGACAGGCACTGGCGCATGATCCGGTACCGCGAGCTGCACTGGCTGTTCTGGTTGCACAGCTCGGAGGCCCGGACGCAGTCCAGAGGTTCCCGCCACCCGGGGGAGCCCAGCTCCGAGTCACACACACACACATCTGGAGAGGAGACAGACGCCATGTTAACAAGGTGTGTGTGTTTGAAATAAATGTGATCATACGAGCATCACAGTTCAATCATTTAGGAGGCGGGTTTTCTTTTTGTTCCGATTGGAAAAAATCTGATCTTTTATCGTAGACAAACTGTAAAAACTGAAATTATTGTTGAATTTTAGCACCCCTGAACGAGTCTTCGTTCTACATGTCCCATTTAAAATGTGTCTAAATATATATAGACAATTTTTTTCTAAATGTGGCCCTAATACTCTGTCATAAGCTTTAGCTTTATAGCTTCATAAAAAAAATATTTATTGATAATAACATTAATGAATACTAATTGGAATCTGTAAATGAGCATAATTAATAAAGAAATTGTAGATTTATTAAATTACTTAATGGTCTTGAACGTTAAATAACAGTGAATTCTGTGAGGAAAAAAAAGACAAAATACACATCATATTACTGAATGTAAAATTAAGGAAACTTTCTGTCTTACAGTAAAACTTTTTATTTAATGTAAATAATCCAAAAATGCTCCTTATTTCTACTTTAATCGTGTGGCTGTGGGCTGATTATTACCATAAGATGTAAATAAAGAATCAGAGCAGCTAAACAGGTCAGAAGCTTCTAGTCGGTCTTTAAACTGGAACATTTACTGTCAGTAACACTTTCACTCTCAGTTAGTGAAGTTTCTGTTCGCAGGTGCCAAAACACTTGCTGACTGTTTTTTTCTTGATGTCATGGGGGTTAAAATGACAAACTGCATAGTGTTTTTTATGATTTTTATCATCTGTCAGCGACCCTTCAGTCATTTGAATGTATGGTTTCAATTTTTTTTTTTTTATTGCAAAAAATTAGATAATCATATCATCAGACTTTCCCATTTCCGACAGCCCCTGAACGACCTTTGTGTAATAAACATTTCAGGGAGAAAAAAAATAAAATTGAGCTTAAAATAGTGATATTTCATCTCAATCACTTTATTAGGGCCACGGGGCAATCGCACTGAGCACTATTGTTATAATGTGGATTTTTTTTCTTCTTCCTCTTCCGGACGCAATTTCGTCCTGCTACTAGTCTGTTTGAGTTGCAGGACAAATTATATATCAAAACGTGCGGTTTGATCAGGATCGGTGTGCTATTACTCCATTTAAACTTTAAACAGTAGACACAAGTCTTGTGTATCGGTGTATTAATCCACGTGTCGATAGGTCATATAGTTTTTTATCAATCCCTGTTCAATGACCATGATAATTTTTGGAGAAATTCTGAGATTATAATGGGTGTGTATTGCACGGAATGTTTGTGTCACAGTGTGTGACATCATAGCCAGAGTGTAGAGGGAGAGAAAAAATTGTCAAAAAATAAATTTGAAAACTGCGCTCCAGGCCACAAATTTCACTCTACAGAAATAATTTATACATAGAAACGTAGGAAAATTTGTCTTCTAACTCACAATCCTCTGGTAAAGCTGTCAGAGTTATAGTTTGGGCGTAGGACGTACAGATGCACCACCAACACACACCAACCGCCTCATTGACAGCCATATTAAAAACGCAGGAAGATTTCTGTAGGAACGCAGATTTAACAGTTTTTCAGGTCGCTCTTACAAAGCTATTTCTTTATTTTTCTTCACAAAAATCATATGTAGCTGTTCAGGAAGAACTCGGGACGCTCAAAGTGAAGTCGGATCAATGATAGGTATTATGGTTTTGCCAAAAATGCTTTCTGTTCGAGGCCAGAAATTCCAGTCTGTCCACCTCTGGCTGCTGTCACTGTGCCGGAACATTCCACAGCTGTTAATTCTGTTGATTGGTCTGCTCTGATTGGTCGACCGCAAAGCCTTTGATGCTTTGATGTGATTACAGTTACAGATACACGCACACATGCGCGTGTAAGTGCGCACACTCCTCTAGATACACATGCTTCACACACACACACACAGGTAACTTTATGTGATTTTTGTTACACACACACACACACACACACACATGCACACACTCCTCCAGATACACGTTTCACACACACACACACACACACACACACACATTTTGAGGTTAAAGGCCATAGGTTGCTGTATAAAAACTCTCATCTTGCACTCTGGGAACTTGATCATAATTTGCCGATTTGTATTAACGGTTAACAAATAATAAAGGCAAATACTATCACACTACCTGCTAATTAAATAATGAATTGCTGATACTTTTGTACTTTTACTTCAGTAAGTTTTGAATGCAGGACTTTAACTATAGTGGAGTAATTTCCCAGTGTGGTATTAGTACTTTTACTGCAGTAAAGTAATCTGATTACTTCCTCTTTCACTCTTTAAGATAAATTCAGATAAATTGCCGATAAATTAAAGCTGATAAATAAGATAAAATTGATGTTGACCTTTAAATAACCAGACCTTTTTATTGTAATTTATTATTTTACATAACTATTAATGTGTATGTTCTTATTTATTTTTTGTATTGTTGTTTTCATTGTTTATTCCTTTAAATAACTAATATTTGCAATTACATCCTAAATGCTGATTTTGTTGAAAAACCAATAAATGTTTTGTTTTTTTAATAAAAATCTTTCTTGGTTTATCCACAAGAGGGCAGTGAGGAGTTTATTTAACATTTTCTGCTAAAAGATGTTAATCATAAATAAAATAATAATAACAATAAAATTATGAAAGGGAAAAGGGAATCTTATAAAAATGGTGTTTGTGTGATAAAAAAAAATCAATGTTTGTCATTATATCATCATCTGTATCTAAACTCCTGCATATAAATCTGACAGCAGACACTTTTACTTTTACTGATGATGATTGTCTTTATGGATTAATCTGCTGATTATCTTCTCAAATAATCAGTTAAATCATCTTTACATGTCTTGTTTTGTCAGTTTAAACCCCCCAAAATATTCAGTTTATAATTTTTTTTAAAAGATGGAAATCTGCACATTTAAAAGGCTGAGAACAAACATTTTCTGCATGAAAAATGACTTCAGCTCCAGTATTTTACTTCAGTAACATTTATAATGTCACAGAGTATTTATTTTACTGCTTCTCATTTAACTACAAGGATGAGTGTATCCTCTTTGCAGCTGAACTGCAACATTTCCAACATCACAGTTAAAAAAAAAATGATGCAGTTAAAAGGAATCTTATGTGCTAAAGTGTTTGTGTGAAGAAAATCAATAGCTGTCATCATGTATCAGTGTTATCTGTTTATTATCTATGCATTAATATTTGTTACTCATTATTAAAAGTAACATTTAGAATGTAACTGAGCATTTTTTACTGCTTTTAATTAAAGTCAAAGGATCAGAGGACTTCTTCTGTGCAGCCTCTGCAAGCACGAGACAATAGGACACTCACACACACACACACACACACACACACACACACACGCACAGACTAAATAACAGAAATGTAATCCCATTACTCGAGTGTTTTAAATCTGGATCGTGCACCTTTACCTGTGTAATAAAGGGGGGGGGGGGGGGGGGGGGGGACCTGCGCCCTCACCTGTGTGTGTGTGTGTGTGTGTGTACGCGCGCGCGCGCCCGTGCACGTCGCTGTGCCAGTGTGTGTGTGTGTGTGTGTGTGTGTGTGTGTGTGTGTGGGTGAAGTACTCAGGGTTTACTCACCCCACACAAACACCAGAGTGATGATATTGATCAGGATCATGTCTCGTGCAGCAGAAATAATCCAAAGAGACGGAAAACGGTCCGGTCCGGTTCTCTCTCTCTCTCTCTCTCTCTCTCTCTCTCTCTCTGTCTATCTATCTATCTATCTCCCGGTGTCTCTCACTCACTCTCTCTCTCCCTCTCTCTCTCTTCTTCCTGCGCTGAGAACCGGTGAAACTGCCGCCGCCGACATGGTGGAGTGCGCAAATACCCCTGGAGACGGTCTTACCGGGGAGTCTGGACCCCTCTCCGCCCCCCTGACCACCACCTCCACCACCACCGCCGCCGCCGCCGCTCCTCGGTTGGACTCAGACCCGCACCGCGGGGTCCGTCATGTCCCGGTTAAAGCCTCCACGGCTCGTTAAACATCCGCCGTTACTCCAACTTTCCCCGCTACTCGGTGGGCTGCTCCTCTCCCCGCCTGCACACGAACAGCCCAAGTAATAATTATAATAAATAATAAATAATAATAATAATAATGATGATGATGATGATGATAACAATAAGGTGGACTCCACTCCGGAGCCGCCTGACGCGTAATTGCACGCGGCGCGTCTCCCGGTAATATCGCTCTTAATCCAATCCAGCTGCCTCGTGCGTCCGCTCGTGTCTCCTTCAGCAAACTCAGTGCGTGAAACTAGGGAGGAAAACCTAGAAACAGCCCCCCCTCCTCCCCCCAAAACACACACACACACACACACACACACCGGAGGACCGTCTCTCTCTCTCTCTCTCTCTCTCTCTGTCCATGCACCCAGGGGTGATGCATCAAAAAAAACAAATAAAATAATAAATTCTATTTATGGGCTATATATATTTCAGTGCAACAGTGTTAATATTTACATCATGTTTGTTGTTAAATTGCTGTTAAACTTGGGTTTAATTGCGACCAAGGTTCTGCTTTATTGTGAAAATCCACAGTGGAAGTGTGTGTCAGCGCTCCATTCACTCGGACAGAAAACGGAGAAAAACTGTGTAAACCTGCATTTTTATATGATGTAATTAGGAGAAGTTATAGTTTTATTGTTTAAATCAAGGTAATGTAAAAAGAGTGTTGTTCTATTCTTCAATAAGATAATTTAATGTGTGACAATGAGCCGTTAGCCATTAGCTAGCTAACCTCCGTTAGCTGACAAGTTAGCGGGAAACGGCTCAAAATTCCACTTGAGCGACCAAATTCTTAAAGAACATTAATCGATCATTGATTAATCATTCCCATCCCTTATAATAATCTCTGCTAAAGCGGGAAGTAAGTTAATGTAGTGTGTGTCACTCTGTGTGTGATGAATTTACATTTTATTGAGGACACTACAACGACAGGATAGTTGAAGCTCTGTTTATTTCAGCCGTTAAGCCTGTTCTCCATAATAACACAATACAGTACAGTAGTGAACAACACAGATCACCTCCTACTGTCACTACCTTCACTCTCAAGATCCAAAACAAAGAGAGAAATAAAAAAAATACATAATCATTTTACACAGTATATTATAAACTGCAATAATTTTCATTCAAAACAGTATTTTCAACCACATGACAGTGTGCAATTTTCATAACAAAATTGAATAGTGAAATAAAAATAATGCAAATGCACAAACCTGTAATAACACAGTACAGTAGTGAACAATACAGATAGTCTCCTATTGTCACCACCACTAAGAATTCAGGTAGAAGCATCTTTATGCGATTACTTCTGTACATATATATTAAATATGAAATTGCACATACTGCTTTAATGTGCATGTACAAGTACTTAAGGCAATTCAACTTCGACTTTTTAAACATTAAAATAGACATATATGCCATGTATGTATTGTGTTATACAGTTGAAACCAGAAGTTTACATACACTATATAAAATATATAAAAATCTGTCTGTTTTGTGTTTCTTTTGGAGTAATGGCTTCTTCCTGGCAGAGTGGCCTTTCAGTCCATGTCTCAACTCGTTTCACTGTGGATAATAACACACTTTTACCAGCTTCAGCCAGTATCTTCACAAGGTCTTTTGCTTTTATACTTGGGTGGATATGCACATTTTGTACCAAAGCACGTTCATCTCTGGGACACAGAGCCCGTCTCCTTCCTGAGCGGTTCGATGGCTGGACATTCCCATGGTGTTTATACTTGGGTATAATTATTTGAACAGATGAATGTGGCACCTTCAGGCATCTGGAAATTGCACCCAAGGATGAACCAGACTTGTGCAAGTCCACAATTGTCTTCCTGATATCTTGGTTGATTTATTTTGACTTTCCCATGATGTTACACAAAGAAGCAGTGTGTTTCAGGTGTGCCTTAAAATACGTCCACAGGTGTGTCTCTAATTAACTCTAATGTTGTCAATAAACCTATCAGAAGCTTCCAAAGACATGACAGCATCATCTGGGCTTTCCCAAATTGTTTCAAGGCATAATAATGTTAGTGTATGTAAACTTCTGACTTTGAAGAAAGTAATAAAAATTGTCTAAAAAATCCTTCTCTCATTATTCTGGCATTAAGCAAATAGAAATAATTTTGGTAATCCTAACGGACCTAAAACAGGAAAAGTGAGTGTCTGATTTCATGTCAGACAGTGAGAAAAAAAGCATATGCGTCTTTTTATATAGTGTATGTAAACTTCTGCTTTCAACTGTATGTACTTTTCTTTGCACATGAACATTTTCACTAAATCCTGCCGAAACATGGTCTAAATATTAAACATTCAATCAACGACTTACAATAGTTGGTGAAAGAAAAATTCACTTCCTAACATCTTTTCACCGCTGACCATAGTCATTCATAATTAGTCTTTCTGACCGAATAATTTCCATATAGTAATAGAATGTAAGAAAGTGGTCTGTGGACTAAAGGTATGATGAAACTGTATTTTCTTGAGATATTGGAAATATGTTACTTAGTTAATAGTACTTTATAGACAGGAATGTTTTTTGTAGAAAGTTAAACAACATTTTTAATAGCATTAGGCAAAAAAAAATGAATGAAATTTGCATTCATTACAAAAAGATTAAAGGCAGAATCCTAAATTACAGCACAAAATCATGGAAAATACTTTAAAATAAGCAAACGAATAGTTATAAAAATATATATATATATTTAAAAGGGAGTTTGAAAGTTGAAATATCATCTAATAATCATCTTTGACCTGTCGAAAAAACCTTTTCTTTAAAAGTTAATTGTTCACAATTTACTGTTCAGCTTTTTGAAAAAAAAAAATATAATCTGTTCATTATTTCTTCATATTAGATTATTTTTTTAAAGAACCTTAAGAGGTCAGACATTTCCAATGGATTGTTGTGACTATGATCATGTCAAATCTCATGATATTTTACAGAACAGTGTTTGAGACATTTAAATGAAAAGTCAGCAATAATTGCAGGTTAAAGATGACTTATTGATATTTTGACTTTGAAGCTCCCTTAAAAACAATCAAAAAGAACAGTAGAACAACTTCAGATATTATTGGCTAATAAAATGTATTAACAATGTGAAAAACAACGATAGAATATTTCAAATTATCCCAGTGATATGTACCGAGGCCAACACTACTTCCAGCAGTTGGTAATCTGCCCCCAAAAAACGTCTCCATCATTTTTTGGAGCCAGAAGTGACCATGTTTAAAGAATGGGGGGATCTGCTAAGGAATCAGCTAGCACTAGCTGCCTAGCTTGTATAGCTAGGTGCAAAAATAAACAGCTGACTTCTTAGAATGTCTTTAGTACCTTAACACTGAACAGGACGACCAAAATGTTACAAATACTATAATTCACACTGTGAAAGAGATCATAGTTCTGAGATGAAAACACCGGGTCCAGACATTGACATGGTAACGACCTGTCAATCACGGGTAAGCCCCGCCCTAAAACACCCTGCTTTATCATCTGTTTCACTTTGAACTTACACTCAGGAGGAAAATGTTAACTAAGGTACGTCAAGTGAGAGGTCGGTCCTTTTTTTCATAGATTTCTATACAGTCTGACCTCTTCTTGCTGCCTGGAGTCGCCACCTTGAAGGTGCTCAGCACTGGCCTGGAGGTTGTCTCTTGGGTGCTCCTCTGCCCCCGGAGCTGCTTCCTCTTCGGCCAGCCCTCCCTCAGCAGCAGGAACACCCAGGTTATAATAATCCATCTCCATGTTCTCCCGTCTGATCGGCTTCTGCCCCCTGGTGGCCTGGAGAGACATGACAGCACTCAGATATGGCTTCCTGCATCACTCCTTTCTTCAGTTTAATCAAGAAACAACACACAGTCAGTACCTTACGGTAGAAGTAAAGGGCAGCGTTCAGCAACAGGAAAGTCAGCGGCAGGACGACCACTCTGATGATAAGTGGTGTTGGATCTGAAACACCTGGACAGTGACCACATCACACAACTCAATGAGTCTTACAGCTCTAGTTAAACACAAACCTCATCATGGAGACTTGTCTCCTAAAGTTATTACACTTCATATTTACTTTATTTTAATGTCTGCACCTGAGAGGCTCTGCTTTTTCTCTATGAAAGTTGTTCAGTGGTGCATGATGACAGAAAAGGTAAGACTCCGGTGTGACAAAAATTCCTGTATCTTTTGCTGATCTTCTGCATCTACTGGGCCTGCTGCTCCGCAGGCCCAGTAGTTTAGTACTCCGCAAACTTGAATGTGAATAAAAACGATTTCATACAGTTCTAGACTTTCGAAATGTTACTGGACTGAATGGATCAAAATTTTGATAGTGAAACGAGTCATTTCGCAGTCTGTGGATGAAGTCATTCTGGAACAAATTACATCACGCAGTTTGAATTATCTTTTCAAACCTGTAAACTTAGTTTACCTGAGACAGAGACAGTGAGCTGACGGCTCTCAGAGGAGAAGTTATGAGAAAAAACGTAGACATGATAAACACAGCTGTAGCTTCCTTGGTGGGCGGGCGCTGCAGCAGGAAACAGGAAGTGGGCAGAGTGATTGACAGCTGGCTGGGTGTAGTCGATTGCAGAGTTGGAGGAGGTGAAGGAGAGCTGGAAGGAGCCTCCTGGGTACTGTGGCTGGATGGAGCAGCTGATGGTGAAGTTGGAGCCCTTGAACACCTGAAACTCCTCCTGCTGCTGGGCCTCGGAAACCTCGTCCATGGAGGAGGAAGCAGAGATGTTGGGCTGATGCAAAAGGTCTGTAAATACAGAGAGATGATTGGCTGATGTAAAAGGCCACACTGTTAAATGAGTGTGTGGATTAAGTTTTTAGTTGTATCATTTCACTGAAGCTTGCTAACTAGCCAGCCTTTAGCTTGACTAGCTAGTCAGAGCTGGCACCTCAAGAATAAATATCCGCTCTCATCTAACTCATCTAACATAAGCATTGATCAGCTGAAGTCATTGAGGTACAAAGAGAACTCAAGGCTTAACTTCCAGTTGGCAGCCAGTAACATTAAGTAAAGGCACAAGTCGATCACAGTCTAGCCATTGGTCATATGGCATGGATTTAGATAAACTGGCTTGAAAAAAACAATAGCTTTAACCGAAACAGGATGTGATGTCACAGGTCTGACAAACATATATGTCAGCTGACTATGAACCCACTGCTCACCTTGGTAAAACCCACCCTGATTAGTCAGTTGAGGTTCAGCATTGCGTCATGTGGTTAGGGGTTAGGATAGCTTATTGGCCAGGGGACAGGACCTGAATAAATCAGGTTTCCAGTACCTTATATGAGCATGGACACCTGGCTAATCCTAATGTTTCAATGCTAAACAGGGCAGGTCTTACTAAGAGAAGCAGTGGGATTCAACTCCACTGAGACAGAATGAAAGGTGTGTCCCATCTGATGGACATAAGCAGTCTAACAGTTCCAGAAACCATTCATCTTATCTTCACTTAAGTCATCGTCCTCTACTGCTCAGTCCAAAGAAACCGCTGACTGTCACTATGAAAGAGGAGGAACACTCTGGAAACATTATTGTCATAAATGATGGCAGTGATGGCCTTACCTGAGCAAGTGAGGACCCTGGAGTCGGGAGAGGAATCTGATGATAGACACTGCCTCAGAGCAGAAAAAGACTGAGCACAGAAAGGAAGCATAGCCCACACAGATCTGTTTGAGATATCCTCTCTAAATTTTAAAGAAATAGCAGAGCCGCAGTTCAACAATCCACAGACAACATCTGCTTCATTCAGGGTCATGGAAAACCAATCCACTGGTCTCCACTCTCCCTGATGTTTCATTTCTAGGGTTCCTGCACAGCGACTATCTCCTCCCACCAACCTGACAGGATCTGAACAGAAAAAGAGAGTCATCACTAAAACAATAAAACGAGTTTCATCGGAACAGAAATGAACCAAACAAAAGCTGCAGCTCCTCTTCTACCTGAGCAGGTGAGTCCAACAGCTCTGCCAGGTGAGCAGGTGTTTCTTTCTGAGCCTGAGCTTCTACAATCCAGGAGAGCTGACTCATTTCCTCCACACTGGAACTCTTTTGTCCACATTGGAGCCTCCACTTCTCCATAGAGCGCCCCCTGGAGGACTGAAGGAGCCCCACAGCCAAGCTCCCTGCAGACCACCTCTGCATCCTGCTGGTCAAAGTCAGCTTCACACACTGAGGACCAGCTCTGGTTAGACTGGTCAGACTTCACCTCCAGTCTGCCTGAACACGGCCTGGTCCCATTCACCAGCCTGACAGAGTCTGGAGTGATGAGAGAAGAGAAACAAGGAGAAAAAAACACAATTCCAACATCAGTTCATAATTAACAACAGAACACAAAAACATCAAACTAAATCTCCTCCAAAGATATCATATCCTGTGTCTTTTCAGGTTTTACAAATGCTATCCAGTTTTGAATGCTTTCAACGTGGTTTCAAACAACAAAACAACATCATCATCTGCAGATTTCCCTGTT
This sequence comes from Centropristis striata, assembly GCF_030273125.1. Lineage (NCBI taxonomy): Eukaryota > Metazoa > Chordata > Actinopteri > Perciformes > Serranidae > Centropristis > Centropristis striata. Next base: position 31,213,037 of record NC_081535.1, read on the forward strand.
CTGTTCCATATGCTCAGCTACTCCATAATCTTTGATCTCCACACAGATAAACTGAACAGTTTTGTAGAAAGCTGTCAAGCTCATAGAGTTTTTTCAGGCTGGTTGGTGGTCGGTCCAGGGGACTCGTACAGCAGCTGAATTGCTGGAGACAGTCTGCTTCCATTCTATCTGCTGCATGTGAGTCAACCTGGATACATTACTGTCATGATGTCACTGATGGCATTACCTAAGCAGTTGAGTTCCAGGGAGAATGAAGAGAGCTGTGATGTTACACACTCGCTTAGAGTGGATCCAGACTGAGCACAGTCACGACTGATCCCCCACACAGACCTCTCTGAGGACTCCTTTCTCAGTACTACAGAAACAGCAGAGCCACAGTCTAACTTTCTGCAGACAACATTTGCTTCCTTCAGGGACCAGGCAGGGCTATAGCCACCAACACTGACAGTCACTGATCTCCACTCTCCCTGTTTCACCTCCAGTGTTCCTGCACAAGGACTATCTCCTTCCACCAACCTGACATCATCACGCTCTAAACAGAAACAAAAGAATTATCAGTAAAACAATAAATTGAGTTTTAATCGGAACAGAAATAAACCAAATCAAAGCTGCAGCTCCTCTTCTACCTGAGCAGATGAGTCCAACAGCTCTGCCAGGTGAGCAGGTGTTTCTATCTGAGCCTGAGCTTCTACAGTCCAGGAGAGCAGACTCATTTCCTCCACACTGGAACTTTTTGGTCCACATTGTAGTTTCCACTTCTCCATAAAGCGCCCCCTGGAGGACTGAAGGAGCCCCACAGCCAAGCTCCCTGCAGACCACCTCTGCATCCTGCTGGTCAAAGTCAGCTTCACACACTGAGGACCAGCTCTGGTTAGACTGGTCAGACTTCACCTCCAGTCTGCCTGAGCACAGACTGGTCCCATTCACCAGCCTGATAGAGTCTGGAGAGATGAGAGAAGAGAAACAGGGAGATAAAAGACACAATTCAAACATCAGTTCATCATTAACAACAGAACACATAAAAGCATAAAACAAATATCCTCCAAAGATATCCTGGTCTGAGCCTCTTCATCATCACACAATAGACATGACTGGATACATGAAGTTATGTGGAAGACAGAACAAAAACAGGAGGTAACCAGAACGCCGCACAGTGCCCAGAGGAATCAGCTGTTAGCTCCATAGCCACACGGCTGCTAACAGCTAACAGATAACCAGCTCTCATCCTGACAGTTTTAACACAGATTTGTTATTTACATGGAAACATTATCAGAAAAAGATGGGTCAAGATTACTGTGTCTGTTCAGATTTTACAGTTGTTATCTATTTTTGAATGCTACAACACAACATCATCATCTGCTGATTTCTCTGTTCTGTTCCTTCTGCTCAGGTACTTCACAATCTTTGATCTCCACACAGAGAAACTGAAAAGTTTTTATTCTTGTTTATTTTTCTGAGAAAATCTGTAACTGAGAAAAACATTTCTTTTGAAATGATCCCTGAAACCTAACTGTGATGGGGTCTGGACATTTCCTTTTAAGGAGTTGCCCAGAGTGATGAACATCACACGGGTGTGGAGATGCTGACGAGCCCCAAACTTGCTTAGCTGAGCTCCTTACAGTTGGGGCCAGTAGGTTATTGATTGCTATTATGGTGATAGGTTAAGAAACAGCTGGTGGAAACCAGTGGCCAAGAAAGCTGTCAAGTTGAATGAGATTTTTCAGGCTGGTTGGTGGTCGGTCCAGGGGACTCCTGCAGCAGTAGAACTGCAGGAGACAGTCTGCTGCCATTCTAGCTGCTGCAGGTGAGTCAACCTGGCTACATTATTGTCATGGTGTAACTGATGGCCTTACCTGAGCAGGTGAGATTCAGCAAGCTGGTCAACAATGATGAAGTAACACACTTCCTGAGAGCAGATCCAGACTGAATACAGTCAAAACTGATCTTCCATGCATAACTCTCTGATATATCATCTGTCTCTGCTACAGACACAGCAGAGCCACAATTCAACTTTCTGCAGACAACTGATGCTGCCTTCAGGGTCCACGCATGGCCATTCACTGGTCTCCACTGTCCCTGATGTTTCAGCTCCAGTATTCCTGCACAATGACTGTCTCCTCCTACCAACCTGATACCATCAGGCTCTGAACAGAAACAAGAGTCATTAGTATAAGAATAAAGTGAGTTTGATCAGAACAGAAATGAACCAAATCAAAGCTGCAGCTCCTCTTCTACCTGAGCAGGTGAGTCCAACAGCCCTGCCAGGTGAGCAGGTGTTTTTATCTGAGCCTTTGCTTCTACAGCGCAGGAGAGCAGACTCATCTCCTCCACACTGGAACTCTTTGGTCCACATTGGAGTTTCCACTTCTCCATAGAGCGCCCCCTTGAGGACTGAAGGAGCCCCACAGCCAAGCTCCCTGCAGACCACCTCTGCATCCTGCTGGTCAAAGTCAGCTTCACACACTGAGGACCAGCTCTGGTCAGACTGGTCGGACTTCACCTCCAGTCTGCCTGAGCACAGACTGGTCCCATTCACCAGCCTGACAGAGTCTGGAGAGATGAGAGAAGAGAAACAGAGAGATAAAAGACACAATTCCAATATGAGTTCATCATTAACCCTATAAAGCCAAGTGTATCATATTAGATACAGTTATTTTTGAGACCTCTACATCATCAAAAACCTGATGTATACATGTGTTGAAGATAAACAAACTGAGCAACAAATTGCACAAAAATACCAGATGTAGCAAAAATGATATGCAGGTTCCACGAATGGATCAGTCATTGCTGCATTAAAAAACTTCATATCTGCAGATGTATGATGTTGTGTTATATGGAAAAAATATGTATTTTGCATGGTTGAGGAAAAAGGAAAAGTCAAAGTCTTAATAGGTTAAAAAATGTTAGGGTTTATATGTTTTTGTTAGTTCGAGAAAAACAAACTGTGAGCAACAAAATGCACAAAAAGACCTGATGTATCAAATATGATACAAATTAGAATTCATATATGCAATTTATTTATTTATTAAAATTCGTCAGCAGGTTAATAAGCACTCAGTTTTTACAAAAATTGAATTTTCTGGCAATTATTTCATGGTTCAGGCTTTATAGGGTTAACAACAGAACACAAAAAAGCCTAAAACTAAATCTCCTCCAAACATATTCTGGTCTGAGCCTCTTCATCATCACCACACAAGACTAGACATGACTGGATACATGAAGTCATGTGGAAGACAGAACAAAAGCACGAGGTCGCCAGAACGCCGCACAGTGCCCAAAGGAATCAGCTGTTAGCTCCATAGCCACACGGCTGCTAACAGCTAACAGGTAACCAGCTCTCACCCTGACAGTTTTCAAGACAAATTTGTTATTTACATTACAGCTGTTACGGCCCCAGCCATATAGTTTGTGGTTGTACGTGTGTCTGTGCGGATGCGTGTGTGTTTGCTCCCTCCCCTCAGGCTGCTGGTGAAGGATGATTGGAGCTTCCGTCGACAACTGGAGCCAATCAGATTCTGCAATTAGTCTTCCACAACTGTCAAAAGGCTGGCTGGAGCTTTAGTCAAGGCGGCTGGATCTGATGTGAACCGTCGCCCAAGCCTTTGTCTGTGCTCAGCTTCGTTGTAGTGTATACTGTGATTAGTTGTGATTGTTCTTGAGTTTCTGTGTAACAGTTAAACTGACCCTGGTTTTTGTTGTTATTTTATTTTGTTAAACCTTTAGCCTGAAGGGTCCTTTGTTTGTTCATATATCTTACTGCTATTTTATTTCTTATCAAAAACACCTCTGTTAAATCCATTACATCTGGTTTATGTTACCTCCTTTTACCCCTTTAAGAGCTGGTGGACGTAACAACAGCATTATCAGGAAAAAATGGGACATGTTTACTGTGTCTTTTCAGATTTAACAGTTGTTATCTATTTTTGAATGCTCTCAGCATGATAAAATAAAACACAACATCATCATCTACAGATTTCTCTGTTCTGTTCCTTCTGCTCAGGTACTTCACAATCTTTGATCTACAGTCAGAGAAACTGAAAAGTTCTGGAGAAGTTCTAAATCTGGGAATAAACATTCCTTTTGAAATGTTCCGATAAACCTAACAGTGATGAGGGCTGAACTTTCTCCTTTTAAGGAGTTGCCCAGGGTGATGAACACCACGTGGGTGTGGAGATACTGATGAGCCCCAGACTGGCTGAGCTGAGCTACTTACAATTAGTGCCAGTAGGTCATTGTTGGCCATCATGGTGTCACTGATGCCTTACCTGAGCAGGTGAGATTCAGGGAGATGGGAGAGTGCGATGATGTTACACACTGGCTTAGAGCAGATCCAGACTGAACACAGTCAGACTTGGTCCTCCACACAGATCTGAATGAGGACTCCTCTCTCTGTGCTATAGAAACAGCAGAGCCACAGTTTAACTTTCTGCAGACAACATCTGCTTCCTTCAGGGTCCAGTCAGGGCCATTCACTGGTCTCCACTCATCCTGTTTCACCTCCAGTGTTCCAGCACAGCGACTGTATGCTCCCAGCAACCTGACATCATCATGCTCTGTACAGAAACAAGAGAGTCGTCAGTAAAAGATTAAAGTGAGTTTCATCGGAACAGAAATGAACCAAATGGAAGCTGCCGCTCCTACTCTACCTGAGCAGGTGAGTCCAACAGCTCTGCCAGGCGAGCAGGTGATTCTATATGAACCTGAGTTTCTACAGTCTAGGAGAGCAGACTCATCTCCTCCACACTGGAACTCTTTGGTCCACACTGGAGTCTCCACTTCTCCATAGAGCACCCCCTGGAGGACCGAAGGAGCCCCACAGCCAAGCTCCCTGCAGACCACCTCTGCATCCTGCTGGTCAAAGGCAGCTTCACACACCGAGGACCAGCTCTGGTTAGACAGGTCAGACTTAACCTCAAGTCTGCCTGAACACAGACTCATCCCATTCACAAGCCTGACAGAGTCTAGAGAGATGAGAGAAGAGAAAGGGAGAGACAAAAGGCACCAGCCACTGAATAAAAGATGTAATGAAACAATAAATCAGTGATTCAAACAGTTCATCATTACCACAGAACACATACAAGCGTCAAACTAAATCTCCTCCAAAGATATCCTGGTCTGAGCCTCTTCATCATCACACAACACTAGACATGACTGGATACATGAAGTCATGCGGAAGACAGAACAAAACCAGGAGGTCGCCAGAAAGCCGCACAGTGCCCAGAGGAATCAATTATTAGCTCCGTAGCCTCACGGCTGCAAACAGATAACTGATAACCAGCTCTCATCCTGACAGTTTCAACACAGATGGTTATTTACAATGAAACATTATCAGGAAAACATAGTGTGAGTTTGCTGTGTCTTTTCAGATTTTCAGTTCTTATCCATTTTTTAATCCTTTCAACCAGATTTCAAACAACAACACAACATCATCATCTGCAGACTTCTCTGTTTTGTTCCTTCTGCTCAGGAATTCCCCAATCATTAAATCCTCACATGGAAACTGAGAAGTTCTTATTCTTACTCATTTTTCTGAAAAGATCTGTAACTGAGAATAAAAATCTTGTTTGAAAATAAGAAACCTAACAGTGATGGGGGCTGGACTTCCTCCTTTTAAGGAGTTGCCCAGGATGATGAACACCATGTGAATGTGGAGATACTGACGAGCCCCCGACCGGGTAAGCTGGGCTAGTTACAGTTGGGGCCAGTGGGTCATTGGTGGCTGTAATGGTGATAGGTGAAGAACCAGCTGGTGGAAACCAGTGGCCAAGAAAGCTGTCAAGCTGAAGGAGTTTTTTCAAGCTGGTTGGTAGTTGGTCCAGGGGACTCCTGCAGCAGCAGAACTGCTGGAGACAGTCTGCTTCCATTCTAGCTGCTGCATGTGAGTCAACCTGGGTACATTACTGTCATGGTGTCACTGATGGCCTTACCTGAGCAGGTGAGTTCCAGGTAGATGGAAGAGCGCCACAATGTTACACACTCCCTCAGAGCAGATCCAGATTGAACACAGTCAGACCTGGTCAACCACACCGATCTGTATGAGGACTCCTCTCTCTGTGATTTCGAAACAGCAGAGCCACAGTTCAACGCTCTGCAGAAAACCTCTGCTTCTTTCATGGTCCAAGAAGAGTCATGCACTGGTCTCCACTCTCCCTGTTTCACCTCCAGTGTTCCTGCACAGCGACGGTCTCTGCCCACCAACCTGACAGGCTCTGAACAGAAACAAGAGAGTCACCAGTAAAATAATGAAGTGAGTTTCATTAGAACAGAAATTAACCAAATGGAAGCTGCAGCTCCTCTTCTACCTGAGCAGGTGAGTCCAACAGCTCTGCCAGGTGAGCAGGTGTTTCTATCTGAGCCTGAGCTTCTACAGTCCAGGAGAGCGGACTCATGTCCTTCACACTGGAACTCTTTGGTCCACGTTGGAGCCTCTACTTCGCCATAGAGCGCCCCCTGGAGGACTGAAGGAGCCCCACAGCCAAGCTCACTGCAGACCACCTCTGCATCCTGCTGGTCAAAGTCAGCTTCACACACTGAGGACCAGCTCTGGTTAGACTGGTCAGACTTCACCTCCAGTCTGCCTGAGCACAGACTGATCCCATTCACCAGCCTGACAGAGTCTAGAGAGATGAGAGAAGAGAAACAGGGAGATAAAAGACACAATTCAAACATCAGTTCATCATTAACAACAGAACACATAAAAGCATAAAACAAATATCCTCCAAAGATATCCTGGTCTGAGCCTCTTCATCATCACACAATAGACATGACTGGATACATGAAGTCATGTGGTAGACAGTACAAAACCAGGAGGTTGCCAGAACGCCGCGCAGTGCCCAAAGGAGTCAGCTGTTAGCTCTGTACCGACATGGCTGCTTAGAGCTAACAGATAACTATGTCTCATCCTGAAAGTTGCAACACAGATTTGAAGCTCATATTTTATCATTATCAGGAAAAAATAGGGTGAGTCTTTGGTGTGTGTTCAGATTTTACAGTTGTTTTCCATTTTTAAATGCTTTAAACATGATTATAAACAACAACACAACATCATCATCTGCAGATTTCTCTGTTCTGTTCCTTCTGCTCAGGTACTCCACAATCTTTGATCACCACAAAGAGAAACTGAAAAGTTCTGTCGATCTGTAACTGTGGATAAACATTTATTTTTAAATGATCCCTGAAACCTAACAGTGATGTTAACATGAAACTGAGGAGTTCTTATTCTTGCTTATTTCTCTGAGAAGATCTGTAACTGAGAACTCTTTTGAGAGTCACGTGGGACCGCCAGGGAAGATTGCAGCATACTAGAGGAGCTCCCGAAACTCATCAACTAAAGACATAAAATTAGAAATATGTTTTGTGCTTTCGTGCATATATTCAGCATCCTCCACTGAAGCAAATCTTTATTGTTACTAAAAGATCTACCTTTTGCAGCTTCTTGCCGATATGTCCAGTAAAAACAAGGCAGTCTTTTTCAAAGGCACATTGACAAGAAGTAAGCTAGCTAGTGATAGCAATAGCAGCACGCTACCAGGAAATATGTCGATCAAGATGCACACAGAGAGTAATCCTTTACCAAGTTATACCACGACAGATGACAGGAGTGACCACATGATCATGTTTGAAGAAATACGAAGAATGAGTGCTACTCTGCAGGTGGTGGTGGTGGTTGTGGTCGCAATTAAAGAAACTATGAAGGAGGTGAAAGACATGGTGGAAAACATGCAAGTGAGGCTGGAAGAGACAGAACAGTGCATATCAGACATGGAGGACGCCTACACTCAGGTGGAGGGAAGAATGTTAAAATGTGATAAAAGACTGGAAATATTATGGACACGAGTGAAGGACCATGAGAGCTGAAGCCGAATGAATAATGTCAGGCTGGTAGAACTGAAAGAAGGCAGAAGGAGGCAGGAAAAGGAGCTCAGTATGTTGGTAAAATTTTGTCTCAGGGACTCAGGCTCACGGGCAGTGAATTTGAAATTGAATGTGCCAACCGGTCACTCACGCCGATACCAAGCCCAAATGAACCTCCAAGGACCATAATGTTATGCTTTCTACACTCATCGGCCCGATATAAAGTGCTTCAGGTGGCTAAGGAGAAACGCAGACTTGAATGGTAAAACTGCAAGCTGTCTTTCTCTAACAGGATGTGTCAAGGAAAATTTGGAAAAAAGGAAGGAATTCATCCAGGGAGGAAATGTGTCTGCGAGCTGAACGTGAAGCACTGTCTAGTCTATCCATCGACACACGTCTTTATGTGGGACGGGTGGAGGAAAACATTCTGGGGATGGACAGAGGCAGAGAAGTTTATGCAAGAGGTCAAATAGAGGAAAGCTGAATCTAAATGAAAGTGGAAACATGAAGAAGTATATGTTTCTAAGGGTGTAAGCTTGGTTGATGGGTTAGTCAGGGCTGAATAAGTTGTGCTGCCAGCAGACCAGCACCAGCGTGCCTCATGGACCAAGTAAAGTTAGCTGACTTAAAGTTAATGTTAGCACAAGTTAGCTGGGATCAGGGATCAGAATTTTTTCTGTGCTGCATTGGTCCTTTTTGTGTTGTATTTTGTTTTGTGTACATTACTGTCATGGTCTCATTGATGGCCTTACCTGAGCAGGTGAGATTCAGGGAGGAGGAAGAGCGTGATGATGTTACACAGTCACTCAGAGCAGATCCAGACTGAACACAGTCAGACCAGATCAACCAGACAGATCTGTATGAGGACTCCTTGATCTGTACTACAGAAACAGCAGAGCCACAGTCTAACTGTCTGCAGACAATCTCTGCTTCCTTCAGGGACCAGTCAGTGCTATCCACTGGTCTCCAATCTCCCTGTTTCACTTCCAGAGTTCCTGCACAGTGACTGTCTCCTCCCACCAACCTAACAGGCTCTGAACAGAAACAAGAGAGTCATCAGGAAAACAATAACCCGAGTTTCATCAGAACAGAAATGAACCAAACAAAAGCTGCAGCTCCTCTTCTACCTGAGCAGGTGAGTCCAACAGCTCTGCCAGGTGAGCAGGTGTTTCTATCTGAGCCTGAGCTTCTACAGTGCAGGAGAGCAGACTCATCTCCTCCACACTGGAACTTTTTGGTCCACATTGGAGTCTTCACTTCGCCATAGAGCGCCCCCTGGAGGACTGAAGGAGCCCCACAGCCAAGCTCCCTGCAGACCACCTCTGCATCCTGCTGGTCAAAGTCAGCTTCACACACTGAGGACCAGCTCTGGTTAGACTGGTCAGACTTCACCTCCAGTCTGCCTGAGCACATACTGGTCCCATTCACCAGCCTGACAGAGTCTGGAGAGATGAGAGAAGAGAAACAGGGAGATAAAAGACACAATTCCAACATCAGTTCATCATTAACAACAGAACACATAAAAGCATAGAACTAAATAGCCTCCAAAGATATCCTGGTCTGAGCCCCTTCATCATCACACAACACTAGACATGACTGGATACATGAAGTTATGTGGAAGACAGAAAAAAAGCAGGAGGTCGCCAGAACGACGCACAGTGCCTAAAGGAATCAGCTGTTAGCTCGTTGTCACACGGCTGCTAACAGATAACAGATAACCAGCTCTCATCCTAACAGTTTTAACACAGATTTCTTACTCACATTTAAGCATAATCAGAAAAAAATGGGGCATGTTTACCCTGTCATTTCAGATTTTACAGTTGTTTTACATTTTTGAATGCTTTCTACATGATTTCAAACAACAACACAACATCATAATCTGCAGATTTCTCTGTTCCGTTCCTTCTGCTCAGGCACTCCACAATCTTTGATCTCCACACAGAGAAACTGAAAAGTTCTTCTTCTTGCTTATTTTTCTGAGAAAATCTGTAATGGAGAATAAACATTTCTTTTGAAATGATCCCTGAAACCTAACAGTGATGGGGGCTGGACATCCTCTTTTAAAGGATTTGCCCAGGGTGACGAACACCACGTGGGTGTGGAGATAGTGACAAGCCCCTGATTGGCTGAGCTGAGCTGTTCACAGTTGGGGCCAGTAGGTCATTGATGGCTGTTATGGTGATAAGTGAAGAACCGGCTGGTGGAAACCAGTGGCCAAGAAAGCTGTCAAGCTGAAGGAGTTCTTTCAGGCTGGTTGGTGGTCGGTCCAGGGGACCCCTGCAGCAGCAGAACTGCTGGTGACAATCTGCTGCCATTCTAGCTGTTGCATGTGAGTCAACCTGGGTACATTACTGTCATGGTGTTACTGATGGCCTTACCTGAACAGGTGAGATCAAGGAAGGTGGAAGAGTGCCATGATGTTACACACTCCCTCAGAGCAGATCCAGACTGAATACAGTCAGACCTGGTCCTCCAGACAGATCTCTTTGAGAACTCCTTTCTCTGTGCTATAGAAACAGCAGAGCCACAGTCTAACTTTCTGCAGAAAACATCTGCTGTCTTCAGGGTCCAGTCAATGCCAAAGCCATAAATACTGTCAGCCACTGGTCTCCAATCTCCCTGTTTCACCTCCAGTGTTCCTGCACAGTGACTGTCTCCTCCCACCAACCTGACAGGATCTGAACAGAAACAAGAGAGTATTCACTAAAAGGATGAAGTGAGTTTCATCAGAACAGAAAAGAACCAGATCAAAGCTGCAGCTCCTCTTCTACCTGAGCAGATGAGTCCAACAGCTCTGCCAGGTGAGCAGGTGTTTCTATCTGAGCCTGAGCTTCTACAGCGCAGGAGAGCAGACTCATCTCCTCCACACTGGAACTCTTTGGTCCACATTGGAGCCTCCACCTCTCCATAGAGCGCCCCCTGGAGAACTGAAAGAGCCCCACAGCCAAGCTCCCTGCAGACCACCTCTGCATCCTGCTGGTCAAAGTCAGCTTCACACACTGAGGACCAGCTCTGGTTATACTGGTCAGACTTCACCTCCAGTCTGCCTGAGCACATACTGGTCCCATTCACCAGCCTGACAGAGTCTGGAGAGATGAGAGAAGAGAAACAGGGAGATAAAAGACACAATTCCAACATCAGTTCATCATTAACAACAGAACATATAAAAGCATCAAACTAAATATCCTCAAAAGATATCTTGGTATGAGCCTCTTCATCATCACACAACACTAGACATGACTGGATACATGAAGTCATGTGGAAGACAGAACAAAAGCAGGAGATCGCCAGAACGCCGCACAGTGCCCAAAGGAATCAGCTGTTAGCTCTGTAGCCACACAGCTGCTAACAGCTAACAGATAACCAGCTCTCATCCTGACAGCTTCAACACAGATTTGTTATTTACAATGAAGCATTAGCTGAAAAAATGGGGCATTTTTACTGTGTCATTTCAGATTTTACAGTTGTTATCCATTTTTAAATGCTTTCAACGTGATTTTAAACAACAACACAACATCATCATCTGCAGATTTCTCTGTTCTGTTCCTTCTGCTCAGCTACTCCACAATCTTTGATCACCACAAAGAGAAACTGAAAAATTCTGTAGATCTGTAACTGAGGATAAACATTTATTTTTAAATGATCCCTGAAACCTAACAGTGATGGGGCTGGACTTCCTTCTTTTTAAGGATTTGCCCAGGGTGATGAACCCCGCGTTAATGTGGAAATACTGACGACCCCCTGACTGGCTGAGCTGAGCTGCTTACAGTTGGGGCCAGTATGTCATTGATGGCCGTTTTGGTGATAAGTCAAGTTGACAGTTTTTTCAGGCTGGTTGGTGGTCGGTCCAGGAGACTCGTACAGCAGCAGAACTGCTGGAGACAGTCTGCTGCCATTCTAGCTGCTGCATGTGAGTCAACCTGGGTACATTACTGTCATGGTGTCACTGATGGCCTTACCTGAGCAGGTGAGATTCAGGAAGGAGGAAGAGTACGATGATGTTACACACTCCCTCAGAGCAGTTCCAGACTGAACACAGTCAGAACTGATCCTCCACACAGATCTGAATGAGGACTCCTCTCTCTGTGCTACAGAAACAGCAGAGCCACAGTTTAACTTTCTGCAGACAACATCTGCTTCTTTCATGGTCCAAGAAGAGTCATCCACTGGTCTCCACTCTCCCAGTTTCACCTTCAGTGTTCCTGCACAGCGACTGTCTCCTCCCACCAACATGACAGGATCTGAACAGAAACAAGAGAGTCATCAGTAAAAGAATAAAGTGAGTTTGATCAGAACAGAAATGAACCAAATGGAAGCTGCAGCTCCTCTTCTACCTGAGCAGGTGAGTCCAACAGCTCTGCCAGGTGAGCAGGTGTTTCTATCTGAGCCTGAGCTTCTACAGTCCAGGAGAGCGGACTCATGTCCTTCACACTGGAACTCTTTGGTCCACGTTGGAGCCTCTACTTCGCCATAGAGCGCCCCCTGGAGGACTGAAGGAGCCCCACAGCCAAGCTCCCTGCAGACCACATCTGCATCCTGCTGGTCAAAGTCAGCTTCACACACTGAGGACCAGCTCTGGTTAGACTGGTCAGAGTTCACCTCCAGTCTGCCTGAGCACAGACTGGTCCCATTCACCAGCCTGACAGAGTCTGTAGAGATGAGAAACAGAGAGATAAAAGACACAATTCTAACATCAGTTCATCATTAACAACAGAACACATACAAGCATCAAACTAAATCTCCTCCAAAGATATCCTATCCTGAGCCTCTTCATCATCACAAAACACTAGACATGACTGGATACGTGAAGTCATGTTGAAGACAGAACCAAACCAGGAGGTCGCCAGAATGCTGCACAGTGCCCAATGAAATCAGCTGTTAGCTCCGTAGCCACACGAATGCTAACAGATAACCAGCTCTCCTCTTTAGAGTTTCAACACAGATTTAAGATTCCCTAATTAGTCCCACAACTGGGGAATTCAAACACTGCATATAACCCATCCTTTTTTATACAACAGTGAACACAGCATGCTTAGAAGCAGTGGGCAGCACATTTCTGTGTTAGGTGCCTTGCTCAAGGACACTTCTGTCCTTGGCCTGTCAGTCCTGGGATTGGAACCTGCAATCCTCTGGTTTCAAGCCAGATTCCTAACCTCTCAGTCCACTGACTACCAAATTTGTTATTTACATTGCAGTGCTTTCAGAAAAAAATAGCAAGTGAATACAGTTTCTTTTCATATTTTACAGTTGTTATCTGTTGTTATGTCTGCTGCCATTCAAGCTACTTCATGTGAGTCAACCTGGGTACAATACTGTCATGGTGTCACTGGTGGCCTTACCTGAGCAGGTGAGAACCAGGGAGGAGGATGAGAGCCATGATTCTACACAATCCCTCAGAGGAGACTGAACACAGTGAGGCAAGATCCTCCACATAGATCTGTATGAGGACTCCTCTCTCTGTGCTACAGAAACAGCAGAGCCACAGTTCAACTCTGTGCAGACAGCTGCTGCTTTCCTCACGACCGAGGCAGATTTAGGGGCCTCATCAGTCACTGGTCTCCACTGTCCCTGATGTTTCACCTCCAGTGTTCCTGAACAGTGACTGTCTCCTCCCACCAACCTGACAACATCAGACTCTGAACAGAAACAAGAGGGTCATTCACAAATAAGTGAATTCTATAAAGAAGATACAATTCCTGTTTAATTTAATGCTTCTTTCTTTCTGATTTTTTTGTTTACCTGTTGAGTTGTGTTTTCCTTCAGGCTGGAGTCCTGAGGAGACCAACAGAAGATAAACATCAGTATAAAGCAGCATGATCAGATTGTCCGCCCTCTATAAGCAGTAGGCTCATATTGGCAGGAAGTGAGGCTGTTAGACCCAGAATTTTTTTTTCTCACTGCATTGTGGTTAAAACATATCAGGGATTCATAATTTATGTCCTAATGACACCAACAAATTCAACCCATGATGTACACCGACACAAGTTCATCACACATTATTGATTATATCATGTTTATGTGCTTGATCTTTTCAAATGCTTCAAATAGCAATATAGTTACAATTATAACAAATGAAACAAAACATACAAAGAAACAACAGATTCAAGTTCTGTTATCAAAGCTTAAGGAAAGGTTTATAACTGTGTGTATGTGTGTGTGTGTGTGTGTGTGTGTGTGTGTGTGTGTGTGTGTGTGTGTGTGTGTGTGTGTGTGTGTGTGTGAGAGAGAGCGTGTGTGTGTGTGTGTGTGTGTGTGTGTGTGTGTGTGTGTATTATGAATTTCTGTATCAGTGAAACATAATTTAAATTATATTATATAATATGAATATTTTCTCAAAAATGTGGTAAGCTTTGTCTGAAATTCTGAAATATTTAATATTTATATCGTCTCTCAAAGTAGTGACGGTGAGTAGCTGACATCAGAAAAGTTTCGCCCAGTGCTCAGCAAAAAAAAGAGCAAACACTGAAAAAATAAATACATTAATCGTGTGGCGCATTGCAACACAGTAATCTATTAGAGGCGATATATTTAAATATTGATCCAGCTTACTGCGATACTGAGCATTAATGACAACTGTCTCATGCAAACTACCGAGCTGATACATTCAGTAATGATGTAAAGTTCAACACATTCATCAAGTTATTTTTAGTGTGACTGCTCTGATGATCTGTTAGGGTTAAAACAGAAAACAATGACGCTGATACCAATCAGATTCATCTACAAACAGTAACACTGACCACATGCTGCACTCATTCAGCCCTTGCAGAAATTAAAATTGATTCATAATAGAGTCAACAACTTGGTTTCATTTGATGAAAATCTGAAGCATTACAACTTTAATGTGAACAATTTTACAAAGTACATTTTCCATAATTTGTTGTCTGTTTGTCTTCGATAAATTGGTCCATTGAGGATATTTACACTCTTTGGACTGAAATGAACTTCTCTGAACTGCATTTCTTTGAAAGTGATCATCTGATAAGAAGCTGACACATTACAGGCCTGTGGTTTTAGGGCAGATGGAGATGTCAGTGTGGTCCAACAGATGTAACATTAATTAAATAGGAAGAATAAAAAACAGACTTTGATGTGTTTGAGCAGTTTGTTCAATTCAATACAAATATTTTTGACCACAAACTGGGAAATGATGATGCTTTTTCAATATTGTTTACCTGACATTCATTCAAAAAAGCTAATTGAAATTATAATCAAATTAATTGAAACTGACATTTTGAAATAATAACACGTCATCTTTAAAGCAGAGTCCTACCTGAGCTCCACAGCAACAGCAACAGCAACAGCACCAACAGGTGATCCATGTCCACCTGGACCGTCTCTCTGCTCTGATTGTCTGTCTTTCTGTCTCTCTGCTCTGATCGCCTGTCTTCTTGTCTCTCTGCTCTGATCGTCTGTCTTCTTGTCTCTCTGCTCTGATCGTCTGTCTTCTTGTCTCTCTGCTCTGATCGTTGTCCTCAGTGTATATCCGCGTACAGGAAGGGGAGGGGCTTAACTATACATGATGTCACATCCTCCAGCTGTGTGGGTTGGTAGAGACATGTTGTCTGAACCAATATGGCCCTCTGACATTTTGATGATGTGTGATTTTAAAAGATAAAATGGGCTCAAAAACTAGTCTCAGTGTTTGTGCAGTCGGACCATTACCTGAATGTAGAATTGATCTGTTTTCAAAGTAATTTCTATCAGTTGAGTTGGAATCACAGCTCCTCAGTTCATGAAAGTTCTCTAACACTGAGTAAACTGCATCAAATGCATCTGTATTCCAACATGTTTCTGCTGGTATTTCAGATAAACCAGGACTTCTGAAGTCGCAGCTTTGGATTGTTGTGTCAAATGTGGCATCAAATTCACTTTTATATCAGCATGAATGCACAGAATGCCTTTTATTAAAAAAAAATAATTAAAAAAATGCACTTAAGAGCTCTAACCCTGGACACACACTGTAAGAACAGGCTGATCATGAGACGATCCATTCCTGGGAAAAGACATATTAATAATAATAAGCTTATTTGTATAGGACCTTTCATCGAACTATAAAGCAAGACATTTCTGTGCGTGAGTATGTCCTCGGCATATCAGGAGAACCGTTCATCTGATCTACTTGGTGGGTGAATTGCTGGGGAACCAAAGGGAGAGCAATTTGGATGAGATGGGAAGCCAGATTTCTGAGGCTATGTAAAGTTTTGCTATAGCTGAAGCTTGGTCAAATGCTGTGGGAGGGGCTAATAAATAAATGTCATATCTGTTTGAGCAGTTTGTTCTCTTATTTAAAGATTCAATGTAAATATTTGAGATGCTTTTCCATTTCCATTAAATTTTGGTCTTAAAATCTGAAACAAATTCTGAATCCTTAATTCTGTGGATGAAACTATCAAGAAAAGCCCTTTTGTATATAGAATAATGTTCTGCCATTTTGAATTGTGTCCAAATCAGTTTTTACACTGCTCCGACAAGTTTGCCGTGGTCATCACAAAATTTCAGTTGGAATATAACTAGACCAAGTCGAAAAAAGTTGCTTTTTTGGATTTTTGAGGCTCTGTCGGGTTTAGCTTTAGCCGAACCCCAAAGAACTGTCAAATGCTGTGGGCAGGGCTATTACCAAACTTTTCATATCTTCTGAACTCTTTGTGCTACTGCAACCAAATTTGGTGGACATGTAGAGATTTGATGTCTGAGTGATCACGACAAATTTGGTGTCATTTGGCCAAAAGGTGGCGCTGTAGCAGCATTATCTAACTGTATCTGACAGTTTGCCTGTGTGCGTATGATTCTCCTAAGAATATCTGAAGAGCCGTTCACCACAGTAACTTAATACTTGGTGCGTGTTTGGCTAAGAATCGAGCGGAGAGCTTTGTTAAGTGTGGAGTTGGTTGGATGAGCGATGGGCCTGCTATGAATGGGTACGCCCTCCCAACACGCTGCAAACAGAAATACTGAAGGCAAAGCACACGCCAGAGTAGCACCAAAGATACACTAGATAAATACATTTATTAAAATAGATTAAACATACAAGATAGAACCAAAAGCAAGAGAAATGCAGATAAAAAAAGATACAAAAGGTGAATTATTGAAAATAAATACATTGGATGCATGTTACAGAAATAATAATCTGAAGGGTTATAACTCATTTGTATGATTTTAACGATATTTTCTATCATTTTTGAATCTCTGTCCTTGTTAAACTTGTTTTTTAAAGGTGATTTTCACACTCTGTGCTCTGAAGTGAACTTCTGAACTGTTTTCCTGTGAAACTTGATGAACAAGCCACGCTGAGATGTTCCTGTCAGATAAACGCTGTCAGTGTGGTCAATGTGTGAACATCAGCAGAGAGTCACCTGGAGGTTATATATTTATCAAACTGTTGATTATTTTTTTAATCACTGAGTGTAAAACATCTGTAAAGTTCCATCTTAAAATATTATAAAAAGTCCTTAAATATGTAGTGAGGACTTGGTCCATGCAGTCTTTGAATTCATATTGTTTTTACAGCTGCATGATCAGTTTAATTCATGCTACACTTAAACACCCCTCTGGTTCATGAAGAGAATAAAAACAAGCCCTTGTGTCGGACTCTACATGGAGGTTGTGCTCCGATTAATGAGCAGATGTTTGTTGGACGCCCTAAATTCACTTCAGACCATGTTCTATAGATTCTCTCAACATCAGACAGAAGAGGGGACACAACATTGAACACTGTTCAACTCCCCTGCACATATATATTAAACATGTGGTGTTCAAACGTATTAAAAAAGTCCCTTCGGTCCGTCCTCCTACATGCTCTGCTGTTACTGTGTGAAGATATTTTTGTTCTACTATTCAAACTTGAGGTCGCAATATTTTCATCTTTTGAGCTCCGAAACCCGTCTGTTCCCACATTCCCACATATTTTACCGTCTGTCTTGCGGGAACCATGCTATAATTTCTCAAACTCACCTGCACATCGGGGGTTGGGGGTACACAAAGAAAAAAAAGTTTTGCTCGAGTGTTTATGCCCTCCCAACACGCTGCAAGCAGAAATACTGAAAGCAAAGCACACGCCAGAGTAGCACCAAAGATACACAAGATAAATAAATTTATTAAAATAGATTAAGCATACAAGATTGAACAAAAAGCAAAATGAATGCAGATTAAAAAAAGATTCAAAACATGAATTATTAAAGTTAAATACATTGGATGCCTGTTACAGAAAAAATGACCTGAAGAATTATAAGTCATTTGTATGATTTTACCTATATTTTCCATTATTTGCGTCTCTGTCCTTGTTAAACTTGTCATTTAAAGGTGATTTTCACACTCTGTGCTCTGAAGTGAACTTCTGAACTGTTTTTCTGTGTAACTTTGGTTTCCATGATGATCACGCCACGCTGAGATGTTCCTGTCAGATAAACGCTGTCAGTGTGGTCGAGGTGTGAACATCAGCAGAGAGTCACCTGGAGGTTATATTAACTGTTTATCAAGGATCCTTAAATATGTAGTGAAGACTTGGTCCATGCAGTCTTTGAATTCATATTGTTTTTACTGCTGCATGATCAGTTTAATTCATGCTACACTAAAAAAAACCTCTGGTTCATGAAGAGGTTGTTCTCCGATTAATGAGCGGATGTTTGTTGGACGCCCTAAATTCACTTCAGACCACGTTCGATCAATTCTCTCAACATCAGACAGAAGAGGGGACACAACATAAAATAAAAAAATAGGATTTTAAAAGATTCAAATAAGCAAAAATACGGATACACTACACTGATATTATTATTTATTTTTAAAAAACGAATTCTTTGATATCATTATATCATCATAAAAATGTTAAACCCTCTCTAGTTTAAAGATTTGCAAATTGTACATTTTATACAAATAAAAAAGCTAAATTAAATATTTTTTACATTGTCTTGTGGTTGGCCAGAATAAAATGTTTTCAGATGTCACTTTGAGGAAAATGTGTTGCGGGTTGATACATTAATATCTGAAGTTGTTTTGGGGTCTCAAGGTCATGTCAATCAACAACCCTTTTTTTTTTTTTTACAGTCTGCATCCAGTTTTTGCCCTTATTCGTAAAAAGACAACATTGCTCCTAAGCTGTTTATTAAAATGAATATTCCTGTAGCACAATAGTTTATTTTATGGCAGCTGTGCATAATAGTTTATTTAATAGTTTTTCAGCAGAGGAGTGACAATGAAACATTTCTGTGCAGGTATAATCACAGCTCTTATTGCATGCAGCCGACATGAAGTCACATTTCTGAACAGCTTCGTAGTTTCCCATAACTTCATATTTCAGTATAAATCCAACCATTTAGGTTTTATTCTGTGTGTAACAGAGCAGCAGCTCAGGAACACCTCATCACTCTTTT
Organism: Centropristis striata; assembly: GCF_030273125.1. Taxonomy (NCBI): domain Eukaryota; kingdom Metazoa; phylum Chordata; class Actinopteri; order Perciformes; family Serranidae; genus Centropristis; species Centropristis striata. Next base: position 31,232,257 of record NC_081535.1, read on the forward strand.
CTTCTGTTCATACAACAACTGTCTCACTTTCACTGAAGTGTACCGGGAGGACATTATGTGACAAATCACTTCCCCCTGATGAGATTCATATTTTGTGACAGTTTGTGTTACAGGAAGTCTGTTAATTGCTATAATCCTCCCCGCAGGCTAAAGACATCATCATAAATGCACACTCTTCATGGTTCTTCTTCTAATATATACAGCAACTGTTAACTGCAATAATACTGCAATAACACTGTATTATTACAGCAATGACATTGCAATACTACTGCAATACAGCCACTGTTATACTGCAATAACACTACAATAATACTATAGTAATACTGCAACTAGAAAATTTCCTCTGGGAAAATGCTTAAAGGGCCACGGGGGCTACTGCCGGTGTGTGTACACTATGATGAGATTCTTCAGAGATTTATAACAATTAATACTAGTATGTTATAATACTATATAATATACAAGGAGCACACCTACAACAAGCATTCCTCTTCAAGTATTTATTTATACAGCAACCTATGCCCTTTAACCTCAAAATTTGTGTGTGTGTGTGTGTGTGTGTATGAAACATGTATCTGGAGGAGTGTGCGCGCTTGTGCGCGCATGTGTGTGTGTGTGTGTGTGTGTGTGTGTGTGTGTGTGTGTGTGTCTGGTTCTCTCTTTCTGTGAGAGATGGATGAAAGGATGAAAGGCTTTGGAGTCACCAATCAGAGCAGAGCAACCAACGGAAATGAACAGCTGTGGAATCTTCCACCATGGTGAGGGCAGCCAGAGGTGGACAGACTGGAATTTCCGTCTTTGAACAGAAAGCATTTTTGGCTAAACCATAATACCTATCATTGATCCGACTTCACTTTGAGTGTCCTGAGTTCTTCCTCAACAGCTACATATGTTTTTTGTGAAGAAAAAGGGGGCTGTTGGTGCGTGTTGGTGGCGCATCTGTGCGTCCTACGCCCAAACTATAACTTTGAGAAGACAAATTTTCCTACGTTTCTATGTATAAATTATTTCTGTAGAGTGGAATTTGCGGCCTGGAGCGCAGTTCTCAAATTCATTTTTTGACATTTTTTTTCTCTCCCTCTACACTCTGGTGATGATGTCACACACTCTGACACGATCATTCCATGCAATACACACCCATTATAATCTCAGAATTTCTCCAAAAATGATTGTGGTCATTGAACAGGGATTGATAAAAAACTATATGTCCTATCGAAACGTGGATTAATACACCGATACACAAGACTTGTGTCTACTGTTTAAAGTTTAAATGGAGTCTCTCGGTGAAATTATGCCAGAGAAGTAGACGTTTGAAAATCTCAAATTATTGTTCTTTTGCAGCCACTGTTATACTGCTATAACACTGTAATAATAGTACAATAATACTACAATAATACAGCAATGACACTCCAATAACACTGTAATAATACTACAATAATACTGCAATAACACTGCAATAATACTGCAATGACACTCCAATAACACTGTAATAATACTACAATAATACTGCAGTAATACTGCAACAATACTGCAATACAGCCACTGTTATACTGCAATTACACTGTAATAATACTACAATCATACTGCAATAGGACTGCAGTAATACTGCAATAAGACTGCAATAATACTGCAATAACACTGTAATAATACTTCACTAATACTAAAATCAAACTGTAATAAAACAGCAACAATACTGCAATACAACCACTGGTATACTGCAATACCACTGTTATAATACTACAATAATACTGCAATAAGACTGCAATAGGACTGCAGTAATACGCAATGAAACTGCAATAATACTGCAATAACACTGTAATAATACTACACTAATACTGCAATCAAACTGCAATACAGCCACTGTTATACTGCAATAACAATGTAATAATATTACAATAATTCTGCAATAGGACTGCAGTCATACTGCAATAATACTGCAATCAAGCCACTGTTATACTACAATAACACTGTAATAATACTACAATAAGGCTGCAATAACACTCCAATAACACTGGGATAATACTGCAATGACACTCCAATAACACTGCAATAATACTGCAATGACACTCCAATAACACTGCAACAATACTGCAAAAACACTGCAATAATACTAGTAGTAGTAATTGTGATTTGCTGAACTATGTCTTCCAGTTGTATCGTCATACTCCTAACTTATTCACTTCAAGCATTTACATCATTTATTTCCTGTTTAAACTTAAAATTCTTTTTGGAGCCTAATCAGGAACTGTTTGGCCCTAACCTCAGAGAAGTGCTGACAAAGCACAAATACAACCAAACAGTTTGCCGTCTGCATTGCGTGTAATGTGAAAGAGTAAAGTTATTTGCAGTATATTGGTGAGAGCGGGTTGAAGACCTGCAGTGTGAACATAGACCTAAATCAGGTCTCCTCAGCACTAATGTCTTCAAGTGGAGTCCCATATCGCTCATATTATCTGCTACCTTAGTGATTCATTTTGGGGACAAACAGGGCAGGATGTGTGATTTCTGCCCCTCCCTGAGTAGAAAATAACTGCATCAGTATGTTCTCTGCATGAGTGTGAATCAGCCGTTTCCTGTGTTTTATTGATCAGTATCAGAGTGTTTGCTCAATGTTCACACACACACAATAACACGTGTTGTTGGCTTAATAACCAGCTGCACTTAAAGCACCAACTGGCACAACCATCGTGTTCATTATAATTCAGCGTGCTGTACAGAAGCTTTGTGCTCACACTGCCTGCAGCCCGCAGCAGAGCCTCAGCTGGTTCCAGTGTAGGGTTTAAGACGTTAAACACTCGTCCACACATCACAGGATAACCAAGACACATCACTGCGTCTCATTTAAAAAGGAACTGAATATTATTCTGATATGTGAATAAGTAGTCATGAAGCAAACTGTGTTTTGTTCTATCTTGAAAACCTGTAGAACAGCCTAAAGAACACTAGAACCCGCAAAATTACCTAAAGAACAAAAATGTTAATGGCAAATGGACAGTGGCGGGCGGTGCATTTCACACTTAGGCCTTTAGTGATGTCCAACTTAGTCAATAAATACCATTCATTATGCCAGCATTTATAACACCAGGACTGGAGAGTAGTTAGAAACATACTTAAGCACCACTACACACATTGCATCACCTCAGTTGTGTACAAAATGGGCTATTATCCGGCGCATCAGCAATTAAAACATATCTGGTATGCTACTGTCAAAACTTAAAAATAAAAGGGTCTTTAAAATTATCTTTCCAAAAAGTTTTATTAAATGAGTTCACAAAGAATATGCAAACTTTAACAAGATTGTACAATAAATTGCAAAATCGCAGTTTAATATCAGAAAGGCACTAACAAGACGGCCATACTTTGGCGACAGCAACACAATAAACAAGTCTCTTTGTGAAAAAACTTTTTCATGTCAAAACGTGACGTATCACGACTTTCTGTGACCTGTTGCTTTGAGTACAACCACACAGCTGCGCCAATGCGCCAGATTATTTACATACCGTTAACAGTCCCGGCCGGGTGTGACTCTGTTGATCTGCATAGCACTGCCGTGGCTCAAACTAGTAAGTATCCATATCCAATCACAGGACGCGTAAATGTCACGTTCAACGTGAGGCCAGCTGGAGGGCCTTACTGACACAACTCGTGATCTGATTGGCTATCGCAACTATCTATCAACTGTATTTGCCCGTTCACTCACAGTGCACAGACGCCTGCATTGTTGATTCTGAAGGCCCGGGCAGATTTCATACAGCCTGGCAACATAAGATAGCTGAATTCTGATTGGATAAAAACTCTAACCTAAAAACAACAGCACTGGAAGGAGCATAATATGACATGAAGAGAATATGAATACTTTTAGATATTTAGGGAAAGAAAATAAAAAAAGTAATTAACCTTTATCATAATTATGATCATGATTTCTGGTTATGTAGCAGAGAAGGCCTTGCTGGCCCTGACGGCCCACCACTGTAAATGGACCTGCACTTATATATCGCTTTTCTAGTTGCTTTGCTTTACACTACAGACTACGCTCATTCACCCGTTCACACACACATTCAATTAAATACATTGCACTGTAAACCCGAATGTTCAAAATAATTAATTGGAATAAGTAATGTAAACTTAAAATGTTCTAAAAAGTTGTACTTACTTAAAAACATTGAGTGCCAGTAACTATTTCCTCCTTTCTGAGTTTATCAAACTTGTAATTTTTGATTAATATTAACTTCTTTGCATTTTATGTAACTGAGACTTAAAGTAATTAACCCAAGGTTACTTAAAACTATGTGGATTAAACATGAATTTATATCTTATTTTGAAAGAACAAATAAATAAAATTAAGAATAAGTCAATAGATTTGTATTGTTATTATACAGCTAATATACTGTGAGTGTGTATGTATGAATTATCACCCCGACACACACACGCGCATATGTACAGGTTTATTTAAAAAATATATTTTTTTTTATGCTACAAGGTTGGCTAGTTAATATAAATTACAGCTACAAAAAAAACGGAAGTGCCCACATATTTTATTTTGTAGTATTTGCGTGCACTTCCTGTTCAGCCAGCAGACCGGAGCCGAGGAGAAGAGCGGGAGACTAATGACCGGAGTACGTTAACGGGGAGTTCTTCACCTTTCAGTTGTGAATGTAAGTAGTCAACATAAAACTTGCTTGAATGTTTGTTTCAGGAGGTTCAATGTGTTTTTAAAACGGAAAAAGTAAATCACCTCAACATTTAAAAACGGTCGACCGTTAGGTTAGCAAGCTAACATGCAAAGTCATCCCACCAGTTAGCTGTATAAGCTACATGGCTAGGCGAATGTATTCGTAAAAAAAATGTGATGCCCAACGTGCAGTAGTGGAAAGTAAGTGTGCTCGTAATGAAATCTCGAAGTCTGTGTTGGAGCTGTGTGAGTGAAAGCAGAAGCTAACTCTAGCACCACTTGTGCTAAATGCTAGGGCTGCGTAGCATGCTAAGCGGCGCGACATGATGTTGATTTACCAGCTACACCAGTCTGTCAGTGCAGCGAGTTGCTGCGTGCCAGCTGTGGAGATTTTGAGGAGATTTCAAGTAGGAAATTTCGAAAATGGGCAAGTTAAAACATGTCACTTAAACTATTAGCAAAATATGCCCCCTTTTACAGTGTATTGTGCATTTAAATCGTTTTAACTGCACATTTATTTGATTTATTTTAACATTCAAACACTAACATGATTGCAATCCTGTGTCACATGTCAGCTCTGCTACAGTAAGAGACTTGATTCACTAATTTTAAAACATATTGGACTCGTTTTCAACACAGTTCAATGTAGTTTGTACATGTTGAAGGGCAGCCCCACTGCCCGCGTGAGCCACGTGGCTCCTCAAGTTTATGTGTGCTGGAGTATTTTTGTGGCACTTGGCGCTGCTACATGACCCTCCAATATGTAAAAACTACATGAAACTGTGTTGAAAACGACTCCTATATGTTTTAAAATGGTTAAAACAAGTCCCTCACTGTGGCAGAGCTGATACGTGACGCAGGGTTGTGATTGTTGAAATAAATCAGATAAATGTGTACAGTCAAAAATATGTACATCACACATGTAGATGGGGACTTAATTTCTTAATAGTTTAAGTGACACATGCTTTAACTTGCCCATTTTTGAAATATCCTACTTGAAATCTCTAAATCGGACTTACCTAACGCCCTAACGTAAGGCTAGCTGATAGTTATTTTCTGCGAGTTATATTAGCTGGTTAAAGAAACTGTATTTATTTTTTTGTAATTGCTAGGATAAGAATTTATGAATGCTACCACCCCAACTTTACCTAACTTTGACTTATTTGTGTAATGCTATGTAAAATGTTGCAAATTTGATAGACTAACAGGCATCTTACATGTCTATTTTTTTTTTAACCAATGTTGGTGTATTTTGTTGTTCTCTTTTAGTATGAGGAATATGAGTGCAGTTTTCGATAGTTCTGATGGAGGTTTAAATTTCATGTCCTGTAAAATAATATTTTTTCTGTTTGTTTGCAGGTTGTTGCAGCAAACATGGCTTGGCACTGTAAGTTGTTCAGTTTCTTTTACCACTCGAACATATTTATTTAAACACTGCAGACTGCAACACAGCCACTTTTCAAAAATTAGCCCACTCCCATGCCTCCATGATGATTGCATGTGCACATTTCAGACACTATTGTGATGTCCTGCCCACCGGTGAAGGAGCTACTGGACCTCTGGCCTGCTCTTCATATGCAATCTGAGGTAATGTGGATCACCTCTTACATCTGTTTTTATCTTGTATGTCACATTGTGTGTAGTGTTGCCTAATTTCATTCATCAGCAAATTAATAATTGCTGTTACTGTACTGTCCTTTCCTCGATGCAGGTGTATGCAGAGTTCCAACACATAATGAACCAGAACCTTCCTAACACTTTCTACGTCCAGCTTGATCGCCACACTCCTCGTTTGATGGCTTTATTGACACAGAAAGCTTCCAAAACTGGAAAGACTGCGGTGCGTTGGCTGCCATTTTCAAAGTCCATGATACACAGGTGATTATACATTTCACAGTTAAAGTCTTTGTGTAATGTTGGGAGTTTAATGCTTCAAATAAGCTTTTGAATTCCACAATTGTAACTAGTAGTTAGTCAAGATTGTTTGGCATTGGGTTTGATTAGTAAACTTGTCACTGCATTTACACTGTTTTAATCTTCTTAGGAATTGCATGATGTCCACACTGTCACTTTCTCAGCAAACGAGAGCACAAAGCAGCAGAATAAACAGGAGTTTTTCAGACTTGTGTATTTATTGTGACTTATATGACAATCAACTAATCAAAATTGCCGCAGCCATAGGTTCAGTAAATGTGAATAATATATGATCTCCCTTTCATTTTTTTAAGGATGAACTGGATGAGCCAGACCTGGGGGGTGCACCAGTCGTCGTCCTTACAACCGTCAGTGATGATGTCACTAGTCCTGTTCACTACCAGCCGCTGCAAATCTCTGTCATCTTAGAGGGTGAGGTGATCGTCGATCTCCCCAGGCTTGCTGATGCCTTCCTGGTAGTGTTCGGCCTAATCTACGCACTACATCTCAGCTATCCCAAGGGACTGACCAACACGTTTGAGTTCACACAGAAAATCTTACTTGGTCTTGATGACTCTAAATTATCACCCAAGCTGCAGACTCTCAAAAATGAACTGTTGTTATAAGTGTAAGTCAAGATCCAAAAAGGACTGATGGACTCCTGGTAATGTTGTATTAACAGTTTATAAGCTATTTGCGACAAAGATATTTTCTTAATGTATTTTTAGCTGGAGTTTTAATATTTTCTATTACATGGTTCATCTTAAAGCAGTGTTTCCCAACCCTGGTCCTGGGAACATCTTGCCCTGCATGTTTTAGATATTTCCCTCTTCCAACACACCTGATTTCAAATGAATGGTTTGTTCTCAGGCTGCAGAGCATGTTAACAAACGGATCATTTGAATCAGGTGTGCTGGAAGAGGAAAATATCTAAAACATGCAGGGCATAGGGTCCCCATCACTGTCTGAAGTAGACTTGTTAATTGTTATTTTATTTATTTGTTTTTTTATTTCATATTTTGTATATTTTCTAAATAGAACAAATATTGACTTATAATTTGATGATTTTTTTGTCTGAATTTTAAGTCAAGAATACTTATTATTATTAAGGCAATCAGTTGCCACAAATATTTTAAGTTTGGGATAAATTATTTTGAGTTTTAACAAGTCTATGTTTTTGAGTAATGTGTAATTAAAAGATTGAAAGAAGCAACTAATAAATATTAAGTTTATTGAACATAAAATCCTGAGTTTTCATACTTGAAATGATTAAGTTCTCTTTAGTTATTGCAATGAGAAAGATGAATGAATATTCTGAGTAGCAGAAACTGAAAATGTTTGAGTTGGCTTAATTGATAAATTTAATTGAAGTAAAATTCAAAAGTATATTTAACATAAACTCCAAATATTTGAGCTCTGATTTACTCAAACGTTTGAGTTAATGAACTCAAAAAAATTGTGGCAACTGATTGCCTCACTTTTTTTGAGTTCTGCTTACTTATTCGGGTTTACAGTGTGGATGCCTGTTACAGAAAAAAATAATCTGAAGAATTATAACTCATTTGTATGATTTTACCTATATTTTCCATTATTTGCGTCTCTGTCCTTGTTAAACTTGTCATTTAAAGGTGATTTTCACTCTGTGCTCTGAAGTGAACTTCTGTTTTTCTGTGTAACTTTGGTTTCCATGATGATCAAGCCACGCTGAGATGTTCCTGTCAGATAAACGCTGTCAGTGTGGTCGAGGTGTGAACATCAGCAGAGAGTCACCTGGAGGTTATATTAACTGTTTATCAAGGATCCTTAAATATGTAGTGAAGACTTGGTCCATGCAGTCTTTGAATTCACATTGTTTTTACTGCTGCATGATCAGTTTAATTCATGCTACACTAAAAAAAACCCTCTGGTTCATGAAGAGCCCGCAGCAGAGCCTCGGCTGGTTCCAGTGTAGGGTTTAAGACGTTAAACACTCGTCCACACATCACAGGATAACCAAGACACATCACTGCGTCTCATTTAAAAAGGAACTGAATATTATTCTGATATGTGAATAAGTAGTCATGAAGCAAACTGTGTTTTGTTCCATCTTGAAAACCTGTAGAACAGCCTAAAGAACACTAGAAACTGCAAAATTTCCTTAAAAAACAGCCTTAAAGAACACTTCAACCAGCTAACAAACCAGTAGAACAAACTAAAGAAAACTAGAACCCGCAAAATAACCTGTAGAAAAACCTTAATGAACACTAGAAGAACCAAAAGACCTGGTAGAACAGCCTTGAAGAAGTAAAACATAATCCTCACATCACAGGAATACAAAGACACATCACTGCGTCTCATTTAGAAAAAGGAACTGAATATTATTCTGCTATGTGAATAAGAAGAGATGAAGCACAATGTGTTTTGTTCCTGTGTGCGAAAATTAGGAAGATAAAGTGTGACAACCTGAACCAGATGCAGTCTGCTGGGAAATCAGCTTCAAAACACGAAGAGCAGCTCCGGGATCAGTCCGTCATGACGTTCCCTGATTCAGCCTTCATCTCTGAGATTGCTCTCCTCTCCTCTCGTCTTTGTCTTTGGCCCACAACGAACCTGAACTTCCTGACCTCTGCTACCTTGCTCTCCTGGCTCTAATTCAATTACAGCGAGCACTAGAAAAGGCAATTATTATTAACGCTGATTAACAAGGTGAAGTCAGTGGATACATTGGTGATAGAGTGATTGGACGACATTAGGAGGGGACAATTACGGTGCTGTGGAATGAAGTGAACCACAGCCACGGTGGTGAGAGGAGGACTCTGTGGGGAAAGTTTAAACTGCCAAACAGAATGAGAATCACAGCAAGCGGGCGTGTCCGTGTCTTCATGGACTCATTAATAAAGGGAAGGTCATGTGCTCATCACGCTAAATAAACACACACTGCTGCCATTGAAGTCAACATTTCATAAAGAAAGGAATATGTTTGCCTGTAATATGAATAAATATGGCTATAAAATGAGCATCGCCAGCACCACGCTGGAGCTGCCAGCTGCATTGTAGGATTATGTAAACAAACATTTGATGGATTAATTAATATTTGGTCGTCATGCTCAGGAAAGATGTTGGTGAAAGAAAAAGAAAAGAAAATAATAAAAAATCTTCTTTGAACTACCTTAAAAAAAACTACAACCATCTTGAAAACCTGTAGAACAGCCTAAAGAACACTAGAACCAACTAAAGAACAGCCTTAATGAACACTAGAAGCACCTAAGGAACCTGTAGAATAGCCTTAAAGAACACTAGAACTTGCAAAATTAGCTAAAGAACAACCTTAATGAACACTAGAAGCACCTAAAGAACTTGTTGAACAGCCTGAGGAACACTAGAAGCAGCTAAATAACCTTTAGAACAGCCTTAAAGAACACTAGAACCAGCTAACGAAGCTGTAGAACCTTAATGAACACTAGAAGCACCTAAAGAACCTGTCGAACAGCCTGAGGAACACTAGAACCAGCTAAAGAACTTTTAGAACAGCCTTAAAGAACACTAGAACCAGCTAACAAAGCTGTAGAACCTTAATGAACAATAGAAGCACCTAGAAAACTTGTAAAACAACCTAAAGAACACTAGAACCAGCTAACGAAGCTGTAGAACAACCTTAATGAACAATAGAAGCACCTAGAAAACTTGTAAAACAACCTAAAGAACACTAGAACCCGCAAAATGACCTGTAGAAAAACCTTAATGAAAACTCGAAACACCTAAAGAACCTGCAGAACAGCCTAAAAAACACTAGAACCACCTAAAGAACAGCCTTAAAGAACACTAGAACCAGCTAACGAAGCTGTAGAACAACCTTAATGAACAATAGAAGCACCAAGAAAACTTGTAAAACAACCTAAAGAACACTAGAACCCGCAAAATGACCTGAAGAAAAACCTTAATGAAAACTCAAAACACCTAAAAAACCTGCAGACCAGCTAAAGAACCTAAAGAACAGCCTTGAAAAACCCTAGAGCCAGCTAAAGAACCCATAGAACAGACTTAAAGAACACAATTGTTTTAATTTAAAGTTTTATTTTGTCATTAAATGATTCATTTCAACATATGGGAGAATAAATGTCATTAATGCATGTTTAAAATGTCAGCTATATATAATAATATCTTATCTCCCACTCTTATTCATATCCGCTCATTTCTTGATTAATCTCTCTGTTTGTGCTCTCGCCTCAGCACGGCTTCATGTCTCACCTGGTGTTAAATGTGCAGCCTTGGTGATGTTGCATCATTATGAAGCGGTTTGATGTGAACGAGCTCTCAGCTGGATGAGAACACTCTGCATTAACCCCTGGGCCTCACCACGGACCGTTCTGCCTTTTAATTGTTCTGTTTCCATCATTTTTGGCTCATGTTAATGCATACAGGATACATTCTGACTAAGGTGTGAGGTTTGTTTGTTTTTTCCTTAAATCAATCCATCTTGTCAATAATAAACTTTGCAACAAAATATAGAAAGCGATGCCGTCAAAGGGAACATGCATGTTATTATATTACACATATTATGGGAGAGGACAGTCTCAAAATATAAGTAAACATCAATAACTCTCTTCCAAACCAAAAAATTGAGAGAACCCTGGAACCAGCTACAGAACCTGTAGACAACCTTAATGAATACTAGAAGCAGCTGAATAACCTGTAGAACAGCCTTAAAGAACATGAGATCCAGCTACAGAACCTGTAGAACAGCCTTAAAGAACAGTACGTAAAAGTACGGAAGTCCATATCCGATTTCCGGTTTGACGTCACTGAGCTGAGAATTTAAATTTTACCCACTGACTCGCTTTTTTTATATCTTGCTCACTGCGCTAAGCTTCCTAACAATGTCAAGCAAGGAAAGTGGCTCGATTCCGCCCGAAATTCCGAGTAAATCTCAAAGACCAACAAGGGGCCGACCGAACATCGAGGCGCAAGCTGGCGGCTCAGGTGCTAGTGGCTACTCCTCACAGCTAGTTACTTGCATCAGCAAGTTATTAGAGGAGAAGCTGGACAAATTTACGAATGCCCTGGAAGCTATGACAAACCGGGTGGAAGGCAACAGTAAAAGACTGGATGAAGCTGAGGACCGAGTGTCCACACCGGAGGACATGCTAGCTACCACTGAAAACAAGCTCCGGGAAGTTGAGAAGAAGCTACAAACTCTCTCTGAAAAAGCAGACAACATGGAGAACAGGGCGAGGCGGGACAATATCAGGGTTGATGGTTTAAAGGAAGGAGCTGAAGGTGAGCAACCTGTTGCTTTCTTTGAGCGCAAAAAAAAAAAATTTAAAGAAAAATTTTGAATTTGGACTATAAAAATCAACCAGGCGCCCGGGCTAGAATGTCGGGCAAAAAAAAAAAATGCAAAAAAAAAAAAAAGATGCAATGCATGCAAGCGACACGGCAGCGATTTAGAACTAATCTACCAGCACAAATAGATTTGTGTTATAATGAATTAATGTTGATTCTTTAGTGCTGCACTGTCTGCCTGTGTCTTTTTTATCCTCTTTAATTGGTTCACACATGAACAAGGTACAGGACTTGCTGTGGTGAGGTTTCACAAAAATAAAACAACATGGTGACCGGTCCGGATCCATAAAAACGTACATTATACAGCAAATAATAATAATCAACCGATGCAAATAACTTGTACTCACGCTCAACGACCACTATGTGATAACAGTTATGATTAGGCTCAGTTTGACTCTGCCGTAAAAGACAAGGATGTGCGGCAGCAGCGGCGCACTTAACTGGTAACTTTTCCTCCGGAACTGTCCCGAGTAGACCCGAATGAACGGTTCATCGTTCATTTTATATATATATATATATATATATATAGATCACCCAGATACTGCCTCCTGCGGCCCCCAGGTAATTTGAGACCCCTGCTTTAAAGAATGCAATGTTGCACTTATGAAAAGTATTTTATTTGATTTAGTGGGGTTTGCGTCACATGTGAAATCAAAAGTAATCTATTTTTAGCTTAAGTTACGTGGTTTTACGTAACTTACGTTTTTTAACGTAACTTGCGGCAGGCACATGATCCTTGTAACTACCTAATTTCTGGCATTTATGTAAATTTATTCACTGTTTAAACTGTCTTTTATAATGCCTTACCAGAGGTTTTTTTTGCCCTAAACCTAAGGTCAGTAGTTTGACAACATAAATCCATAGAAACTGCAGCCTTTTTTACAATCGCGGACCCTACGTTTGTGCTATTTTCAGAACGCGCCATTGTTGCGCGATATGTACGTATGTGCCCTAAAAAAACGCGAGCCGCGATACGAACCTACATGCCATAATTTGTGGTACTGACACACAACCTCTTCTGCCATTTCTGTTGGAGAACTTGTTGGATTGGATAACTGCTGATAAACACACATTCAGTTGTGTGATAATGCTGGAAATGCCAAACTTATGTCTTTCAATTCAAACCTACATTTTCTGAGAACTCTGACAAAAGCAGTTTACTCTATAAAGTGTAGTTTGAGGTCTGACTCTCCCTGCAGAGACTCTTTTCTTTCTCTTTTCTTCTTTTTCTTATCTATTTCAGACCATAATATCGTCTGACTGTGGTTAAAATGTCCTGACAGAGGAGCCATGTGTTGCCAAAGCCATCTGAGTGGAGCCAAAGAGTTAACTCTGTCTAAAATTTTAAAAAAAAACTAAAAGAAAAGTGTGTCTCCATCTTTTATCAAATGGTTTGCAGCATTTGCAGGCGACACTTTGATGTGGAAGTGCAGGCGTTAAGGTGTCTGTTCCTGCAGCAGCAGCTTGGTGTTGTTGTACAAGACTTAATTAAACTTCAGCTTTATTTGAGTACACCATGTTTCCAGCTGGAATCAGACTTTTGCATTTTCGTTAACCAGCTGGAGGCAGTTTTACTGCTGTGGAGACAGACTCTACATTCCTGTGATTACCACCGTTTTTCAGCTGACTGACCTGAAGGCAGCGTGTTCTCCCGAAAGCTTTTGTCTCATCAAGTTCATTAATTCACACAGACCTGTATCACACTCACATAGGTAACGCTGTGTCTTCAAACGCTTCTTACACTACTTGTCATTTTCAGTTACGCACAGCTTTGTTCATTTAATAAAGATGTAATTATATGTGAAGATTCAGATGTCTGCTGGGGAGTTCTCTGCAGGTCTAATATCCACTCAGGTCCCGTCACGCAGGCTTCATCAAATCTTGTTTAAATTAAAACTCAAAATTAAATCTCACATCCAGTTTAATCAAATTTCAATCCACAACTTATGCTAGTTGTGACCAAACATATGAAGTGTGCTTCAGGAGTTAGATTCTGTTGGCTTAGTGTGCATCCTGGTTGTTCTAATAGTTGGGGTTTTTTCTCCACAAACCACAAAAAAATGAAGGAACACAGAAAGAGAAATGTGGTTATCACACGATTGAATGTTTTGTTATTATCGTCCCATCAGTGGGTGAGTAGAGACCTGCTCCACCTGCCAGTAGATCAGCAGGTTGTTATCAGACCATTCAAGGCCGCTCGATGAAAACTAAGAGGTTTCTTTAAAATGACTCAGCATTGTTTGATTTATGCTTCAATTTTATTAAGGTTAGGGCCAAAAAGTCCTAGTTAGGGTTAGTAAAGACAGTTTAAACTAAATAATTGATGTGAAAGATGGAAACTGTTTGTGCTTTATACTACATTCCTGTACTATACTATGTTATTTTGGCTGTTCTACAGATTCTTAAGCTGGTTCTAGGGTTCCTTCAGGCTGTTCGACAGATTCTGTAGCTGATTCTTGCGTTTAAGGTCGTTTTACGTTATAGTGTTATTTAAAGCTGTTCTACAGGTTCTTTAGCTGGTTCTAGTGCTCTTTAGGTTGTTCTAATGGTTATTTAGCTGGTGCCAGTGTTCATTAAGGCTATTCTACAGGTTCTTCAGTTGTTTCTAGAGTCCTTTAAGGGTGTTCAACAGGTTATTTAGGTGGTTCTAGTGTTATTGATGTTCTTAAGGGCTTTTTTTACAGGTTCTTTAGCTGGTTCTAAGGCTCTTTAATGTTGCTCTACAGGTTTTTTAGGTGGTTCTAGTGTTCTTTAAAGCTGTTCCACAGGTTCTTTAGCTGGTTCTAGAGCCCTTTAAGGCTGTCCTACAGGTCCTTTAGCTGCTTATGATTTTGTTAGTGTTCTTAAGGGCTTTCTATCGGCTCCTTTAGCCGGTTCTATGATTCTTTAAGGTTGCTCTACAGGTTCTTTAGCTGGTTCTAGGGTTCTTTGAGGATTTTCTACAGGTTCTTTAGGAGCTTCTTATGTTGTTAGAGGTCTTTAAGGTTTTTCTCCAGGTGTTTTAGCTGGTTCTAGGGTTCCTTGAGGCTGTTCTTAAGCTGTTCTTAAGGTTCTTAGGTCTTCAGGTTTCAGTGAAGTGGAGCTGTTTTTTGTACATGTACAGACTGTGATGATTTCAGTGAGTTTGATGTCAGAGGTATGAGGCTGATACAATCGAGCATTTCTGAAGAACATTTTAATACCGTCCTAAATGTTCTCAGAGCACCCTGACCTCTGTGGGGGGGGGGGGGGGGGGGTCACTATGGGTCATCTGCACTGATCGATGCCTTCAGGTGGTTTGGACTCGTGGCAATCACTGCTGCTGATGAGAATAGATTGGCTCATCATACCCCCACCGGTGGCAACGAGCTCACAACGTGACGCACAGCTTTAGACACACACACACACACACACACACACACACACGACATGCTGTTACAGTCACACACTCCTTTTCCATAATTATGTGTGAGCAATGACAATTTCTTCACGTAGAAAATACATTTTTTTCTCGACAAGCTGACTGATTATTTTCTTCCCTGCTTCGCCTTTCTGTTTTATATAACATTCACACACACACACACACACACACACACAGAGACACACACATGCGGCTATAGGAACAAACACACCTGTGAGGCAGTATCAATGTGAGACATGTTCGTCAGGTTACAAAGCTTGGAGCTGTAATTGGGGACTTTCTCACTCCCTCCGCAGAGCAGACAGTGATTTAATTTAATTTAATTTCAACTCTCCTCCACAGGGACGCTCAGATAACATTAATTAGGTTTTCTCTTTTAACTTTTTGAACACTACCCTTGTGTTCCTGCGGCTTTTATGCAAAGTGAGACCTGTGAGGCCTGTCTGTCTGTCTGTCTGTTTATCTCTCTCTGCCTGTCTCTCTGCTGTCCGTCTTCTTGATTGAGCATCCGTCTGCCCATCTCCCCGTCGCGCCCTCACATGCACATTATTTTTCACCTTTATCTCGACCTGCAGTCCTGACAGGAGCTATTTCACTCACACACACACACACATAAATATTTCCTGACACAGGCAGTCTGGGTGGTAGTTATGGATACAGTCCAGCTTTTAAATGTGTTTGTGAAAGCCCGGGACTGATGCTATGACTGCTATATAATTATGTTTGACAGAGGGGGAGGCAAACACTGGAAGGGAATAAAAGGAATCGCTGCGCTCTGGCTTTTATCTCCGAATACTTAAAATACCTTGACTAGATCTGTGGAGAGACCTCCCGGCCCCGACCAGACAACTCCGAGCTCTCAGACCTTTATTTTGTAGAATCAACATGATTATTTGGTTAAAATGCACCTGCATCCTCCCGAGGTCAGAATCTGTTTCCATTCAGTCCTGCTGCAAAGATTCAAATATTTAAGTTATGTGGATGATAACACCTTCAACCTCTAATCTGTCTGTGTGCAAATTAAAGATATAATATGTGACATTTCTGCATTAAAAGGTCTTAAAGCCACATTTCAGATCTTCGTGGGGGGATTTAATGAAAATAAATCATACCGGTAATATCATTATATATATATATATATATATATATATATATATATATATATATATATATATATATATATATATATACACTAAGACTTTTTCTGAGGCCATAAATCAAGTCAGAAGTAGGGTTGACTTCTCATAGACTTCTATACAGTCGGACTAGTCAAGTGTCCCCCTGCTGGACGTTAGAAACACTGCAGGTCAGAGTCATTTTACCATCAGTTTCACTTTGCAGGGTCATAAATTGCTGGTTCTAGTGATCTTTCAGGTTGCTTAAAGTTTCTTCAGGTGATTCTAGGGTTTAAGGCTGTTTTTCGGGTTCTTTAGATGATCCTAGTGTTCTTGAAGGTTGTTCTACAGGTTCTTTAACGCTGTTCTACAGGTTCTTTAACGCTGTTCTACACGTTCTTTAGCTTGTTCTAGTATTAAAGGCTGTTTTTAGGTACTTTATCTGGTTTTAGTGTTGGTTAAGGTGGCTCTACAGGTTCTTTAACTGGTTCCAGTCTTCTTTCAGGTGTTCAACAGGTTCTTTAGCTGGTTCCAGTGATCTTTTGGCTCTTCTACAGGTTCTTAGGCTGGTTCTAGGGTTTTTAAGGCTGTTCTACAGGTTTTAAGGCTGTTCAACTGGTACTTTCGTTGGTTCTAGTGTTCTTTAAGGTTGTTCTACAGGTTCTATAGCTGGTTCCAGTCTTCTCTCAGGTGTTCTACTGGTTCTTTAGATGGTTCCAGTGTTCTTTTGGTTGTTCTATGGGTTCTTTATCTGGTTCCAGTCTTTTTTTGGGTGTTCGACAAGTTCTATTGCTTGTTCCAGTGTTCTTTTTGTGTTTGACAAGTTCTTTAGCTGGTTCCAGTTTTCCTTTGGCTCTTCTACGGGTTCTTTAGCTGGTTCTAGTGTTTAAGGCTGTTTTTAGGTTCTCTGTCTCATTTAGTGTTCTAAAGGTTGTTTTTTAGTTTATTTATCTGGTGCTAGTGTTCTTTAAGGTTGTTCAACTGGTTCTTTAACTTGCTCCAGTGTTCTTTGAGGCTTCTTCTTTTTAGGATGTTTCGTTGCTCATTGAGGCTTCTTTGGGAGACTCTACATGTTCTTAAGAAGGTTCTAGTGTTCCTGTTAGATGTTCTAGCAGTCAGAGGAGGTTCCGCTTGTCTTGTGACACTGGTAAACTGAGGAACTGTAACAAAGTATTATTTATAGTCTGAAGGTTGTGGGTTCAGATTCCACATGGAGTGTTGGTCTTTTCCCGTTTCAACGACAGCATGGCGTTTATATGCAGACCTTTAGAACCTGTGGAACACCAGTCCCTCTGATGTGTTCTACGTTCTATCCAGAGGAACAGGAACGAGGGCAGAAGAGGTTACATCATGTAGCTGCACTCCATATCAAACCCATCTATTATGATGGTTAAAACTAATTAAAGGCTACTGACTCCATGTAAATCACTTTAGTTCTCGGCAGGATAACCCATTTTATGTTATGTTTGTTCTGAGTCGGAGCAGGAGATCAAACCGCAGGAGGAGACAGCTGAGGGGAAGATGAGGGAACAAATTATCCACCACAGTCGTCTCGGGACTGGAACTGTTGCCGATGTTTGTCAGTTTTTATCTTGAGATGTCTGTTCTGTTCGTGTTCTGCAAAACTTGTAAGAGGCAAATGTTTCGAAGCATCACAAATATACTGAACTTATTTCTTTTTACTCTGAGCTGGACTGTAGTTTATTCATTGAGTCATAACTTGATGGAGCTAACGAGACAGTTAGCCTGCACAGTGAATGTCTTCTTGTCTGCAAACTATGAGTGTTGGATCTTTTCTGAGATTTAAACTGCAAATTTGCAAGAAAAAAGTAATTATGACATTCATAGATCAGTAAAGTGATGTTTGAATCACGTGCTTTACTTTTGTTTTCACATGAAACACCAATGCTGTTCTCCTGCTCTCAGTTAAGGGCTGTTTTTGTCATTTTGTGTCTTTTTTAGTAATTTTGTGTCCCTTTTGGTAATTTCATGTCTCTTTTTTTGGTAATTTTGTATCTTTTTTGGTCATTTTGTCTCTTTTTTGAGTAGTTTTGTGTCTTTTTGGTCATTTTATGTATTTTTTTTTGTAATTTTGCGTCTCTTTAAGTTGTTTTTTGGTCATTATCTTTTTTGTAGTTTTGTATCTTTTTTATGGGTAATTTTGTGTCTCTTTTGGTCATTTTACATCTTCATTCCGTAATTTTTTGTCTTTTTTTGTTCATTGTGTGTTTTTTTTTAATGTCTCCTGGTGAAAGCCCTGGTTTGTTTGACCCATCCACCTCAACTGCAACATTTGTTCCTTATACTCCGCCTCATTACTACAGCCTTTGAGATTATTAATTCATATATTTTTGAGGGAAATTACAGTGGTAAATTAATGAGCAAAAAATTGTTTGGAAACTGAGAGTTCTTCATTTAATTGTACCACTTAATTCTCAAAGAATATCCATGTTTTTCCTGCGACTTTAATTTGTGATATTCTGATTATTGCCGCTCTTCCCTGGATGACTGACTGACACTCGCTCAGGTAAAGAATCATGTTCTGTAGTGTCCTGATAATTCTCACTGGCAGTGAAGGCAAAATTACAGCAGGAGAAAAAACAAACGATCAGATAATCTTAGTTTTCCTTCATGTCAAATGATGTTTTGGATTTTTGCACGTCAGCATGAATATGTTATTAAATCATCAAATACGACTAAACACAACCCACACTTTGCAAAAACCTGCAGGAACTTTTCTCCACTGAAGAAATGATAAACCACAGAGAAAAATAAACATGAAAAAGTTGATATGCTCCAGAGAGGACATAAAAAACCGTTTTCATCTCACTGCGACAGAAATTAAATGACTCGAGTGAACATAATGATTTTTAAATGTTTCTCTCCACGTGTCGCTGTAATCCTGAGGCACACCTACACTGCACCAAAACATCAGGCTGCTTTTGTTTTGCTCTAAAATGAAGAAAACAACAAATTGCACAAAAGCAATTAAAATGATTTCCTTTCATCAGCGGGCAGGACAGCCGCAGTGTGTTTACACGCAGATATGTTTGTGAGGAGCTGGAGAGCATCAGTGTTTGTACATATTGACAGTGTGGGGGGGTTCTGCAGCTGCAGGCTACATATTGATCCTGTTGACTTCATAGTGTCCCAGAGGCTTTGATGTCGTGGTCACACACATTAATGCATGCACTCGCCATCACACCGCCACCAGCAGCGTGCCCTAATTGGTTCAGTTCAATATCATTTGGCTCCTGAACGCACACTGGCTGCTAAATATCAACCAGGGAGAAGTCTCCAGCCTGACCAGAGAGACAGAGGCTGTATCCCAAAGTCAAGGATCCTTCCTTGGTAGGATCCTTCCTTCAGAGTCGGGTCCTCCAGAGGCGAGGCCAGGGTCCTTCCTATCACTGGTGTAACGGACTAATGGAACAGCATTCAGTGTGCAGCTGTGCATCATTTTGTAATTGGACGTTCTGCTTAAATTCAGCGCCGCAATTTCAAAACCAGTTCAGACATGGATGTGTCTTTGGCATCACATATTTATGGAAATGGAAGAAGAATAGAATAGAATGCCTTTATTGTCACTATACATATGTACAATGAGATTTAAGATGCTTTAAAGTTGAATCTCCACGACAAAAAAAGCATAAAGTAGATTAAACTTGAATATTTCATTGATCATGGATGAATTTGGCAGCGGCGCATAACTCACCATAGAGATGTGTTCTGTGATTTTTAATTTAAATTAACATTACAATACGACAACAGTTATTTATAGATTACAATAACAGATAATATCGGGCTTTCAGTCCCCGTTAGCACAATAAACAAATGTATAACTCTCTGAATGGTATAGCTACGTATACTTTACACATCGTACATCATCATCTGACACATATATATGAATTAACATTAATAACTTTAGCCAACTGAGACGGCATCAATTGACTTAACTGGCAATGTATCAAGATGATGTTTATTATCTTTTAGCTAAATATTCTGGCATTTGTTTATGCATATGTTTTGCTTGACTTTGAACACAAGTTTTGTAAGTTATGTGACAACAAATATTCAGTGTAAATACTTATATATTTTAATTCATGTTGCGCCGCCGGTGTCGCTGTTTCTCCGCTCGCCATTTTTAAATCTCTAGACCGTTGTGCGCAAGGCATTATGGGTACTTGGGGCGCACAGAGGATACGCACATGCATCCTTGGCATTTGGGCAGAAGAAAGACTCTGTCCTCAAAAGATCCTGGACATCCTGACATAGTATCCTTCAGATTCAGCCGTTTGAGGATCTTTCCTTGACATTGAGATACAGCCAGGAAGTGTCTTCAGCCTGCAGTCTGTCAAACATCCAGCAGGGGGCGCCACCGTCTGGTCCTCTTGGAAATTTACTAGATTAAAGTGCCAAATCTACGAGAAAAAATGTGCAGATTTAAGAGATTTAAAGTGGCAAATATGCTCGAAAACAGTCACAGATTTACGAGACAAAAGTGGGGAAAAAAACAACTTTTTTCTCGCAGATTCACCACTTTAAGTCTCATAAATCTGCAGATTTTTTCTCGGAGATTTGACACATTAATCTCGTAAACTTTTTTTCTCAAAATATTACCCCCCTCCCCCGGGTTCGTATGTTTTTTTACACATTCTAGCTGTATGTAATATCCTCCAATATTCTCTAGGGTTGAAATTTGGAATTTGCAAGTATCTCAATGAGTGTCCTATTAAAGGTTAAGGTTGTTCTACGGGTTCTTTAGCTGGTGCTAGTGTTCATTAAGGCTGTTCTACAGGTTATTTAGGAGGTTCTAGTGTTCTTTAGAGTTGTTCTACGGATTATTCAGCAGCTTCAGCTTTAGCTAATGTTATCAATGTTCTTAAGGGCTTTTTACAGGTTCTTTAGCTGGTTCTGGGTTCTTTAAGGTTGCTCTACAGCGAGTGTCCCGGTGGCACACCTGAGCACATACCACAGAGGCTCAGTCTTCGGAGGCCAGGTTCCAATCCAACTCGGAGCCTTTTCCTGCATGTTTCGCTCTGAATTTCTCTACTACGTAAAGCCTGATTTCCACCGGGCGCGTTACTGCAGCGTCACGTCAGCGTCGCGTTCGCCGTTGCAAATAGGTAACACTCTAATCAATGAGAGCATTTCCACCGGGCTACCGCGCTGCGTAACGTTACAGCAGCGTCTCAGCAGCGTCTCTACGCGAGCATTAGGTAGGACTTCTATTTCTCCGCGAGACGCTGCCAAATCGCGTGAATTTCAACAGAGCAGATCGCACCAGACAGGAAGTCCGACTCAGAATCAGCATAAAACACTTCCGCCCCTTTCAAAATAAAACACAATACGCAGTTCATGCAGCCTAAAACTACTTCACATCAACATTATGTTATGACCGGGGCACCAGATCATCAATCAATCAATCAATAAATCAATCAATCAATCAAAGGGTCTCAGAGGATCAGAGACACGGAAGACAAGAGACTGATTGTTGAAGTGGAACATCATACAATCATTTATGACATAACATATTGTTTTTATAAGGATAGATGGTCAGATCAACAGATCTTTCACGTCAGAGAAGCAAAGTAAGTTGGTTGTTGTTGTTGTTGTTTACTTTATACACACAGTTTATCCATAGACTGTATAAATAGAGTTTAGAGTTTATCACGGGATCTTGCGGTCTCCCGTATGGTCAGGATTATCGCGTGATCTTGTTATCTACGTGTATACGACCGGCTCGCTAAGCTGACGTGCTGCTGCTGTAACGCGCCCGGTGGAAATCCCCAGTTAGGCTTTTCTACAGTTTCTTTAGGTGGTCCTATTGTTCTCTACAGGTTATTTTGTGTTTCAGCTGTGTGAGGTGTGTATCTGCAGCAGGTTCAGAGCTCTGTGACTCTCTGTCTCACCTTCAGTCAGTGAGAGCGTCTCCTCTCCCTTTCAAGCATTTAGCGATTCTCCCTTGTGTTTACTCATGTCTTCTAGTGTGCTGATTCTTTGCCCTGGGTCATTATTAAACCAGCTCCTTGTGTTATTTGAGGGCTTCCTTGACAGCCATTTAGTTTTTGTTCATAAGGTCTAACAGCTTCTTCAGCTCCCTGAGTTAGTTTCTTAAGTCAGCTGCTTGGCCTTTCCCTCCTCCCATCCAATCGATTAAACTTAAAGATATGCAGAGTCTGCACTGTGTCCCATACCTCATCCCCCTGACTATTTTGTATCTTTTTGGGGGGGGTCATTTTGTGTAATTTTTTGGCCATTTTAAGTCTTTTGTGGTGATTTTGTTCCTTTTTTTTTGTCATTTTGTGCGTTTTTTTGTCGTTCTGTGTCTCTTTTGGTCATTTTGTGTCTTTTTTTGGGTCATTTTTGGCCATTCTGTGTTGTTTTTTTGTCATTTTTGTCACTATTTGGTCATTTTGTGTCTTTTTCTTTTTCATTTGGGTTTTTTTTGTTTATTTTTTGTCTTTTTTGGTCATCTTACCTCTTTTTTTTGTCATTTTACGTCTTTTGTTGGTCATTTTGTGTCTTTTAAAAAAATAATAATAATTTCACATGTTTTTGTGTCATTTTTTGTCCTGGGTTTGTGTGACCCTCCCTCCGTAACTGACACTGTTGTGCTTTATAGTCCACCTTGCCATCATTCTGCTTCATATGTACGTAATCTGAAGGACTAAAGTCGTTTTATTTGTACACGGCTTTCTAAGCAGCAGAAATACAAAATAATGTAAAAGCTTTCCTAAAGCAGCAGCTGACTGACAGCGTGTGGAGGAGCTCATTCTCCAGTCAGCGTTATTAAACTGCTGCAGAAGAAGAAGACCACAGCATCAAGGTGATCTGATGACTGTCCCAGTGAGGACGGTGGAGACATCAAATGTACCTTATATATGCCTCAGTGGGATCACACAAACACACACACACACACGCTGCATGCCTTTTCCCTCCTGCTGTTATCTCAGAGCTAGCTGCACATCAAACACTGAGCCTGCTGTCATCTCCACACACACACAACCAATCAGAAAATCACTCCATGTTTTCCGCCACGTTTCCGTGCACACATACACCCTATTTTCCGTGACTTAATATATGTTTTCGCGTGCCCGTGCGGTCAGTGCTTCTGTGCGTCAGACACAGGCCATGTGACCGAGCTGAAGCGACAGCGGCTGCCAGCCCGGCGACCCAACTTCTGAAGCGACCGCCGCTGAATACCAAAGAGCGGCTCCCACTGTGCCTAAACACAGGGGCGCAGGGGGGCCGTGACAGATGATGGCGGCACCGCTGCTATAAACACATCCAGCTCTCAGATGCTAAACGTCAGCAGAGAGGAGATAATCACAGGCAGAAGGTACAAGAGAGGAAAATACTGAGAGGTTGAAGTGTCGGGCAGTGGAGCGAGGAGTAGAGGAGGCAGTCAGGGTGAATATAGTGATGCTGAGGAGAAGCTGGGAGCCCTAATAGCCTCACAGCAGGAGGCTGAGGGAGGCCGCCGCCCGGCCGCCGCCGCCGCCTGCCTCCACACTGCGGACGCCATGTCACCACCTGAGGACAGATCAGTGCAGAGCACCGTGCTGTCAGACACACAGAGACATGAGCACTCTGTGTTTCTACTCTCCTGCTAATGTGCTGAAGAAGCTTTTCTGCTGTTCAAAGTTCAGGACAGAGAAGTCTCATGCAGACTTCTTAGCACACTAAAGTATTTTCCAAACTGCAGTATGGAAATTCTGCGTGACCAAACCTGGACTTTCTGAATCTTTCCTTAATTTGCCTTCAGCCACTTATCATCAAGTCCAGTGAACTCTTTCGGTTATAAGTGGTTAAAAGACACTAGAACCAGCTATAGATCATGGAGAAAAGCAAGAATAACCTAAATAACCTAAAGAACAGCTTTAAAGACACTAGAACCACCTAAAGATCTGGAAGAACAGTTATAAAGACATTAGAACCATCCAAGGGATCTAAGGAACAGCTTTGAAGAAACTAGAATCACCTAAAGAGCTTGAAGAACAGCTTTAAAGAACACTAGAACCACCTAAGGATTGTGATGAACAGTTTTGAAGACACGAGAACCACCTAAAGAACCCTAAGAGCAGCTTTAAAGACACTAGAACCATCCAAGGGATCTGAGGAACAGCTTTTAAGAAACCAGAATCACCTAAAGATCCTGGAGACCAGCTGGAACCACATCAAGAACCTGAAGAACAGCTTTTAAGATATCATAGACTTCATATCACCTAGAGATCATGTAAGTGTAGAACAGCTTTACAGAATACTAGAACCACCTAAAGATCCTGAATAACAGCTTTAAAGACACTAGAACCACCTAAAGAACCTGAAGAAAGGTTTTAAAGACACTAGAACCACCCAAAGATCCCGAAGAGCAGCTTTAAAGACACTAGAACCACCTAAAGACCTGGAAGAACAGTTATAAAGACACTAGAACCATCCAAGGGATCTAAGGAACAGCTTTGAAGAAACTAGAATCACCTAAAGAGCTTGAAGAACAGCTTTAAAGAACACTAGAACCACCTAAGGATTGTGATGAACAGTTTTGAAGACACGAGAACCACCTAAAGAACCCCGAAGAGCAGCTTTAAAGACACTAGAACCATCCAAGGGATCTGAGGAACAGCTTTTTAAGAAACCAGAATCACCTAAAGATCCTGGAGAACAGCTGGAACCACATCAAGAACCTGAAGAACAGCTTTTAAGATATCATAGACATCATATCACCTAGAGATCATGTAAATGTAGAACAGCTTTACAGAATACAAGAACCACCTAAAGATCCTGAAAAACAGCTTTAAAAAACACTAGAACCACCTAAGGATTGTGAAGAACAGTTTTGAAGACACTAGAACCACCTAAAGAACCTGAATAACAGCTTAAAAGACACTAGAACCACCTAAAGAACCCGAAGAAAGGTTTTAAAGAGACTAGAACCACCTAAAGATCCCGAAGAGCAGCTTTAAAGACACTAGAACCACCTAAAGATCTGGAAGAACAGTTATAAAGACACTAGAACCATCCAAGGGATCTGAGGAACAGCTTTTAAGAAACTAGAATCACCTAAAGATCCTGGAGAACATCTGGAACCACATCAAGAACCTGAAGAACAGCTTTTAAGATATCATAGACATCATATCACCTGGAGATCATGTAAGTGTAGAACAGCTTTACAGAATACTAGAACCACCTAAAGATCCTGAATAACAGCTTTAAAGACACTAGAACCACCTAAAGAACCTGAAGAAAAGCTTTAAAGACACTAGAACCACCTAAAGAACCTGAAGAAAGGTTTTAAAGACACTAGAACCACCTCAAGATTCCGAAGAGCAGCTTTAAAGACACGAGAACCACCTAAGGATTGTGAAGAACAGTTTTGAAGACACTAGAACCACCTAAAGAACCTGAATAACAGCTTTAAAGACACTAGAACCACCCAAAGAACCTGAAGAAAGGTTTTAAAGACACTAGAACCACCTAAAGAACCTGAGGTCGGATCAGTGGATTCTCCCCCTGCTGGACGTTAGAAACATTGCAGGTCTGAGTCACTTCACCATCAGTTTCACTTTGCAGGTTCAGAAATTGCTGCTTGATCTGAAAATTTCAGGTTTCCTTTAACTATAAATTAAGTTCTACCTGGAATGTTTATTTTATTTTCAGATTTTTCTAAAAGCTCTCACCTGTCCAGCTGGCTAACGTAGCTAGCTTACCAGTCTGCTGCTGCTACTCGCTGGTTGATTGAAATTCAGAACGCAATGAAACTTTAGCTGGTTCTATTGTTCTGCAGGGCGGGTTCTTTAGGTGGTTCTGGAGTTTAAGGCCGTTCTACAGGATCCTTTGTGTTTCAGCTGTGTGAGGTCTGTATCTGCAGCAGCTTCAGAGCTCTGTGACTCTCGTTCTTTGCCCTGGGTCATTATTAAACCAGCTCCTTGTGTTACGTGTTAAATGCTTCCTTGACAGCCATTTAGTTTTTGTTCATAAGGTCTATCTTCTGCTCCTAAAGATCCTGAAGAACAGCTTTTTAAATACACTAAAACAAGCTAAAGAACCCATAGAACACTATAACCACCTAAATGTTGCGAAGAACAACATTAAAGTCAGAAGTCAGCATAGCAGAGACAGTTCAGAACCTTTGGATTTATTAACCTCCTGGAGTGTTGCTATGTTTGTTCTTTACATCTTTAAACCCGGTATTTTCAAACGGTCTGATTTCTCTGGTGAGATGTGTGATGTTCACGTGTCAGTTGTCTGTGTCTCACTGTGGACGTGGATCATAGCCGAAGCATCTGCATCCAACTCTTTTCCCAACTTCCTGAGACCAACACTGAGAGTGCACGCCAAATCAGGCCCCTCCCCCAGACCCCCTCTCTCTCCATTTGTGCATTCAGCTGGAGGGTCTGCCATGTTAAGTGTCTTTCCAAACCAATTATCCTTAAGTGTGAGTGGGTTATATAGACCACCAGCAGCGAGTCTGCATCCTTACACTTCTCTGAAGTGCAGAACCTTTTTTTAATTTTCTGTGTGGGATGGAGGAAACGCCAGAGTTCCATGTGGTAATAAAATCTCAATCAACTCAAACACTTGGTTGACTAGTTCTGTGCACACATTATAGAATAAGAGAATACATTGTGTTTTAGAGCGAACATGCCAATTTGTTTCCGAGAAAATGTGTTGAGTTGATTTGACTTGATTGCTTTGATTGTGAAATTGCAAGCAGGGAAAAGCAAAGGAGCCAATCACAGTGGACCCCTGCAGACAAACCTTTTCACTGAAAGGGGCTTTTGATATGGTCACAGGGCTTGACAGCCAGAGTCACACATAGAAACAAATTGAGCATGTGCTGTGATGTCATAAATATGCAAATTAGAGCATTACATCATTTGGCAACTTTTGGAGCCTCTGTCAGCTACTTTCAGTGGGAAAGAATTGCAACCCTTCCAGCATTCAACAGGCTCCTGCACAGTGCCGTGTGACAGCAGAGGTCTTCAGCTGTTCCTTTTCAAAACGTAACGAAAACTGTCTGTGCGCTTCAAGTTTGAGAATCTGTGACAGGAAGCAGTTTCTAACATCAGATTTAAGGAAAAAAAAATGAATAGAGAACAGCTTTAAAGACACTATAACCACCCCTAAAGATAATGGAGAGTTAGAATAACCTAAAGAACCTGAGGAACAGCTTAAAAGACACCATAACCACCTAAAGAACCAGAATAACAGCTTAAAAACATGATAAACAGCTTTAAAGACATTAGAATCACAAAGATTCTGGAGAACAGTTATAACAACCTAAAGAACCTGAGGACCCGCTTTTAAGACACTAGAACCACCCCAAAAGATCCTAGAGAACAGCTAGAACAACCTAAAGCACCCAAATAACAGCTTTAAAGACACCATAACCACCTAAAGACTGAGGAACAACTTTAAAAAACACTAGAACCACCTAAATGTCCTGGAGAACAGCTACAAAAACCTAAAGAACATTAAAAACAGCTTAAAAGACAAGAGAACCACCCCTATAGATCCTGGAGGACAGCTAGAACAACCTAAATAACCTGAGGAACAGCTTTAAAGAAACTAGAACCAGCTAAAGAACCCGAGGAGAAGTTTTTTAAGACACTAGAACCACCCAAAGAACCTGAAAAACAGCTTTAAAGACACACAAACCACCTAAAGATCCTGGAGAACAGCTGGAACAACCTAAAGAACCTGAGGAACAGCTTAAAAGACACTAGAACCACCCATAAAAATCATGGAGAACAGCTAGAACAGCTTTAAAGGCACGAGAACCACCTAAAGATCCTGAAGAAAAGCTTTAAAGACACTAGAACCACCCCTAAAGATCCTGGAGAACAGCTAGAATGACCTAAAGAACCTGAGGAACTGCTGTAAATGCACTATAACCACCTGAAGATCCTGGAGAACAGCTTTAATGACACTAGAACCACCACTAAAGATCCTGGAGAACAGCTAGAATGACCTAAAGAACCTGAGGAACTGCTTTAAAGACACTAGAACCACCTGATGATCCTGAAGAAAAGCTTTAAAGACACTAGAACCACCCCTAAATATCCCGGAGAACAGCTAGAATGACCTAAAGAACCTGAGGAACTGCTTTAAAGACACTAGAACCACCTGAAGATCCTGAAGAAAAGCTTTAATGACACTAGAACCACCACTAAAGATCCTGGAGAACAGCTAGAATGACCTAAAGAACCAGAGGAACTGCTTTAAAGACACTAGAACCACCTGAAGATCCTGAAGAAAAGCTTTAAAGACACTAGAACCACCCCTAAATATCCCGGAGAACAGCTAGAATGACCTAAAGAACCTGAGGAACTGCTTTAAATGCACTATAACCACCTGAAGATCCTGGAGAACAGCTTTCATGACACTAGAACCAGATGTTTTTGTTGGGAGTATTTGCGGCGGTGCAGCAGGACGAGGAGACGGATCAGTCGTGTATGTGGAGGTCTGCTCGGTCTGCATGAGAACCGGAGACATGTGAGTGAACTGATTAACATGAAACAGTCATTATTGTAATCACTCTGCTCATTAGAGGACTGGAGGCCCGCTCCGCGGAACGCCGCTCTCCCTCGGACTCACGCTCACTCTCCATCGCGCTCCATCAGTTTGAACTGATCACTGAACCATGAACCATGAGAGTAATCCTTTACTGAAGTACTGCACTTCATTTAAGGTTCTTGTCCTTCACTTAATTTATCTTCATGACATCTAAGAGTGAAATATTGTACCTTTCTTTTACTGTTTTACATAGATTATTATACAAGTAATACTTATAATTAACTTATAATTAATCGATTCATTGATGAGCATAAAATCATTAAGTTAAGTCATTGTTGGTGCAAAATTAATTTTATGGTTCTGAGATCCTGCTTTTACTTTAATTTTTAAAATTTAGTTTGGGGTTGTTGTTGTTTTTTCTTCTCCTTTTTTTCATTTTCCTCACTTTCCTTCCTTCTATTAGTTTATCTCAGCGTGCAGTAATTACATTACAGCTTTTAATAAGTAAGTTACTTCTTTTTTCACAGTTACTGGGGATTTCCACCGGACGCGTTACTGCAGCAGCACGTCTCCACAGCGTTTTTGCTGCGTCTTGTCAATTCACACCGGACGCGTTACTGCAGCAGCACGTCAGTTTAGCGAGCCGGCCGTATACACGCGAGATAACGAGATCACGCGATAATCCTGACCATACCGGAGACCGCAAGCTCCCGTGATAAACTTTAAACTCTATTTATACAGTCTATGGATAAACTGTGTGTATAAAGTAAACAACAACAACAAAAACCAACTTACTTTGCTTCTCTGAGGTGAAAGATATGTTGATCTGACCATCTATCCTTATAAAAACAATATGTTATGTCATAAATGATTGTATGATGTTCCACTTCAAAAATTAGTCTCTTGTCTTCCGTGTCGCCGATCCTCTGAGACCCTTTGATTGATTGATTGCCGATCTGGTGCCCCGGTCATAACATAATGTTGATGTGAAGTAGTTTTAGGCTGCATGAACTGCGTATTGTGTTTTATTTTGAAAGGGGCGGAAGTGTTTTACGCTGAATCTGAGTCGGACTTCCTGTCTGGTGCGATCTGCTCTGTTGAAATTCACGCGAGTTGGCAGCGTCTCGCGGAGAAATAGAAGTCCTACCTAATGCTCGCGTAGAGACGATGACGCGACGCTGCAGTAACGTTACGCTACGCGCCCGGTGGAAATGCTCTCATTGATTAGAGTGTTACCTATTTGCAACGTCATACGCGACGCTGACGTTACGCTGCAGTAACGCGCCCGGTGGAAATCAGGCTTTAGCTGAAACAAACTTTCATCCAGAAGAGTGGAGTTTGTGTGCCTTGCGAAACAAAGTAAACTATTTTTTTACATAAAGAAAGATACCTCAGAACCTAAGGAACAGCTATAACCACCTAAAGAACCCAAAGATCAGCTTTTAAGACACAACAACCACCCAAAGGACTTGAAGAACAGCTTTAAAGACATTAGAACCACCTAGAGATCCTGAAGAACAGCTTTAAAGACACAAGAGCCACAAAGAACAGCTTTAAAGAACACTAGAACCAACTTAAATCCTAAAAAACAGCTTTAAAGACACTAGAACCACCTAAAGAACCCGAAGAACAGCATTAAAGAACACTAGAACTACTTGAAGAGTGCAAAGAACACCTTTAAAGAACATTAGAACCCCATAAAGAACCTAAAGAACAGCTTTAAATGCACAACAACCACCCAAAGGACTTGAAGAAGAGCTTTAAAGACATTAGAACCACCTAGAGATCCTGAAGAACAGCTTTAAAGACACAAGAGCCACAAAGAACAGCTTTAAAGAACACTAGAACCAACTTAAATCCTAAAAAACAGCTTTAAAGACACTAGAACCACTTAAAAAACCCATAAAACAACTTTAAAGACACTAGAACCACCTAAAGAACCCAAAGAACAGCATTAAAGAACACTAGAACTACTTGAAGAATGCAAAGAACACCTTTAAAGAACATTAGAACCCCATAAAGAACATAAAGAACAGCTTAAAATACACAACAACCACCCAAAGGACTTGAAAAACAGCTTTAAAGACACGAGAGCCACAAAGAACAGCTTTAAAGAACACTAGAACCAACTTAAATCCTAAAAACAGCTTTAAAGACACTAGAAATACATAAAGAACCCATAAAACAGCTTTAAAGACACTAGAACTACTTGAAGAATGCAA
This sequence comes from Centropristis striata, assembly GCF_030273125.1. NCBI lineage: Eukaryota > Metazoa > Chordata > Actinopteri > Perciformes > Serranidae > Centropristis > Centropristis striata. The sequence continues at coordinate 31,263,418 of NC_081535.1, forward strand.
AGAATACATTTGGAGAACATTAGAACCCCATAAAGAACCTAAAGAACAGCTTTAATGAACAAAAAAAGCATCCAGTGTTATTAAAGTTTGTTTATGTTAAACCTTGGCCAGCACACAGTGAAGTGATCTATAACTGAAATTATCGAGGCGCCCTGCGGTGTAGAAGATTAATTCACGTCCTCGCTCATTTTGAAATGTTAATGAAGTCCTTAATTAATGTCTTCATGTGAACTCGTCGACAGATTTTGTGCAAACAGGCCACAGACTGAACTCAAAGAATATTTTTAGAAGCATCGTAATGTATTGTGTTGCTGTATTTATGCAGCAGTACTTTTTCACACATTCTATCACAAACAGATTTAGCCCCGGGACACCGCCACCTGAGTGTTTGATGGAAGAAGAAGAAACTCAGAGCGTTCCTCAGAGACCCACAGAAGAGCTGAGAGAGGAGGAGGAGGAGGAGGATGAAGAGGAAGTCTCTTTAAGAAGCTGAGAGACGAACGCAGCGGATGTGTTCAGGCAGAAACAAGTCCTTGAACATGTGAAGTGTCCAGGAACGTAGCTACTACACAATATATGTCTTCTTTATGTTATATATATATAGACACTACAGTCAAGTGTAGTAATGGGAAGGAAGATAATTCAGAATGTTCTGATCTTTCAGCTGTGCTCTTTCAAATGCAGTTTGACGTCATGAAACTGTGACTCTGTGGGCTGTTTGTGTTGTCTGGGAAACAACACATTCATCTTCCCTTCAACAACTTCGACAAGCTGTGACAGGAAGCAGTTTTCTAACCGCAGATTTAAGGAAAAGGTGAATTTATTTGAATTTATTTTAACCACCTAAATAACCTGAAGAACAGCTAGAACCACCTATATATCCTGGAGAACAGCTAGATCAACCTACATAACCTGAAGAACAGCTTTAAATACACTAGAACCACCTAAAGAATCTGAAGAACAACTGGAACCACCTAAAGATTCTGGAGAACAGCTAGAACCACCTAAAGATCCCGGAGAACAGCTAGAACAACCCACAGAACCTGAAGAACAGCTTTAAATACACTAGAACCACCTAAAGAATCTGAAGAACAACTGGAACCACCTAAAGATTCTGGAGGACAGCTAGAACCACCTAAAGATCCTGGAGAACAGCTAGAACAACCCACAGAACCTGAAGAACAGCTTTAAATACACTAGAACCACCTAAAGAATCTGAAGAACAACTAGAACCACCTAAAGATTCTGGAGAACAGCTAGAACCACCTAAAGATTCTGGAGGACAGCTAGAACCACCTTAAGATCCTGGAGAACAGCTAGAATAACCCACAGAACCTGAAGAACAGCTTTAAAGACACTAGAACCACCTAAAGAAAGCTGAGGAACAGTTTTAAAGAAACTAAAACCATCAAATGAACCTGAGGAACAGCATTTAAGAAACTAGAACCACATAAAGAATCTGAACAGCTAGAAACACCTTAATATCCTGGAGAACAGCTTTAAAGACAGGAAAACCACCCAAAGCTCCTGTAGAACAGCTAGAACAACTTAAAGGTCGTGAAGAACAGCTTTAAAGTCATTACAACCAAATAAAGAACCCAAAGAACATCTTTAAAGACACAATAACCACCTAAAGAACCTGCGGAACAGCTAGAACCAACCAAAGATCTTGTAGAACAGCTTTAAAGAACACTAGAACCATCTAAAGGTTGCGAAGAACAGCTTTAAAGACATTAGAACCACATAAAGAACCGGGGAAACAGCTTATAAGACACTAGAGCCACCTAAAGAACAGCTGGCCGAGGATTGGACAGGTAAGTGAGCATAGTTTAATTGGCGGTTCTGATGGAGCTGCTGTGGTTCTGATGGAGCTGCTGTGGTTCTGATGGAGCTGCTGTGATTCTGATGCGGCTGCTGTGGTTCTGATGGAGCTGCTGTGGTTCTAGTGGAGCTGCTGTGGTTCTGATGCTGCTGCTGTGGTTCTGATGAAGCTGCTGTGGTTCTGATGGAGCTGCTGTGGTTCTGATGCTGCTCCTGTGGTTCTGATGCTGCTGCTGTGGTTCTGATGCGGTTGCTGTGGTTCTGATGGAGCTGCTGTGGTTCTAGTGGAGCTGCTGTGGTTCTGATGCTGCTGCTGTGGTTCTGATGCGGTTGCTGTGGTTCTGATGCTGCTGCTGTGGTTCTGGAGGAGCTGCTGTGGTTCTGATGCGGTTGCTGTGGTTCTGATGGAGCTGCTGTGGTTCTGATGGTTCTGTGTGGAACATCAAGGCAGGGTCTTTGCAGTCATTCTGTCAGCAGCTTGAGCACTTCAGGTCTCGTTTAAAACAAGTAGAAGAGATGACAAAGTTTGCTCCCAGTGCTCGTCCTCAGCCTGTGAACAACATGACATGAAAGCAGCGCCGGTCCCGGAATCAGCAGTCCGTGCTATAGTTGATTGAACGCAGCTCCGGCTCAGAGTCTGTGATTGTATTTGAATACTTTGTACTCGTCTTTGTCTTTGCTCTCTTCAGCTCGAGTGTTTGTCTGTAATTTGTTTGCATCTGTGAATGTCAGCTGCTGTCTGCGCCCGAGTCTGATCAGTCTGGCATCTTTAAAAGCTCAGTCTGACAAGTAAATAGCTGAAAATTGCCTCACAAGAGATTTGTTTTGGCTTTTGTTTTGATTCCTGCAGAAATTACATTCCTTTTAGGAAATGGCAGGAAGATAGCTGCTGGTGGAGTCTGCGTCGTGTGAGACGACCCTCGTTTAAACCCGGGACATTTCCACTCGCCGTCTTTGTCTTTGGCATAATGTCACCCATTTCCTTCGCCCCGGACACACAGATAGAGGTCCGATGAGAATATCGCACTCACATATTAACACCTGACAACAGTGGAGGCACACGTCCAGAGGCCTTCCATCCAGACAAATATTGTTTTTATTTTCCATCTCCGGGTTGTTAGAGCTGTTTATTCTGTCTGCTCAGTCGGCCAGCATGAACACACATTTGTGTCGCTTGTTGCAAGGTGTATATTTAACAGTGGAGGGGAAACAGGGGAAACGGGAAAAACTTGACTTCAGTCAGAAACACTTTCTTCAAAGAACTGTCAGTTTATATTAATTAGTTATACTGAGATGGAAAAACTCTCCAGTGTTTGTGCTCTGCCTAAACTTATCCTCTGTTTCAGTGTACTCAAACAAACAAAAAACAGAGAAAATGTTGGAAATTTCATCTGAAAACGAAGTAGTTAAAGACACTAGAACCACTTGAAGATCCTGTAGGGCAGCTTTAAGGAACACTAGAACCACCTAAATATACTGGAGAGCAACTAGAACAACCTAAAGATCATGTAGAACAGCTTTAAAGACCACTAGGACCACCTAAAGATCCTGTAGAACAGCTTTAAGGAACACTAGAACCACCTAAATATACTGGAGAGCAACTAGAACAACCTAAAGATCATGTAGAACAGCTTTAAGGAACACTAGAACCACCTAAATATATTGGAGAACAACTAGAACCACCCAAAAGTTGCAAAGAACAGCTTTAAATTCATTACAACCACCTAAAGAACCTGAAGAATGTCTTTAAAGACACTAGAACCACCTAAAGAACAACAAGAACAGCTTTAAAGACACTACAACCCCCTAAAGATACCAAAGAACAGCTTTAAAGACAATAAACCACCTAAAGAACCTGAAGAACAGCTTAAAAGAACACTGGAACCACCTAAAGAACCAGAAGAACAGCTTTAAATACACTAGAACCCCCTATAGATAAAAAAAAAAAGAACAGCTTCAAAGACCCTTGAACCACCTAAAGATACCAAAGAACAGCTTTTCAAGACACTTAACCACCTAACGAACCTGAAGAACAGCTTTAAATACACTAGAACCCCCTAAAGATATCACAGAACAGCTTTAAAGAACACTAGAACCCCTTAAAGATCCTGCTTTAAAGTACACTGTTAAGGTGTACTAGAACAAAAGTCCAAATATTAAGTTATTTTTCTGTAGATGGACGCTCATTATTAGTCATGAATGTAAAACCGTCTCCCTTCAGTGCAGCTTTATCAACCAGAACAGATGGAAGAGAAGGAGACGAGTGAGATTCATCAGAGAAATTCAACTTTTTTTCTGATTTCTGTCATTCTAACTGTGTTATTCTGCACAAACACATGTTTGAGCTGTTCTGATTGTTGATTCCACAGAGCTGCAGGACTGATAGATTTATAAAGGTTTTATGGTTAAATTCTCAATCACTAGTAAAAAATCTTCTTCAAGAAAATGTGATGTCAATAGTTCTAATAATGGCCCCATTTAGAAGAAAATAGAAGATAAAGAATCGTATGATTTGGGGCGGGGCTACAGGTCACTGACAAGGCGAGTCGTCATCAGGAGAGAAGCAGAGCAATGCGTATCCACGGCAACGTGTCATAAAGTTATATATAACGTTATATAGATAGAAAAGAGGACGTTTACCGATTTGGTCTCATAACTTTGACCCTTTCACTGTATTTTCACTTAATGACAGTTTATTTGAACGTTTTGTTCAGTAAAAATGTCTTGTTCAGCGTTTGGTTGGACTAACAGACACTCCAAGGAGTCGCTGCTCAGTTTTCTGAGGTAAGAAAGATACATTTTGTTTTATGTTTTTTGCTAGCCAAAACTAACATCCCAGTTAATGCTCCAGTTAATGCTAACATGAATTAGCAGCAGCTTCTCTCAGTCAGGTTGAGGTGTAGAGAGGCTGTAGTCAGTGATCAGATCCCTCTCCTCCTCCACAGTCCAAATATGGTCTGCTTCCCGTATCGGAAACAAGATGGCGACGAGTGTAACGCTGAACTCGCGTCTTCCAACGGGCCACAAACCAATGGGTGACGTCACGGTGACTACGTCCATTATTTATATACAGTCTATGGCATGACCACACCTTATTTTAAGTATATTTGCTCCTCACAAAACATGAAGACTGGGTGTAAAATAACAATGACAGTTGTTGTTCTGAGTGTAAAATAGGTTCCAACTATGTGTGTGTGTGTGTGTGTGTGTGTGTGTGTGTGTTCAGTGGGTTTTTGTATCTTTTCTCTCTCTCTCTAAAGAAAAAAAAAAGAAAGCTCAAAGGAAAGATATTCTGGCACTCATAGAAAAATAGTCAGAACTAATTACGCCGATGAAAGCTTCTGTGTTTTTACTGCCAACAATAAATACTTATTTTCCCTTTGTGTTCTTGCCATGCACCTGAACACACCATTCAAGATGTGGAGTTGTGCACGCTGCTGTTATGAAACAAAAAAGCTGTCTGTTGCAGCCAAAAACTACCAAGTCCGCCTGCTAAGTGAGAAACAGAGAGAAACTGATGCTTCTGGTTCGTTTAGTTTTTAGTCTGGTTTGCTTTCATAGGGCAGAAATGTGAGCTGAGCAAATTAAAAAAAAGATTTTCAGAGTGTCATGGAAATAAACTCGTAGTATAATTTCTTATTGGTTGGACGCACCATGACATACTGCTGTGAAAGTTTTGTCGACCTCGACTCTCTCGGATCTATTGTAAACAAACATGATTTTATAAGCATCATTGTTTTTGTGGACTTTATTCGTGTCCTGTATGTGTTCTTCAGCCCAGGTGTCGAGCAAATATTGAACCTAACACCCCGAGGACCTCTGGTTCTATCGGCTGTAATCTGCTCTGCTGTTCACTTAACACCAGTGTAAAGAAATGTTGGGAAGGAGCTCCTGTTCAGGCTCCGGAGCCTCGATAATATGTTGATCCATTATTTGTGACGAGCTGCGATCAGACAGCTGTAGAGCCAGAGAAGCACAGCCTCCATGCTTCTACCACCAAGGTTATTATTACAAATGCACTCTGAATGCACCAGGGTTCCTTTGTCCCAAAACAACCGGTCCCAGACCACCTGTGAGAAGAGGTCAAGGACTGGTTGTTAACCCTTTATCAGGCGAAGAACTATATTTGGTAACTTCAGCGGATATCTAAAATGAGTAATAAATGAGTAATAAATAAAATAATATTTCGAGAAAAAAGTTGCACATTTACTAGATTAAAGTGGCAAATCTACAAGAAAAAAATTGCAGATTTAAGAGATTTAAAGTGGCAAATCTGCAAGAAAAAAGTCGCAGATTTACGAGAAAAAAGTGAAAACAAAGCAACTTTTTTCTTGCAGATTCACCACTTTAATCTCATAAACTTTTTTCTCAAAATTTTACCCCCCTCCCCCTAGTCCGTATGTTTTTTGTTTTTTTTTACACATTCTGTCAGTATGTAATATCCTCCAATATTCTCTAGGGTTGAAATTTGGAATTTGCAAGTATTTCAATGAGTGCCCCATAAAGGGTTAAGGGCGCTTTCACAACACAAACTTTAGTCCGGTTCAATTTTCTGAGGTCAGTAACATACATTTTGTTTTGTTTTTTTGCTAGCCAAAACTAACATCCCAGTTAATGCTCCAGTTTATGCTAACATGAATTAGCAGCAGCTTCTCTCAATCAGGTTGAGGTGTAGAGAGGCTGTAGTCAGTGATCAGATCCTTCTCCTCCTCCACAGTCCAGATATGGGCTGTGTCCCAAAGTCAAGGAAGGATGCTCAAACGGCTGGATTTGAAGGACACTACGTCATCGACATCCGCCGAAGGACTGTCCCAATGTCGAGGATGCTCCGGAGGACAGAGTCCTTCTTTTGCCCAAATTCCGAGGATGCATGTGTGTATCCTCCGTGCGCTCCGACTACCCATAAAGCATTGCGCACACCGGTCTACCGGGAGATTTAAAAATGGCGAGCGTAGAAACAGCGACGCCGACGGTGCAATATGCATTTAAATATGTAGATATTTTCAGTTTACACTGAATGTTATCACATAACTTACAAAACGTGTGTTCAAAGTCAAGCAAAAACATAAACATAAACAAATGCCAGAATATTAAGCTTAAAGATAATAAACGTCATCATTAACATTGCCGGTTTAGTTAATTAATGCCGTCTCAGTCGCTAAAGTTATTGTTTATTCATTTATATGTGTCCGATGATGATGTAGTATGTGCAACTGTGCCATTCAGAAAGTTATACATTTCTTTATTGTGTTTACAGGGACCGAAAGTCCGCCATTATCCGTTATTGTTTTTTATAAATAACTGTTATTGTACTGTACTGTAAAATAAAAAATAAAAAATCACAGAACATATTTCCATGATGAATTATGCGCCGCTGCATTCATGGCACTAAGTAGCGGCCGAATTCAGCCAGGATCAGTTAAATATTCAGGTTTAATCCACTTTATGGTTTTTACTTGATAAATTGTGGAGATTCAACCTTAAAGCATCTTCTTCCATTTTCACAAATATGTGTCAGAGTGCTGATGCCAGAGACACACTCATGTCGTGAACTGATTTTGAAATTGCGGCGCTGAATTTATTTTTTTATTTTTTTATTAAACTGATAAGAACAGATACTACACTTGATCTTAGCCAAAGTGCCGAGAGCAGCACTGAAGTTAAGCAGGACGACCAATTACGCAATGACGCACAGCTGCACACTCCGAAGGCTGTCCCATTTGTGCATTACACCAGTCAAAGGAAGGACTCTTGCCTTGCCTTCGGAGGACCCGACTCTGAAGGAAGGATCCTACCAAGGAAGGATCCTTGACATTGGGACACAGCCATGGTCTGCTCCCCGTATCTGATGTGTGAGATTCCACCGACTGCAGATCCGCTGCGTAATGAGTCCGACAACGCAGGGCCATCCGACAGCCCTCGCAACACTTGCGCAGAGCTTCTATTTTTGTCGGACGACGGAGCACGATGCATAAATTCAGCACAGAGCAGATCGTTCGGGACAGGAAGTCTTGCACAGACACAAAATAAAACACCGGTATATTTTCAAAATAAAATACCTCGGGTTCGCTAACGAGGTCGGCCAGCTCGTTAACAAGCCGGCTGACCTCGTTAGCGCTCGTTAAGACGGAGTCGCTGGATTTGTCTCCAGTCATTAACGAGGAGATGTTGATTATCTTCCAGTTATATCAATTGATTAGGCGTGAATTCGCGAGATCTCGTGCGTCCTCGGGACTCTGCTGTCCGCAACAGTTCCGACAGAGACGGATCCGGTGGGTGTTGACGGACTGCGTAGATACGCAGCCGTTGCGGACGGACCCCTGTCGGAGTCGTTACGCATCCAGTGGAATCCCAGCGTGAAACAAGATGGAGACGCAAGATGGCAACGATTATACGCTATACTCGAGGCTTCCAACGGGCCACAAACCAATGGGTGACGTCACGGGGACTACGTCCATTATTTATATATAGTCTATGATGCAATTCCATTCACTGTGAACGTAACCCGACCCAGTTACAGGACCTGAAGCAGATTGTGGCTCCTGATCAGATGGTGAAGAAGATGTTTTTCTCTGCAGGCTAATGCTGAGGTAAAGATACTTTCATTCTAGAATAATGTGATATTTTCCATTGAGGCTGGCCGTCTCGCTGCCGGTCACAGCACGTCAGTAATAATGGATCAACACATTATTGAGGCCCCGGAGCCTCAACAGGAGTTCCTTCTCAACATTTCCTTCAATGTCTTTACATTACATTCTGGTCTCACTCTCTAGTTTCAAGTGTTCTTCTTCAAGACCTGATGTTTCTGTGTAAATAATGGCCCCATTTAGAAGAAAACAGATGATAAAACAGGGTATGGTTTGATTGAGAGGTGGCAAAATGTAAAAAAAAAAGAAGACAAAATTACCCCCAAAAAAGTCTTATAAGAGCAACAAAAAAGGACACAAAATTACCCAGAAAATACGCCAAAAAAAAGATACAAATTGACAAAAAGAAGATGTATAAAAATACATAAAATTACCAAAAAAACAACAAAGAATGATTATAAAATGATCATAAAAGAGCAACAAAGGATACAAAAATGACCAAGTAACATACTTTTAGTTTAACATTTCTTTACATTTTTCAGCACCAACTTTTCGACCCATAAGGAATTAAACTGTGAGGATACTTCAGCCCTCTGCGAATCTTTGTTGTTTTTTTTGGTCGCTTACATTTCTACTCTGTGAAAGAAACCAGACTAAACACAAATGTATCAGTTTCGCTCTGATTGGGACGAACCAAATGAATTAAACTTGGACCGATCAGATAACACAGATTCCAAAATAGTTGGGACTCCTGCTTTCTGATTTATTTATTTGACAGCATGGTTGGGTCATCTGAATCCAAACGAAAGAAAATGGTGGAAAAAGATCAAATATGTCTCACTTTTGGCCACACCTCTTGACAACAAGATGTTATTATATAACTGCTCTGCTGTTTGAAGCAGTAAAGGTAGTTGAATGTTTCCACAGACGTGTGTTTGTGATTTAACTTGAATTAATTTCACATTTGCCAGTTTATTTATTCTGCTGAACATAATCCTTTAATTCAGATCAGATGTGTTTGATTGAGCAGAGCTGCAGGTATCTGTGGGCGACGTGCTCTCTTCCAAACCTCTTATATGCCTGTTTATTTTTCATATAAATATATATTTAAATTAATTCTGACAGTGGACTGAAGCCATATTGGCAAACGGCTCCTTTGATTCAAAGCAGCTTTGATCACATTCCTGCGTACATACTGCGAGTTTCAGCTTCCAAACGTGTGCAGAAATAAAAATAAAAAAGATGCAGAAACAAAAAAATCCACTCCAAAGACTCGGAAGCTTTCAGTGGAGCTAGCGCCTCTGTGAGCACGCACTTTTTGTTTTGTCACGTCGAGATCTCTGCATGAGGAGGAAATTGGAAGCAGCACTCTCCTTTCATCTCTCCACCTCCCCACTGACTCAAATTAGGAACACACACACAGAGTTACCTACGCAAGACTAGCCTTTTCCTCCACCGAGAGTCTTTCCTCAAGCAGAAGACGATCCCACTTTGACCTTAAAGCTCTCTGATGCAAACACATGCACCTATATACATACTCATAAATACTGAAGCGTGACTTAAAGGCCCATAAAAAACATAATCTCTCTTTTGCATGTTAATGGAAGATGTGTGTGTGTGTTTATGTGTGTGTTCAAAGCATCTTCCTCTTAGCAGCCTGTTGGAGGAAGAGGCAGGGGGATTTGGAGGTAGGCGTTCCTCACTTCATAAAAGCATAACTTGAGGCGACACACTCCAAACAATGAAGAATCCCTCCCCTCTGTGAGAGGAGACTCAGCAGAAATCACAGCACAAAACAAAGGAGTTGACATCCTGGTGAATTTTAAAAGGATTCCAGTCAGCAGCTTTTTACCAATTCTTTTTCTTCCCCCAATGTCACCGGCACTCAGATAACGGTGAGGGAGGCAGCGAAGGTCGTCCTGCGCGTCCGTTAGCCGGCGATGCAGCTCTTACATTTAGTCTTGATGAAGTGCTTTTACTGTGAAGTTACAGGGTTTTTCTCGATCGTCTGACCTCCAAAGAGGGACACATTAAGAGACAAGGGGACAATCACCGCTGAGAGCACCACGACTCGTGTCTTCAACCTGCAGTTCTTCAAACCTCCAGCAGGGGGCGCCACCGTCCGGTCCTCTCTATCTCAATACAAACTGAGACGACTTCTCACCTCTTTTATTACCTTTAAAAACTTTTGGTGGAGACATTCTGGTCTCAGTCTCTAGTTTCAAGACAATCTGATGTTTATGTGTAAATAATGGTCCCATTTTTTGTAATTTTGTGTCTTTTTCTAGTAGTTCTATGTCCTTTTGGTAATGTTGTGTTTTTCTATTGGAATTTTGTGATTTTTTTTTAATGGTAATTTTGTGTCCTTTTTTGTAATTTTGTGTCTTTTTCTGGTAGTTTTATGTCCTTTTTAGTAATGTTGTGATATTCTTTTGGAATTGTTTGATTTTTTTTATGGTAATTTTGTGTCCTTTTTTGTGATTTTGTGTCTTTTTCGGTAGTTTTGTGTCTTTTTCTCATAATTTTGTGTCTTATTTTGTGATTTTGTGTATCTTTTAGTAATTTCATCAGGGTTTCTTTCTTTTTTTTTTTACCATTTTGGTCATTTTTTGTGGATTTTTCTTGTAATTTGTGATTTTTTTTGGGGGGGGGGGGGGGGGGGTCATGTTTGTGTTGTTTTTGTAATTTTGTGACTTTATTGTAGTTTTTGTCTCTTTTTTTGGTAATTTTACGTCTTTCTTTCCTCCTACAAATACAAATACAAATCTCCTGGATTTGTATTTTTGTTTTTCTAGGGTGAAAACAGACGATGAAGCAGGGTGTGATTTGATTGACAGGAGGCTGTCATCAGGACAGAAGCAGAACAATGCTTATCCACTGCAACATGGACATCTAAACACGACTTTGACCCTTTCACTGTGTTTTCATTCATTACAATTTATTTTGACATTTGGTTCATTTGAAATTGTCTTGTTCGTCATTCGGTCAGACTCAAAGACTCCAAGGACTCGCTGCTCACCTTCTACAGTAAAAGATGTAAAATTGACTAAAAGAAGACACAAAATGGAAAAAAATAACTCATAGATCATCAAAAATCATAACGTTACTAAAAAAAAAGCCAAAAAATACTAAAGAAAAACAAAAAAAGACAAAAAATTGCAGTCAGGAGCAACAAAAGACACAAAATTACAAAAAAATAAATAAATACAAAAACTAACTGAAATAGATGAATGACGAAAAAAAGTCATAAAAAAGAGAAAAAAAGAAAAGACCTATAATTACCCAGAAAACACAAAATGACAAAAAAGATGTAAAAATGACCCAAAAATACACAAAAAAATCATTAAAGAGCAACAAAAGACATAAAATGACCAAAATTACCAAAACCCGAAAAACAAATACCAGAATAAGACAAAAAATATATACATATATTAAAAGAAGAAAAAACTACACAAAATGACAAAAAAGAGCAACAAAAGACGGAAAAATTACCAAGTAATGTACATTTAGTTTCAGTGTTAACAGTTTATTTTTTAGATCACCTTGCTGCTCCACAGTCAGATCTGCTCTCTACTGTTTTCAACAAACAAAGAACTCGATGACAGTCTGAGATCTGGAGTGAGAAACAACCAACGGACCTGACCAGGACTCAGATTTCAAGGCAGCAGGTGGATCTAATCAGCAGGTCCTGATCTGGATCCACAGGAAGTCAAGTAAAACATCAGAAGTGTTGCGTGAGGAACAGCAGAGAGCATGACCTCTGACCTCAGTAGCTCCTGATTTAAACCCAAAGCACACAGAGTCCTGAACCCGATCACATTAGAACTCATCAGAGTGAACTTATTTACTTTGATGTTGAGAACAGAAGCAGAAACATAATCCAGCAGCAGACGAGACGTGTTTGTTCTGTTCCTGCCCGAGGCTTCACGCACTAATTATACATTCTGACATGTTTTATTCCACAAACTTTACATTTAAAACACAACATCCATATCTGTGTCCTGATAGTGCTGACACCTGTTTATATTCAATAACTCATGGCTTTATAATTATTCTCCTGTGTGGAAACTGTAAACAAATCTATAGATATGAGGAGAAGAAACATTAAGACAGTCATGTAAATTGTTAAATAACTACAGCGGCTTAAAATTAATCCAGACTGAGGGGCAAAACAAACCAGGAGGACTCAGACAGAATCCACTGCTGCAGGCTGATGAAGATGTGTTTGCATTCGCTGATTACAGGAGTTACTAATCATCACCGACTGAAGACAATGGGTGGAACTCGTACATCTACAGACTGCACAGAATGACTCCAGCGACGCAAAACAACCACAAAGAGACCAAATGTTACTTCAGAGAACAAAAAAGATTAAAAATAGAAAAACAACAAAATGAGCCACATGTGGCAAATAAGCCACAACAACCACAAAGAAAATTTAAAACTCAAATAAATAGATACAAAGCAAGAACAGGAAGACACAAAATAACCAAAAAGAATCACAAAGTCACTTCAAAGAGACACGAAAAAACTAAAAGCAGTTGTAAATCAACCACAAAATGACAAAATGAACAGCGAAACTATCACTTGTCCACTGGATCCCATTGCTTCCCACCTGTTTCAGTCTATTGCTCCTGATCTCCTCCCGTTCCTCTCCCATCTCACCAACACTTCCTTGACTACTGGCTGCTTTCCTAACTCTCTGAAGGAAGCAAGGGTGAATCCTCTCCTAAAGAACTCCACCCTCGACCCATCATTAGTGGACAACTACAGACCCGTCTCTGTCCTGCCGTTCCTCTCCAAAACTCTGGAACGTGCTATCTTCACTCAACTCTCCTCCTATCTTCATGGGAATAATCTCCTTGACCCCCACCAGTCTGGTTTTTAGAAGGGCCACTCAACAGAGACCGCCCTTCTTGCTGTGACTGAGCTTCACAAGGCGAAAGCGGCCTCTCTCTCATCTGTGGTGGTTCTACTGGACCTTTCTGCGGCTTTTGATACTGTTGACCATCAGATCCTCATCTCAACCCTTCTCCACCTTGGATCTGGCTCTGCCCTCTCTCGACTCAAGTCCTATCTCAAGGACCACACCTTTTGTATGACTTGGAGGAGTTCTGTGTCAGAACCCTGTCCACTCACCACTGGGGTCCCTCAAGGCTCTGTCCTTGGTCCGCTCCTTTTCTCTGTATACACCAATTCCCTCGGCTCTCTCATCCACTCACATGGCTTATCCTATCATAGCTATGCCGACGACACCCAGCTAATCCTTTCATTTCCCCAGTCCGAAACTCAGACAGCAGCACGTATCTCTGAACGTCTATCTGACATCTCCCAGTGGATGTCCACACACCACCTCAAACTCAACCTGGGAAAGACTGAGCTGCTTTACCTCCCAGGGAAAGGCTCTCCCACCACTGACCTCCACATCACTGTCCAGAACACAATGGTTACCTCCACTGAGAAGCTAAAAACCTTGGTGTGACTCTCAACTCTCCTGCTCATCATTCCCCATCAATCAGCGCAGAGAAATAGGTGAGGACCTTGTGTTGGTGTCAGATAATTTAATTTGAAAGGTTTCCTCAATGCATTTCTCAACATTTTGGCATGCATCCCCAATCGAATTCCACACACTTTTGCGTCACCGTATGCACACAGATTTCCTCCCAAAAACGCTCGTCTAAACACGCAATAAAAACTGAAGACACAACTTTGCGTCTTCTGCTCAGACCGTCATCATGTAAACGTAGCCTCAGTCTGTCTGTGGTTCTGATGGTTCTGTTTTCTGCTTGGGGTGTAAAGAGTTCGGAGCAGGATCGTCCAGTACTAATATACCTCCTGACTCCTCTCAGCCTGACTCGAACGTCTAGAGGCTCTACTCTCAGTTTCCTCTCGCCGGCTGAATGTTTTCCATCGCCAGCAAACAGAACGGACGGCTCGGCTCTCGTCTGTCCAAACTGTCGCTTATTTTTAGAAATGACAGGCGAACTGTCTGCTGCCTGTTTTTAATGGAGCTGCTGCTCTGAAGCTGCAATTACTGCAATTCATTTCAAGAACCTTCCACCAAACATCAACATTAACTGCCAAGTTATTTCTCTGTCGGCGGCTCGATGAAGCGCTGACAGCTCAGAACTAAAACACGCTGAGAGAGGAGCGGCACAAGGAAAACATCTTCAGGTTCAGCTCAGAGGAGGTGGAGGAGGGCAGGAGGAGGAAAAGGAGGAGAAAAAGATTTGCAGGTTAGGTTCTCAGAGTCAGTTATTGCGGCAACTCAGTTTTGGCTGAGTTTCCCTCATTTCAGGTTAACAAACACGAGGTTTTCACTAAACCTGCTTTCTGGAACCAGTCCCTGGTGAAAGTCCTCCCTTCCTCTCCCTCCCAGAGTGTGACATCACCATTTAAACTCCACATCACTGTCTAGAAATGTCTGAAATGTAAACATGAGTCATCTTGTTCTTCCTGAGGGGAGAGGTCTGCCTAGACCAGGGGCCACATTCACAAAAATGTTCTTAAGATATAAATTAAGATGTTCCTAAGAATGTTCTTAAATGCTATTCACCATTTTTTTCTAAAGAATTGTCGTATGTCTTAGGAACTTAGTTTTCTCACTTAGGAAGTTCTTAGATTTTTAAGAGCAAAGTTAAGAAAAAAATGTCACTTAATAAGCATTTTTTTTCTTCCAGATTCTTTTCCTTAATAAATAATAGTAATAATAAAAATAATGATATCCTCTGTGACTGTTGCTCTTAATCCAACAGACTAAAGAGAGCTGCAGACACACAGCTGATTCAGTGAAAATCCTTCTATTACCAGTAATGTTTGTGTGCCTTAAATTAACCTTAAATCAAGTGTTTCTCTGCTGTTTGACTGTCAGGATGCAGTTAACTGAGATTACTCTGAGTTTGTATATGTACAAAGACAGGATGAGTCTGTTTCCTAGCAACGGCCTTAATAGAAGTAAAGAACTCCCTAGTTAGTGTGAAATGCTTTTAAAGACGTCACTTTAGAGTTGTTGAAGGAAGAAATGAGGAGCGATCTGCAGAGTGTCACTCCAACAGGAATCCTCAGAGAGAAACAGGCTTAGTGAGGCTCCACAGGGAGAAACAAACACAGACTTTCTGCTGAATAAACACAAACAACAATAAACAAATAAAAAAATAAATCTGGGACAGACGGACTCACTCACAGACAGGACTGTTTAAGAAACTTGTTCATTACTTTTAACGTACAGAACGCAGAAGTGTCCTTTTTTATCAAGCGGCAACCTCCAGGTCTGAGCAGGGAGGCAAACCAGGAAGTGCCTTAAGCTGCATTCCACTGAAAAATTCCAGCAGGGGGGGCGCTAACGGCGGCTGCAGAAGCATTTGGGTCCATTCATTTCAATACAAAATGAGAAAACTTCTCACTTGATTTATTACTTCGGAAATGTTTTTTAGGACAACACTATGATCTCAATCACTAGTAAAAAAAATCGTCAAGACAATTTAATATTAATAGTGTGAATAATGGCCCCATTTAGAAGAAAATAGAAGATAACGAATCATATGATTTGGGGCGTGTCTACCTTTGATTGACAGAAGAGAAGCAGAATAATCCGTATCCACGGCAACGTGTCAGTAAAGTTATATCCAGTTGCAAGAAAAAGTATATGAACCCTCTGAAATTACCTGGTTTTCTGTATTGTCATGAAATGTGATCGGATCTGCATCTAAGTCCCAAAGTATAGAAATATAGTACAATGTGCTTAACCTAATACCACACAAACAATTATCATATTTCATGTCTTTATTGAACACATCCATTAAACATTC
Organism: Centropristis striata; assembly: GCF_030273125.1. Taxonomy (NCBI): domain Eukaryota; kingdom Metazoa; phylum Chordata; class Actinopteri; order Perciformes; family Serranidae; genus Centropristis; species Centropristis striata. The sequence goes on from NC_081535.1 coordinate 31,279,634, forward strand.
AAAGTGATGGAGGAAAAAGTAAACAGGGGAAGAGGAAGAAGAGGCCAAGTACATAGGCAGATTACTGATGAAATCAGGGCTACAATGGTGGACCATGTTGTTAATCATGGCTTCACAATGGCTGAGGCTGGTCGAAGGCTGCAGCCAAATGTTGGGAGAACCACTGTAAATTCAATTATACAAACATTTCGTCGGGAGAACAGGTGTAAATGGACAATAATTCCGCACTAAACAATCTGCACTGCACTACCGTCATTGTGTCATTTGCCATATTACGTAACTGTTTTTTACTCTGCACCACATAGGATTGCAAGACAACCTGGCAGAGGTGGAAGAGGGCCCCTTTATACTCTGCAACAAGAGGAAGCCATTTGTGCAATGGTGATTTAAACAATGCAATAAGGTTGAGAGAGATACAAAGTGCTGTTATAGAGGATGACAACATCTTTAGGAATATTTGTAATAATCTCTTTCAATCGCTACAATTGACAGAGTGCTCAAAATAAATGAAATGAGCATGAAAGAATTGTACAAAGTGCCATTTGAACGGAACAGCGACAGAATGAAGTGTGTACAGGTAAGACATGTATGTGTTCTATGCATACTCTAATGTTCAGTGCTGTAAACTGTTTACTTTGTGTAGTGTCATGCACTACACTTACATGACAGTTCTTTGTGTGTGTATTCACAGTGCATACTGTACAATATGTTGACCAAAATGCATTATGTTACACAGGAAAAGTTGTTATAGCTTTTCTCACCCTCTCTTCTTTTATTCAAGCGTGTAGTGGAGCTGGAGGCCAGGGAACCGCTGCACACATTATGTGTGCAGTCATCTCAGTAAATGGCGTCGTCACCCATATCCCCGTCTTGGTCCATACAACACACAACGAACTGGAGACCATCTGAACAACTATGTTGTTGTTTGGGATAATGTTCGTTTTCACCACTCTAATGTGGTTTGCAGCACATGACGGGATGCTGGTGGAATATCTCCCTCCCTACTCGCCATTCTTGAATCCAATAGAGGAGTTTTTCTCTTCCTGGAGGTGGAAGGTGTATGACCAGCGTCCACATATCTGGCCCTGCTAGTGACCATGGATGCAGCTTGTGATGACATCACAGCAGAGTCCTGCAGAGGGTGGTGATGATTATATATATATATATATATATAAAAACTTTTGACCAGTATACACTACTGGTCAAAAGTTTTAGAACACCCCAATTTTTCCAGTTTTTTATTGAAATTCAAGCAGGGTACAAAGGTAAGTGGTGAACTGCCAGAGGTAAATAAAAAAAGGTAAGCTTAACCAAAACTGAAAAATAATGTACATTTCAGAATTATACAAGAAGGCCTTTTTCAGGGAACGAGAAATCGGTTAACAACTTAACTCTATGGAGTCTCGGGCTATTTTGTCCATTTTTGAATTCTTTTCATGTCTTTGTAAGTCATTTTGTGTCTTTTTTTGGTCATTTTGTCTCTTTTTTTAGTCATTTTGTGTCTTTTGGTGTCTTTTTTTGTCATTTTGTGTCCTTTTGTGTCTTTTTTTAGTCCTTTAGTCCAACATTAAATGTGATTTTGAATCTTTTTTTTTAAGTTCAAAACACTATCATGCTTAATGAAGAATTTTAAATGTTGTAAATGTGCATTAATTTCAGAGTACACTGAGACATTAAACTGCATAATTTTCAATTAAATTCTGGAAAAGTTGGTGTGTTCTAAAACTTTTGACCAGTAGTGTGTGTATATATATATATATATATATATATATATATATATATATATATATATGAAATATAAAGGACATTTACTGGTTTGGTCTCATATCTTTTGACCCTTTCACTGTATTTTCACTTCATTACTTATCACTAACAATGACTAACAGACACTCCAAGGAGTATCTGTTCAGTTTTCTGAGGTCAGTAACGAACATTTAGTTTTTGTGTTTTGCCAAAGCTAACATCCAGTTAATGCTAACATGAGTCAGTCAGGTTGAGGTGTAGAGAGGCTGTAGTCAGTGATCAGATCCTTGTCGCTCCTCCACAGTCTGCTCCCCGTACCAGGAACAAGATGGAGAAGAGTGTAATGATGAACTTGATGCCTCAAATGGGCCACAAACCAACGAGTCATCACGGTCACTACGTCCATCATTTAAACAGTCTGTGCTTTTCAACAAACATGTTGCTCTACGATGACTCTCCATTCAAGCAGCTCTCTCCAAGCTGCAAATAACTCAACTTTATTCTTTCACATTACATGCAACTTCTCCTCCTTCTCCTCTTCCTCCTCCTCCTCTCTGTGGGAGGTGTAACTCTGGTTTAGTGAGGCGGTGTCAGAGGCTGCAGTGAGATTATAGAACGCAGGCAGTAAACACACACTCACACACACACACACACACACACACACACAGAGCTAATCCGGGACCAAGAGCTGCACACAGGGTCCCAGTGGGTCTTCATCAGTTCATAATAAAGTTATTAAACAGTTAGATTAAAGCATAAAGTGTGAGTCCCGGAGGAGAGAGGATCTGTTTGTGTTCTGAGATGATTCAGTGTTTGTGTCCTGCTCTGCTCCTCATAAGGCTCCAGTATCACAATTGGATTTGGCTGCTTTGCGGGGAGAGTTAATGAGTCGGTGATGTTTGTGATGTAATGAGGGGCCCATCCGGTCCCATCGGGGCCCCGGGGGACTCTAAAACCTGCACACAGATGCTGGGACCGGCTTGATTTGTGACCCGTGTCAGCAGAGATAAGAGCTCGCTCTGGTTTTCTATTTTTGAAGCGTTTTATGGCTCTAAATGAGATTCTGTGTCAGTGGAGCCTGGCCTGATCTGTAGAGCGTTATATCTGTCTCAGCTCTGACAGCGTGACGTTTACTGTCACACAGAGAAAAGTCTTTAAAAACAGCCTGAAAAAAGTCTAAAATCAGCCTGAAAACAGTCTAAAAACAGTCTGAAAAAAAGTCTGAAAACAGTCTAAAAAAAGTCTGAAAACAGCCTGAAAACAGTCTGAAGACAGTATTAAAAACAGCCTGAAAACGGTCTAAAAATAGTCTGAAAAGTCTGAAAAAAAGTCTGAAAACAGCCTTAAAAAACAGCCTGAAAACAGTCTGAAAACGGTCTAACAAAAGTCTGAAAACGGTCTAAAAAAAGTCTGAAAACAGCCTGAAAACAGTATTAAAAACAGCCTGAAAACAGCCTAAAAACAGTCTGAAAAGTCTGAAAAAAAGTCTGAAAACTGTCTGAAAACAGTCTGAAAACAGTCTTAAAAAAACAGATTGAAGACAGTCTGAAAACAGCCTGAAAACAGTCTGAAAAAAGTCTAAAAATAGTCTGAAAACATTCTGAAAACATTCTGAAAACAATTCTGAATTATATTTATTTATAACTACTGGACACAAGCAGCTCCTCTTTCTGAATCTTGTTCCTCCTCGTCAGCTCCCTCTCAGGCTCTCTGGAGAGAGGAGGAGCATTTCTGTGATGCTCCAGAGCCTCAACAGGATCTCCTTCTGACCGTTTCTCCTCACATTAGTTTGGTGACACCAGAGCAGATAACTGCCGCTAGAATCAAACAGACTCGGTTTGTGCTTGTTTCGTGTTGCTTTGTTTATTTCTGTGGTTACATTTTTCGCCTCCAACTTTCCAACCAATAAGAAATAATAGTGTGAGTAGATTTCAGCCCTCCACCTTCGTACATGTTCCTCTGCAGATCTTTTTTTTTTTTAGTTTTTATCATTTCTGCTCTGTGAAAGAAACCAGAGTGAATACAAAATGAACCAAATGTATCAATTTCACTCTGATTCAGGCTAAACAAGCGGACTAAACTTCAGGTTGTGAAAGTGTTCTGAGAATCATCTTCACCAACTTAACACACACAAACAACAACTAGACAACACATACTGTATGTGCAGCATTTGGAAAAAGCTCTGCACAGCTCACAAACCAACGGAAACTAATACATAAAAGTTAATAATCACCCTGTAATAAATTATTCTGTAGTCATTTAATTTTACTTAATATATTTGATAAAATGTATTAAATATAAATGCATCCTTGTTTTTGAGGCAGTTGTTTAAGTAACTTTAATATAAAAATGTTTGAGATAGAATCTACTTATTTTAATTACATTAAATATAATCTTTATGTGTATGTAATGCTAAATCAAGAGAATTTTGAATGAATCCAACACAATAGAATTAGTCCTTTGTAATTGACAGGCACTTCTTGTTAAGTTATTAACTCAACTTGTAACCTAGTTAGATTTAATAAATAATATTGCGTGCAATCTGTTGCCTCAATTTTATTGAGTAGCTATTGTTTATCGTTTTTACAGTGCATTTTATGTTGTTAAGTTGGTGTTGGAGCTCTTTTAAAACAACTTCTTGAAACTGTGTGTGTGTGTGTGTGTGTGTGTGTGTGTGTGTGTGTGTGTGAGAGCAGCAGGGAGCCTCTCCTGCAGATGTTTCCTGCTGCCACCATGTGACCATTACAGGTCGTTCATTGACAGTCTGCACGCCATTTGTACGACATAAACTCAGTGATGTCTCTTTCATTAACGGTCACTGAAAAGTTCCTCTTGTCAACTTCAGACTCCCGTCCCGTCTCCTCTCTCTCTAGACTGTTAGTGCAGTATAGTAAGTAGCCTGACTCTAGACTACTACTTCTTCTTCTTCTTCTTGTGGGGTAACAGGTGCCGTCCTGCTATTATTGATGCATTTATGTAAACTGCATTTTACTGTTGTCAGTGTAGGGTTCATTTGAACTACTTAATAGTCTTTATGTGGTTTCATTTTTGAAAATCACTTTTAATTGATCATGTTTTTATGTTGAATATTCACCTCAAAAGTAACTAAAGCTGGCAGATAAATGTAAAAATTATGAAGTTATAAATGTAGTGATGTAGTGATGTGATAGTTTATTTGTAGTGATGCATGTATGCAAGCAGCACTCTAATTTTGTAAAGACAGGGCTCATTTTAAATACTTGATAAAATGTGATTAGGTTTAACTTAAAAAATGTGTCATGGCTTAAATTGATCATGTTTTTATGTTAAATATCAACCTGAAAAGTAACTAAAGCTGTCAGCTTAATATAGTGGAGTAAAAAGTATAATATCTGCCACAAAATGTAGTCTAGAAGTATAAAGTTACATAAAATGGAAATACTCAAGTTAAGTAAAATACCTTAAAATTGTACTTAATTACAATACTTGACTAAATGTACTCAGTGTCTTTCCACCACTGCCTCCAACTCTGATCATTATCTCTCATGTTTACTGTTTCCGGCCCCATATAAGGTGATTATTTTATTTTACAGACACATGTTGTTGGCTGGCTGTAGGATTATGATGCTGTTGCAGCAGAGGGTCTGTTCAGGTCCAACACGTCATGCATTCAGTCTAATAAACGCAGCATTGAATTTCAGACAAAGAGGAGGCTGTCTCCATCACCTGTCCTGTTCCTCAGAGCTGCACACATATAAAAGCTCTGCTGCTGGATGTTGAAAGCTTTAAAACACAGAAACGAGAGACCTTGTGAGCAGTTTTTGTACGTTAATGATGTGATTATTTCCAGGCTAATTGCCTATTATAATTAGTTTAAAAGAATCCGTTGGGTGTTTTTAATTTATTTCACCGTTTAGATGATTCAGCCGGCAATATTCTCCTTTTTTTTTTCTTGTTGTTTTGTTGTTTCACACTTCCTGTCTGTGTCCCTCAGCCCCAGGCTGATCTTGAAAGAACACAAATATAAAGTTTCATGTTGAAAAAGGCTCCAGAATGATCTGAATCAGCTGAGCACTGCAGGAGGGATGGATGAGTGGCAGATATATTTATATTAGAGTATTACCACATTTATACTTTAAGTGACTCAAAGTAACATCATGTAGAGTTGTTGTTTTTGTGATTTTGCTCTGCTGCACTTTCACTTAAACATGAACTGCTGCACACGTGCATTTGCTATGATTGCTTATGATCAAAACAGCCAAACATGAAGGAAGTGCAACAACACAAGATACAGCGAGTTGGCTAATATTACTCACTAAATGGTGTGTTAGCGCCATGAAGACACATCTTGTGCAGCTCGTAGGGCCTAAAAAATTATCACGATATTTCAGGGTATTTTTGCAATAACAAACAAAAATAAAATATAGAAAATAGGGGTTTTTTTTGAGTCTGTATTAATAAAAATCGTACAACAAAATTAAAATCAACCATAAATCCAAAATGACATGTAAACAGTTGCCAATTACAAACAATTTGCTCTTTAGTGCAAACTGTTCAGGTAATAAAAATAATACTATAAATGTAACTAAGTACATTTACTCAAGAACTGCACTGAAGTACAATTTTGAGGCACGTCTACTTAACCTTCCATTTATGTAACTTTATACTTCTACTTCACTACATTTTGAGACAAATATTGCATGAGATTTGTGTCGATATTTAACCCTGAGGAGTCCATCGATTTATTGAAAATACAGATGTTTTATTTACAGTAATAACTTTATTTATATATGATATGTAGATAAGCTGAGAAAGCCAGTTAAAGTTCAATCATAGGAGCTTTCACTGTGCCATTTATGGTTCTAGACCATTTTTGCAATGTGAATGTTCTTTCTGCAATGAAAACTATTACTATTTTTAATTTAAATGCAAATAGACTGATTTGCAGTTTTATTGTTTATTATTTTTTCCTGCTGTTTTTGTGTGTATTAATGGTTTTTTAAAAAAAAAGGTAAATTTCCATAGAAACCTGTGTCTTTTGTCTGTATTTTGGGTCCCTGGCAGCTTTATACTTTGTTAATTAAAATAAAATGAAAAATCTGACTGATAGCCAAGTTTGTGTCGAGAAAAAGGAGCCATGCATGTGATGTAAGGACAGACTGAAAGATGCTAAACACAGACAGAAATTAATGCAGAGGAAGTTGACAAATTTGAACCAAAATATCCTGGACTTCAGAGGTTTAACATATAAACATGTTTAAAACATTTATTTGAAATTAAACTCTCTTTGGAATATTTAAAACAATCTAAGCGGGTCCAATCTGCAGAACGAGTACATTTTGATAATTTTGTTCTTTTACTTCAGTAAGTTTTGAATGCAGGACTTTTACTGAAGTGGGGTCATTTCACAGTGTGGTATTAGTACTTTTACTGCAATAAAGTACTTCTTTCACCTCTGTTTTATATTGTAATAAACATAAAACATGTTGATGAGGGATAAAACTGAGAAAATAATGGTGCAAAAACGTGCAAGATGCAAGAAGTCCAGCCTTTTTATTTGAGAGCTGGTGTCTGCAAAGACGCTTCTCGCTGCAGTTTGTACCCGATCGTGGTGCGAAAACATGTTTTGGGTGCAACAACACAAGACACAGCAAGTCAACTAATACTACTCACTAGTGACGTCAAGCAAAAAGTCCAGCCTTTTTATTATAGAGCTGGTGGTGTGTTAGCACCGTAAAGAAACTTTTTGCTGCAGTTCGTACCCGATCATGGTGCAAAAACTTGTTTTGGGTGCAAAAACACAATACAAATCAAGTCAGCTAATATTACTCACAACAAGTCCAGCCTTTTTATGGTAGAGCTGGTGGTGTGTTCGCGCAGTAAAGACACTTCTTGCTGCAGTTCATAACTGATCATGCTGCGAAAAAGTGTTTTGGGTGCAGAACGGAAACAATACAAGACAAATCAAGTCAGCTAATATTACTCACAAAAAATCCAGCCTTGTTATTGTAGAGCTGGTAGTGTGTTAGCACCGTAAAGATGCTTCTCGATGCAGTTCATACTCATGGTGCGAAAACGTGTTTTGGGTGCAGAACGGGAATGACAGAGGCAAAGTGCAACAACACCAGACACAGCAAGTCAGCTAATATTACTCACTAGTGACTTCAAGCAAGAAGTCCAGCCTTTTTATTATAGAGTTGGTGGTGTGTAAGCGCCGTAAGGAAACTTTTTGCTGTAGTTCGTACCCGATCATGGTGCAAAAACGTGTTTTGGGTGCAGAATGCAAACAATACAAGACACAGCAAGTCAGCTAATATTACTCACTAGTGACGTCAAGCAAGAAGTCCAGCCTTTTTATTATAGAGCTGGTGGTGTGTTAGCGCCGTAAAGAAACTTTTTGTACCCGATCATGGCGCAAAAACGTGTTTTGGGTGCAAAAACACAATACAAATCAAGTCAGCTAATATTAATCACAACAAGTCCAGCCTTTTTATTGTAGAGCTGGTGGTGTGTTAGCGCAATAAAGACACTTCTTGCTGCAGTTCGTAACCGATCATGCTGTGAAAACATGTTTTGGGTGCAGAACGGCAACAATACAAGAAACAGCAAGTCAGCTAATATTACTCACAAGAAATCCAGCCTTGTTATTGTAGAGCTGGTAGTGTGTTAGCACCGTATAGATGCTTCTCGCTGCAGTTCATACTCATGGTGCGAAAACATATTTTGGGTGCAGAATGGGAATGACAGAGGCAAAGTGCAACAACCCAAGACACAGCAAGTCAGCTAATATTACTCACAAGAAGTCCAGCCTTTTTATTTTAAAGCTGGTGGTGTGTTAGCGCTATGACGATACTTCTCGCTGTAGTTTGTACCCGGTCATGGTTTGAAAACGTGTTTTGGCTGCAGAGTGGGAATGACAGAGGCACAGTTGTTCCTTTCATGAGTCAGCGTAGCATCAAAATGATTTTGAAGCAGTAAAGTATTAAAGTTGCTTTAACATCCTCAGTTCTTGCTGTTCCTTCTGACAGACAAAGCCAGAAACAGCCTGAACACGGAGCGGCAGATCACTCCGCTCTCTCTTTTAACTGTCTTTATAAATCAGCAGACTTTGTCACACACACGTTGTTCCTTTGATTCTTCCCCGGTGCGTCTTCATCCACAGACTCCCACGCCGCTCCAAGGTTAACGTTTGAAGTAAATATGCAAACCTTGATGTGAAAAGATGTTTGAGCGCGGTGCAGCGCAGGGATTTACAGGGTTAATCTGTATTCAAGGGTGCGCTGGGAAATCAGAGCGTTTTAAGCCTTTTGTTTTGGTTCGACTGGCGGTTTCCAGGAGTTGCTTCTGATTTTAATTAGCAGGACTTTTCAGAGGGAATTGTCGTTCTTACAGGCCAGTTGTGCATGAACGAAACTCAAAGTGAGAACGAGGGAAACACATTAAGAAGAAGCACTGTTTTTATTTCATGCATTCCCAGAATAAATTAATTTGCAGATCTGCTGCGTGTTTGTCTCCTCACCTCTCCTGTTGATCCGATGTTTTTAAGTGCCATCGTTTTCCACCTTTCGACACATCACCGTGTGTGTGTTCCCTGTGTTTGTGCTGAGAGACTGTAAGCTATTTATACTGCGGCGTGATTGATTATATTCGATAGAGGAGCGTAACAATTCAGAGCTCTACTGTGGAAGTACCTGTCAGCCTCAGATAAGCACTAAAAAGGAAAAAAAAGAAGAAGCAGTGAGGGCGAGAGACAAGAGGAAATACACAGAGAGAGAAAGAAAAATAATAACGACAGATGCCTCGTTTAGAGATCATTTAAAACTATTTTAATGAAGGTTAATATTTGTGATCAGCAGTTTGATATCCTTTGAAAAATACTCTTAATGTCAGCTGGAGTCAGATTATAATATTGATATTTGTCTGATCTTTGTGTGCACTGATGTGTTTTTATATTCACAGTTGATTAAAAATGACTCTACAAGCTGCCATTTGTAGAGAGAATTATCAGTGACTCTGCAGCTGTATAGAGGCTTTTTTTTAACCTCTTTAGCTCCTGGTTTTGGTTTTGGTTTTGCGACACATTTCCTGTCTGCGTCTCAGAAAGCCAAACTTTTCAGAGCTGAGTGTCATTATCAATGAGCATGTTTCCACTCTGTACAAACCAAAGTGTTTAACCACAAACTGCAAACTAAAAAGATATTTAAAGCTCTTTTTGTCCACCTTTGGTCCTAGTGGCTTGTTTGTAACATTTAGACTGAAATCTTATGTGAAGTGTTTAATCGTGACATGAATCTGTCCATTACAGAAATATTTCCTGATGGTGCTGTGAACCCTGCCTGGTCTCTGGAGCAAGTCAGAGAGGAAGAATCTGGTGGATGTAACGTTTCATTTTGCAGTAAAACTTTTACCTGTTGAACCTCTTTTTTTCTGAAGCTGTGAAGTGGATTAGGACTCACAGTTTCTGCTGTTGTGGGTCAAACAGAGCAGACTCTCTGCAGCTCTGAGACTGTGGAACGTTATATTTCCCAGTAGAAGGCTTTCCAGGAGTTTTCCAGCTCTGGAGTTAGTGTCAGGATAAAAAGCAATAGTCCTGATCGGGTATTTCCTCTCCAGGAGCTGCAGTTCTCACTGAACTGGACTTCGGACTTGCTTCTCTTTTGATTTCCTGATTTTTGTTGTTTTGAGGGATCAGAGAAACCTGCAGCGTACTTTTAAGTTGACTATTTTTCGTGGTTGTGAACCGGATCGGGACTGAACTGTTTTGCCAACTAGACAGTTACTGGCTCCACTGTACTGATGATGAAGGAAAATCCTCATCAGAAGCTGTTTTGTGTTCATAGTTTTCTATAGATCTGATGATTAGTCTGTTCTGTGAGTTGCTTTTTCTAGGAAATGATAAATATAGCATCTAATAATCAAAGTTTAGGCTCAAAAAATCAACTTCAGTTTTCAGTTTAAGCCATGCCCAGTCTAAGTGCAGCTGCAGATACAGATGAAGTTGCACTCGCTCCCCAGATTCACACAGATTTACTTCCACGGTGGTGCAGTGGTTAGGACTCCTGGTCGGCTCCGTGCATGCAGTTACAACTGGTGACTCTAAATTGGCTGTGTCCGCATACTCGGCACAACGTCAAACACGTTCCTGGTGGGTGTTGGTCTCCGCCAGGGTTGCCACTTGTCGCTGATTCTGTTTGTGGTCTTCATGTACAGGATCTCAAGGTGCAGCCGGGGGGAGGAAGGGATTCGGTTTGGTGACCTAAGAATTGCATCTCTGCTTTTTGCAGATGACGTGGTTCTTTTGGCTTCATCAAGCCGGGACCTCCAGCACTCGTTTGGGCAGTTTGCAGCTGAGTGCGAATCGGTTGGGATGAGAGTCAGCCCCTCCAAGTCTGAGGCCATGGTTCTCTGCCGGAAAATGGTGGACTGCCCCCTCTGGGTGGGGAGAGAGGTACTGCCTCAAGCGACGGAGTTCAAGTATTTTCTGGGGGTCTTGTTCAGCAGTGAGGGTAGAACGGAGCGTGAGATGGACAGGAGGTTTGGTGCGGCGTCAGCAGTGATGCGGGTGTTGTACCGGACCGTCGTGGTGAAAAAGGAGCTGAGCCTGAAGGCAAAGCTCTCGATTTACCGGTCCATCTGTGTTCCAACCCTCACCTATGGTCATGAGCTTTGGGTAGTGACCAAAAGAACACGATCGCGGATACAAGCGGCTGAAATGAGCTTCCTCCGTAGGGTGGCTGGGCTCAGCCTTAGAGATAGGGGGAGGAGCTCAGACATCCGGAGGGAGCTCGGAGTAGAGCCACTGCTCCTTTGCGTCGAAAGGAGTCAGCTGAGGTGGTTTGGGCATCTGGTAAGGATCCTCCCGGGCGCCTCCCGTTAGAGGTGTTCTGGGCACGTCCAACTGGTAGGAGGCCCCGGGGAAGACCCAGAACATGGTGGAGGGATTATATCTCTCTCCTGGCCTGGGAACGCCTCGGGGTCCCCCAGGAGGAGCTGGACGTTATGGCTGGGGAGAGGGACATCTGGACACCGCTTAACCTGCTGCCCCCGTGACCCGGCCCCGGATAAGCGGAGGAAAATGGATGGATGGATGGATGTTGTTTTATGTCTGTTTTTAACTTGTCTTTTTAAAGCACCTTGTAACGTGTTTTGAAAAGTGCTCTATAAATAAAGATCATTATAATAATTATTATTACAACAAACTGGACCTAAACTTGTACCCCTTTTCTTCCCTTATTTGGTTGTAGGGAAGAAAGAAAATAAGTATTTCCAACAACAGCAAAGATGTGATCTCCTCCTCACACTAGAACAATAAAACTAAATAGAAACTAAATTTGAAAAAGTTTTTACAATGATCCAAACATCCTACATAAATCTCTTAAGTGGTGTATCGTGCAGCGCTGCTCCTCCCAACTCATCTCATTTTCCCTCCAAAGATGCACAATAAAACAGCTCCATCACCAAGAAATAAGGCTTGTCTTCATTGTCATCCACAATGAATGAATGAATGAATGAATGTATTACATGTGCACCTTTCCTTCATACATCCCAATTAGGGTTGCAAACATCTGGGAATTTTAAAAGTTGGAAACTTTCCATTAATTTATGGGAGTAAACTGAAATTTACAAAATTGAAGGTTGGTCCTCAACAAGGAACTTAAATACAGTTGGGGAAAATATATTTTGGGGATTTTTTTTTTTTTTAATGGGTTGGGTCGGGTTGGTATGAGTAATATTTAGCCTGCTCATATTTTTGTTGTTCAATGAAAGAATTGGTGCTTCGATAAAAATTTGATGAAGTTCTACTTACAAATACATCTGTTGTAATGTCACGTTTCTTTTCCAAAATATTTCCAAAATTAACTTCCCATGGAGAGTTTCTCAAACACTCATCCCAACTGACTGAAAACATACCCGTGGAAGCTGATCTGGAGCCCTGATGACTCCTCACGTATGGACTACGTCTGTTCTACGGGGAGAGTTAGGATTCATTCATTCTATTATATTCATTATTTTGTCTTTCAAATGGTTTTGTAGGCTCAGTTCAAAGCTACAGGTCCTGATTTCATGTCAGGGACAGGCTGAAAACTTCACAAAGAAAAGCCTCAGGCCGGATTTGAACTGGCGACCCTCTAACCATGACACCACCGTGTAGCCCTGGAGAGTTCACATCTCCATGATAAACGAAACCGTCGGTGGTCATGACTCTGAGACTGAGGCGTATTATCTGTGGAGAATGTATCCATATTAATCATAATTTAAAAAATCTAATACCCCTTATATTTAGACCTGGTTATGGAGGATCTCTGAAAGGTCTCTGTGCTGATACATGAGGCAAAAAACAGTTCATAAATAAATCTAGTTTTTCAGATGGAGTCCTGTAGAGCTACATGAAGCTACAAGAGGCAGATAAACAGCGTCGCTCTCTTCTTCAGCTTGTTTTCTCGTCACTCGTTCTTCTGGGGATAAACAAAAAGCTCCAAAACCCTTCATTTGTCCTTGTTGTCACCACAAGTTTGTTGCAGAAGTCTGTTCATCTCTGCACACACACACACACACACACACACACACAGAGTGGTGGCTGTCAAATGTCACTAGTTACAGTGCAGCAGCTTCACAGAGAGAGATGATTGCTTGTGTTATCAGTGTTGAAACAGACAAATCAATCCCGCCCTGACAACCACACAATTAGCCGCTTTATTAGCCTGCTTGTAGACCAGCTCATCTGGAGGGGGAGTCAAGTGCCCACAAATAAATGCTCCAGTGTGTGTGTGTGTGTGTGTGTGTGTGTGTGTGTGTGAGAGAGAGAGAAAGAGAGCAGGGACAGGGGTGAAGATTGATTGTGCTGATTAAAACTGTGAATTACAGCGAGGATCAGCGCTCTCGCTGCATATCTCACTTGTTGACCGTAATGAGGGCTGTGGTTCCTCAGTCCCTCACTGCTGCTGAAGGACACACACACACACACACACACACACACACACACACACACACACACAATCATAATAGAAATAATCAACTTTATTTGTGCATCACAAACTGCACGAGGCTACAAGGTGCTACAAATGTTTGTTCCAGGATTAAAACATTTCAGGAGGCGAATAAAATGAAAATAATGAAAAGTAAAATGGAAAAATAATATGAAAGATAATAAAACAGATAAGACCTAAAAGAAAGAAATAAAACTGTGTATTTCAGGGTTGCACCCAACACTTAAAGTTTAATATTTATCACACACATGAAACACTCTCCACTTGCAAAATACCTCAATATAAAATCCATCACACCTGGAGAGAATGACTTCTAAAAACGCATGTTTCAACCTTTCAGTGTTCCACCAGCGGTCCATCACAACTGATTAACAACTCTTTGTCTTTCAGAGGGTTTTGTTGTCTCAGTTTAAACCTGCAGGTCCTAATTTCATGTCAGGAACAGGCTGAAAACTGGATCTAAAAACTGAATCAGGTGTGACTGGAAAGATGAGACTCTTGTGGATTCAATGAGTCCAATCTCACAGGTTTATCCTCACATATTTGATATCCTCATGGGAGGGATAGCATTTATGATTTACCCCTATTTACATTTTTGACGCCCCGTTGTGTGAGGCATCCTATAACTGTTTGAGATAAAATCTCTACATTATTGGTGCCTGTAGAAAATGTAATAAAACCTGATAATGTAATAAAAATCTGCACTTGAGTCCATTGAAAATGTAATAAAACCTGATAATGTAATAACTTCCTGATAATGTAATAAAGTGCATTTCCCAATAATGTAATACACTTTTTACCAATAATCTAATAAAGTATAACATTAATGGGAGGTTATTACATTATCAGGTTAGCCTTCATTTCCCAAGTCCTGATAATGTAATAATTCCCCAATATTGTAATAATTTAACAGCAGACCACCCATTACTTGAGTTCAAGTGGTGATACTGTGTATCAACTCTAGCTCAAGAGCTCTAGCGCGTTGAATGTTTATTAACTTTTGACCATATATCCGTAAAAGGCATCCTAAAATCCCTACACTGGTTAATAACTGACCTGCAGATATCTGAATGAAAATAAGTTCTATATGTTTCCCCATAAGTCTATTTAAAGACTTGCTGTAACTAGCAGTAAAATGTTATTGTTGTGTCCTCATGAGTGTAAATCTTTGTTCATCCTGGGGTCCCTAAACAGTCTGTGAGCTGCATAAATCGGGTCTGACTGGAAAGCTGAGACTCTTGCAGATTCAGATTTTCTTCATGTGTGATGATGTTAGTGAGTGAATCTTGAGCTCAGTGTATAAAATGAGCTGCTGTGACCTCTAGAAGTCTCATGAAACTTTACAACCACAAACTAGAGACCTAGAGCATTCAGAGGATGAGGAGATGAAGCTTCTGAGTTTATCTGCTGGTCTAAAGGTCTTGGAGTCTGAATGTTGGATTCTGGAGGGAGTTTAAACATTTTTTTCCATGCTTCGGTAAAAATAATGCAATATTTAGCACCGAATGTGTGAAACAAATGGTATCAACCTAAAACTTGAGCAGGAGAATGGACTTCATATAGTCAGTGAACTAATGACATTCCCATCAACTTCAGCTGGACTTTACAGGAATTTGGCAATTGTTAGCATGTAACAAGGTCCTCTAACACACACACACACACCACACACACCACACACACCACACACACCACACACACACACACACACACACACACACACACACTGAGGAAGTACATCAGCCATAAATCTTTAAGAGCCAACAGGCAGAATGTGTACAAGCTGACTGTCTTCTATTGTGTCAAGCTCATTACTCCGATAGTTTAGACTCTGTGTGTGTGTGTGTGTGTGTGTGTGTGTGTGTGTGTGTGTGTGTGTGTGTGTGTGTGTGTAAGGGCAGCCATTGATTTCCTCTTCTGCAATTGTGTAGGTTAACTCAGCTGGACCAGAGAGGGAGGAATGAGGGGATGGATGAGAATTATTTGGTGGATCCGCACACACACACACACACACACACACACACACACACAGACACAGACACAGACACACACACACACACACAGACACAGACACAGACACACACACACACACACACACACACACACACACACACACACACACACATATATAAAATCAATAGGGGTAAGAGGAACATCACCCTGAAGACTGATTGTTTCCAGCTCAGATGCAGAAGGAGAGAAAATAGCTTTCTTATTGAATCAACACCAACCTGCTGCTCCCTCACACACACACACACACACATAGCACAAACAGGTGTGTGTGAGATAGAGTAGGGGAGGGAATATTATCAATCAAAAGCATCAGACACTGTAATGAGCCTGCAGCCAGAGAGCAGCAGAGCCGAGCTGCTGCTGTTTCACATGTTCACACTCGTCTCCTGCTGCTTCAGGACGCGCTTCACTCGCTTCAGTCATTCTGTTTGTCGTGACGCTGCATCTGTTAATTAATCTAATGGAGTCACAGCAGCCGGCTCACAACACGCTGCAGACAGACAGCTACAAAGGAACCATACATGACCACAAACACATACAAAATGACAGCAAATCAACCAAAATGACTTCACAGATGCAAAACAACCACAAACACAAACAAAACAAACTATAAAACGATTGAAAATAGATTCAATACAATCACAGAGGTTCAGCTTTCCCACTTTTCTCCAACTCTGCCTCTAGCTGCCTGATTCTATCACACAGCAGCTCGTGCACCTTGTTGTCTGGTTCGGGTTGGCTTGGAGTCAACATTTTTGGTGGAGTGACTGTTTGAATTGTCACTTTCTTGCCATCAGGTTTGCCTGCTAGCCTTGTTTGTCCTCTACAGCCCCTGGAGAAGTGCCCTGATTGTCCACACTTGAAGCAGTGTTCACACTGGTCACCTGTTCCTTGCTCCTGACAGACTTTACATCCTCTTCGAATGCTTGTTCTGACTTGCCGGCTCGTTATGCTTTTCCGTATTTCAGCCATTTCTTCTCTTAGTTGTCTGACTGTTTCATAGAGCTCTGAGTCTCTTGAGTTGCCGACTGCCGGTGTTTTTCGGCTCTTGGGCTTCATAACTTCAGCTGACTGCTCTTGGATCCCAACTCTGGCTTCAGCTGCACCTTGAGACAGCTGACTAAACTGCATTTCTGTCTGTAGTTCAGTTACTTTTGGAGCCTTGCTGCCTGTGTATTTTCGTTGCTTGGACTGTCTTTCTAATTCAACACTAGCAGCTTCATTCATTCTGTCGATGAGTACTTCATCTGTCACTCTCTGATCATCAAGATAAGGCTTTAACTGAAACTTGATGTGGTCACTTAACAGTCCAGTACTCACTGACCTCAAGAATTTCTTCTGGATGAGCTCGGCACTGTACTGTTCATCTGATTCCACTTCTCTTGAAGCAAGTAACAGCCTTTCCTTCAACTCAATGGCTCTGAAGAGGAAGTTTTGAGGAGACTCACGACTATCTTGTGTAATGTTTATTAGTCTGTGGTACAAATCTGTAGAACTGTCCTCTTTGAAATGTCCCTTTAATATGCCTTTCAGCTGGGGAAGGGTAAGGCCACTCTTTATCTCAAGCATATCACGAATACTCAAACCTGGACTGATGGACTTGATCACGGCCTCCATGACCTCAGCCTCACTGTGTCCTTTACTCAGGCCTCTGTCGATCTGATGCATCAGGTTTGTGTATGACAGTCTGTCCTTCTGCCCCTTTTCCCCAATCTGACCACAAATCTTGAATTCTCTCCTTATTGTCACTTCAGGGAGTCTGTTCACAGCAGTAGGCAACACGTTTTGAGGAGCTGAAGCTTTACTTGCTGATGCACTGCTCACTCTTTCATTCAGCCTCCTAACTTCATCCTGCAGAGCTTGACTGTTGAGCTGAAGCTGTCTGTATTTTTCTGCTAAGCTCATTTCTTCATCTGTTTCCTGGCTAATCTGTGTTGTCTCTGTTGTATTTTCTGTATTAACTTCACTTTCTGTGTTTCCAGGATTTTCAATCAATTGTTCAACAAGTTTCAGCATCCTCTTTAGAAAACACGTTGAAACATCCTTCTCTTCAACATTAATTACATCATCGATGCATTTTGTTATTTGTCTGATTAACGCTCGTCTGCTTGTGACATCTCCACTCGGGATTTTAGCTTCCACACACACCTCTTTGAGCTGATCAAGTTGCAAAAGCCACAGTCTCTGTGATACCGTCTCTGCAAACTCTTCCAGATCCATCGTGTGTGTTGCAGCCGCGCCCCCGACGCTGCGCGCTCCCGTTGTCATCAAGTTAGGCGATTTAGTCCTGGTTTGTCACACTGAGCACGACGTTAATCATCCCAGCGGTGCCTCCAATATTTGTTGCACACTTGGACACAAAAAGGGATTTCCAGGCGTGCATAAGTTCAAAAAATAAAGTTTACTTGGGTTCGTTTTCCTCTGCACGTATACACAAGCACATTAGCATGATGCTGCTCACTGTTTACATTTTCATCTCACATGCACGGTCTTCTTGACTCTTCTCATGGACCCCTGTGCAGCCCACAGTGCCTGTATAAACTTCATTTATAGACACCCTAACTTTGCCTGATCAAAACTAGCTTCTAATGTGAAAGGACATAGTGCATGAGTTAATTAAATTAAAGATTACAAAAATAAAATCAGGAACAAATGAATAGAATAGTACATTAACATTATAATGGGGGGTGTACTCTTTTAACTGTTCATTAACATGACCAATAGTACTATGGGTACCACATATGTACGTATCGCGGCACGGGCTGGGTGCACCACGTATGGTCCGCGGTTGTAAAAAAAGACTGCCGTTTCTGTGGATATATGTTGTAAAACCATTGACCTTAGGTTTAGGGCAAAAAACCTCTGGTAAGTCGTTATGAAAGACAGTTTAAACAGTTAATAAATGTACATAAATGCTGGAAATGAGGTAGTTACAAGGGTTACGTAACGGTCAAAAGTTATGTAAAAAATGTAAGTTACTTGATTCACGTGACCCTACAGGTCGGGTCTGATCTTCCTGATGTTGTACAGGGCGAATCGACAAGATCAGGCAATTGAGGACACATGAACCTTGAAGGTCAGCTGGTCGTCAGTCAGGACACCCAGGTTCCCTGCAGAGCTTGTGGGCACAAGGTGCATGGATCCAAGCTGAAGATTGATAGGCTCATATATGTTGCTGGGCGGGCCGGGATGACTAGAAGCTCCGCCTTAGAGAGGTTAAACTGAAGATCTTGGTTTGTCAGAGATACGGGCTGAGACTGTGGGGTCATTAGTTGTGAAGGACAGGACCCCTAGTTGGTTTGGTCCAGACTCTTATAAAATCCTGTGGGAAACACCATACACTCACACACACAGACACACACACACACGCACACAGTAGTATCTGCAGTACGTCACAACCCCGTTTATAGAATCAAATTACTGATTTAAACCAAACTGATCAGAAAAATAAACAAATGAACAAACATCAGCGCCATAAGAACGACAGAAACATTTATTTGACCTCATGTCCCATCCAATAACATGGAGAGGGTGGGGCTTATAACCTGTACTGCAAGCGGCAGGGGCGGGGCTTATAACCAGGGGGCGGGGCTTATAGCCTGTACTCAGCCCTCCACCAGGGGGCGGGGCCTATAACATATACTGCAGCCATATATACAGGTATATATATGCAGAATTAGAACTGAATTAAACTGTTTTTATGTCTTTTCTAAAGAGCTGATTGATTTTTTAGTAAACTTATAGGAACATTTTTATTTGATTTATTAAATAATAATGAATGATGTTTTTTTTTTTCATGCTGCTGATAGAATATTAAAATAAAAATGATTTTTAAAAAACATTTAAGTTTAACAAGTGGTTCAAACAGCCGGCGGGGAAATCTGATGGAAATGTTTCAAGATGAAAGTGAAATCTTCTGTGTGTGTGTGTGTGTGTGTGTGTGTGTGTGTGTGCTTAACCTGTGGGAAGTTTTTGTGAGCATCCTTCATGTTCTCTTCAGCTGCAGCCCCGGGAGAGGAAGCTGAACGAGGATGAAAAAGGGAGAAGAGAAAGACGAAGACGAAGAAAAAGAAGAAGGAGAAGGAAAAGTGGTAACTGGAGCTCGTTGAGGTAAACAGCTTCACTTCTGTTTCCGTATCATTTGCTTCTTTTAATCATAATCTCAGACTTTACCCACATTTGCATGCAGCAGTGCAGACAAACAGCACACACACACACACACACACACACAGCAGATCAAAACGCAGTCTGAAACGACTCCAGTGGGATGTGCTGAGATTAAGGGGATTAAAAGTCATGGAGCCGGCAGCAGCAGTTAATCTGTCGCTCTGCATCGACACCGTAAATGTTTCTCTCTTTGTCACACCTTCTGTCACCAAAACACTTCACTCTGTCCACACACACACACACACACACACACTGTTTCTGCAGCAACTCTGCACTTTTTAATCTACTTCTCACTGACTTCATTAATTAATTCATTAATTCATTAGTTTATTCTTACGATTTTTAGTTTTTTGCTTCTTGTTTGTTGTGTCCCCTTAAAAACGTCCTCAGGTCGATTGTACTAGTGGCTGAACACGAACATGTTTACATTCAGGAGAGGCCTCAGACTGAAAATAGACACAAAATCACAAAAAACAAACACACACCAGCTGCAAGTGATGAAATGACAACACAGAAATGTAAAAGTAGTTAAAGAATAGATGCAAAAACAAAAAAATGACACAAAAAAGACTGAAAATGACACAAAAAAGACACAAAATATCTAGATAGACACAACAAGGACACAAAAAAAAACACAAATAGCACAATGCAAACCAATGAGTCTTTTCAGAATTTTTCAGTTTGATTCATTTGGAATCGACTACAGAGCTGGTGTGTGTGTGTGTGTCACAGATAATTGAGTGTGGAGAACATTTGGAGTCTGATAGCATCAATACAGCAGAGAGGGGGGGGCGGAGCTCCCTGCAGCCCAGCCTGAGGTCAGAGGGCCTCATTAGCCGACCATCACAAGCTGTAAGTCACTCAGAGAGACATCGACGGGGCCTCTGAGGGCCCCTGAGGGCCCCGGAGCTGCCCGTCCCCTCTCCAGTGTCCTCCTGTCCTGATCCACCTGAATCACACGTCCTCCTGCTCCCTCTCTGCTGCTCCTGTTGGTCTCAGCAGACACTTATGTAACAGCAAGCCTTCTCAAACACACACACACACACACACACACACGCACTCACGCATGCACACACACACACACACTCACCTTGTGTTGCTGTGTTTCTGCATGTATGAGGACCAGACGAAAATCTTTTTTCAAGGTTCTTTTTAAGAGACAAAAGAAATTTTTATTTTGATAAAATGATTTAAAAAAAGGCACAAAATATCTAAATAGACACAAAAATAACACAAAAAAGATACAAAAAAGACACAAAATGACACAAAAAGACACAAAAAATGAAACAAAAAAGACACAAAATATCTAAACAGACACAAAATGACACAAAAAAAGAAACAAAAAGACTCAAAAAGACAAAATGAAACAAAGAAATACACAAAAAAAGCTAAACAAACTCAAAATGACAAAGAAATTTAACTAACAGTGAATTTCACAGCAATCGTCACGATTAAAATAACAAATTACAAAGTTTACAGTAGAAAGAAACTGTGAAAACATCACGGCATTATCATCAGAGTTTCAACTTTCTGATGGTACTTGAATGGATCATCAGTTATCAAAGTTTCCATTATAAAAAGTGACCAAAACTTATGTTGAAAGGTTGATATCTGTGTCTGAATCTCTTTATTCTCCATGTGTCGTTTAAAATAAAGTGTTTGCACTAACCAGATCCTGTTGAAAACATTAAATTCTGCTCCTCAGAGACACTGTGAAGACATGATTGATTCTGCTGAGACCAACGGTCACGTGACAAATATTCACTGAGAATCTGTTTACACAGAGCAGAGAGGAGAGGAGAGGAGAGGCTGTTTACACAGAGCAGAGAGGAGAGGACAGGAGAGGCTGTTTACACAGAGCAGAGAGGAGAGGACAGGAGAGGCTGTTTACACAGAGCAGAGAGGAGAGGACAGGAGAGGCTGTTTACACAGAGCAGAGAGGACTGTCTTTCTTTAGTCATTTTATTCATTTTTTGGTCAGTTATTTTGTGTGGGGTTTTTTTGTAATAATAATTTTTAGTCATTTTGTTTCTTCTTTTTACTTCAGGTGTTTTGGTCATTTGTGTGGATTTTAGTAACATGTATGACACTTGGAAAAGTGTTTAATTATAAAATTCATTTTCTTCCCATTGACAAAAAACATCAGAGAAATTCAACTTTTTTCTGATTTCTGTCATTCTAACCGTGTTATTCTGCACTAAGACATGTTTGAGTTGTTCTGATTGAGCTGGACACAGGACACAGAGAGGAGAATATGTTGTAGTTCAGAGGGTTAAAAGAAAATAGTTTTGTTTGATTTCCTCTCATTGATGTGTGTTGTGCCAGCTGCTGGATCATCACAATCACATATTAATAAGAAGAATTTAAAACTGTTTGTTATACTTTTGTAACCAACATGCAGCTGACAGTCTGTTGTCTCCACTCTCTTACAGCGTGTGTGTGTGTGTGTGTGTGTGTGTTTGCTGCTTTAATGTTTCTAAATGACTCTTTGTATTCACGCTCAGCAGACTAATTGTTTATGACTGAGGAGATAAATGCAGAGAACAATACACACACACACACAGCTAAAGAGTCCACCAGGGGAACAACAAACACAGAAAGCCACTGAAGTGTCCTATGGGCTCATAACACACATACACACACACACACACACACACACACACACATGCAAACATACATGAAGGAAACACGCATGTGCCCAGTGGAGTCACACGAGGGCAAACAGAGTTGTTCTGTTGATGCTTCCGCTGAAAGACATGTCAGAACTCCTTTACCTCGACTCCCTCTAAGTACCTACACGCACACACACACACACACACACACACATACACACACACACTTCAACCCAGAGGCTGTAATCAGGGAAATGTTCTAGCAAATTTGTTGTGCAATAGCAACCCCAGAGGAGGCTGAGTAATGATGCACTGCAACAGACACACACACACACCACACACACACACACACACACACACACACACAACGTCTTGTTGTCTGTGTGGTTGTGTTTATTGTTCACTTTGATAAAAATAGATTTAAAAAACTCAAATAAACAAGACAAAAACTCAGTCCAGAGTGTTTTTCGCTGCTTTAACCCTGCAGAGAGAGAGAGAAGTGTTCGTCACCGACAGGTTACACACAGTCACGTTTTCACAGTGTGATTACAAAGAAAAATGTCCATTCAGAAAAACAAGCATTTTAACAATAGTTTTCCAGCAGACTTTTCCCACATCAGCACCATGTTGTCGTTATTTCTGCATCCTTTTGATCTCAGATAAATCACTTTATTCTCGCTCCGTACGGCCCATTTTCCTTGTTGAGCTCCTCATTCACACAAAAAAAGACACAAAATGACACAAAAAAGAAACAAAATGACACAAAAAAGACACAAAAAAACACCATAAATACATAAAATGAGACAAAAATTACAAAAAAAATGAGACAAAAAACAGAAAAGACACAAAATGACACAAAAAAACACAAAAAATACACAAAATGACACAAACATTTTTTACTGTTTTAACTGTCTTTTATAACGCCTTACCATGACTTTTTTGCCCTAAACCTAGGTCAGTTGTTTTCCAAAAAAAATCCACAGAAACTGCAGCTTTTCATTCCAACTGCTGACTGTACGTGTGTGCTAGTTTTAGATGGCGCCGCTGTACCACGAGCCACGATACGTGCCCACATGCCTAGGCCTGTCACCATAGTTACTATATCAACTTATCATCCGATATACAAAAATGGACACGATAGTTTTATCGTGCTGCTCTCAATATATTGTTGTTTACATGCGTGAATTTTTGTGCTTTTTTGTGTTTAAAGTAAAGCTGCAAATGTTTGACAGGCAGCACGAACTGCAGAAAAAAAACAATATTTCCCATCAGCCATTCCAGCTGTTTTATGTTATTTTAATAATAAAAAATATAAAACATAATGTTTATCTCAGTGCCTGAAAGTCTATTTAATTTGTTTTGGTTGTTTAGGTTTATTTATTTATATTTTATTTATCTAGGATATTTTAATATTTATTTTCAGCATTTCAATTAAAAATTTAACTTATTAAGCTCTAATATTGTTATAAAACTAAAACAACATCGATACAACAATACTATCGTTCATCATGATAGTTTCTGGGAAAATATATCGTCCTAAAAACTAAATAAATAAATAAATCGTCCTAAAAACAGGCCTATACGTGCTGCCCCAACAGTTTTGACCAATCAGATAGTTGTACATGCACTTTATAAAACTCTGTGTGACACTAAGATAATCATCCTTTCTCTGACGGTGGTTGCAACGAACTGTCTTGCAGACTGAGATTTCTGATCAGATTAATGTCCATGCTCACTCTTTCATTACTGGCTTAATAAATAGCAAAGCAGATTTTACTCTCCTCTCTTCTGTTCTGCAAAAAAACGATCGCAACACCTTCTAAAAATGCTTCAAATAATCTGTACTGTAATTCAGCTACGGGGGAAAATGTTTCATCACATTTTACAGTAAAAGTGAGCAGAAATAGCTATCAGCAGCTCCTGTTTGCAGTGTTCACATGCATGTACAGACAACTGTCACTGGATTACTATGAGACGGAGGAAACGTTAAAAACATAAGTCCCACTAAATCCAATGTAATCTAAAGTTAGAGGAATATTATTATGGTAATTAAACTATGGTTAAATGATGTTTTGAGTTTAGCCGATTTTCTCTTTCAAGCCCTTTTTGTTTACTTTTAGTCCTATTTTACATTAAAAGTGAGTCTGTGCAGCTCCTGTTTGCAGTGTTCACATGCATGTACAGACAACCATCACAGGATTACTGTGACACGAAGGAAACGTTAAAAACATAAATATTCTCAGGCAGGTTCTATTGTGTTGTTTTTCTATGATTTCTTGTTGGATTTCAGGACGTTTATTCTGGATGCACATCAGAGATCATGGTATCTTCTGGAAGTGTAAGTCTCACTGAAAGATACCCACACATGTTTTGTGTCTGTGGGTTCACAGTTCACAGTTTAAATCGTATTTCTTTTTTAATTTTCCAACAATCCAAACCACATTGAAGTATAGTTAAGGTTTGTTTCTTTTATATTTCTGTTTCCTGATTTCAGAGCATAACACACACACACACAGTGACTGAAGAGTAACCTTTCCAGACTATCAGAGATCTGCCACACAAAACACACACACACACACAAATGCACACACATGACACACACACACACACACACACACACACACACACACACACACACTGAGATCTGATGAGAGCAGATCTCAGTTCAACACTATATTACTTTGCTGTCCTCAGGCCCAATTCCAATCAGACCCAGCTGCTGATAAACTGGCTGTGATACCAAGCCCTTGATCGCTCACACACACACACACACACACACACACACACACACAGACACACACACACACACACACACACACACACACACACACACACACAGCCGCGGCCTCGCTTCAGGCACACAAACACACACACACACACACACACACACACACACACATATATATATCTATAAGCTCAGAGCAGCTTTTTACTTATAAAACACACAATGAAACGATTCCAGTAACCCCACTGGAGGATTTGAAGATCGCTGAGATGGAGTCGCTCAGATAGCCCCTGCTGCTGCTGCTGCTGCTGCTGCTGCTGCTGCTGCTGCCAGTGTTGTAGTCAAGACCACCTAAGGCAAGCTTATTTATAAAGCACCTTTCAACAACAGGGCAATTCACAAAACATTAAAATCAATTCAAAGACATATATAAAATTACATTCATATATATCAATTTTAGACTAAAAGGTAGTGCTGGTGCTGGTGGTGCTGGTAGTGGTGGTGGTGGTGCTGCTGGTAGTGGTGCTGCTGGTAGTGGTGGTGGTGCTGGTGGTGCTGGTGGTGCTGGTAGTGGTGCTGGTGGTGCTGGTAGTGGTGCTGGTGGTGCTGGTAGTGGTGCTGGTGCTGGTGCTGGTGCTTCCCCAGCCGGACATTTGGGCTCACGTGGGCGAGACCAACTAATCGTGTCAGTTTTGGTGCAACATGGAAAACAGGCTGGAAGCATGATGGAGACATTCTCTATCACAGTAAATATTGAGAGAATTGGTGTTTGTAGGCAGTGGATGTTTAGGGGGAGATAGCAGGTCAACAATAAATGCCACATAGACTTGGTGGACATCATCTAAAAGCTGTGGACCTGAAGATTAATGTGATGCAGCTCAGCACTGAGCGTCAACAAACACGACTTAATTAATGAATTGAACCTTATCAGGATTATAAGGATTCAGAACATTAATATCTGCCCCTTTGGAAGTCCATTTCCATGTTCAACTATGTCCCATGAATTGTTGCAGCATTTTTTGGGTTGACACCATTTGTTACACACATTTGTTGCTGAATAATGCTGTTTTACTCATATGGAGAATGGTGAAAAATGGTTAAAAACCTCCAGAATATTACGATAATACACTAAGACTTTTGGAACAACAGAGAATAATCCATGCAGTGATTTGGGTTTAAAAGCGTTGGTCATTTTGAAGATTTCTGTATTTTCAGCGATTGGATTGTATAATAATTATACATTTTATTCATATAGATTGTAAACTTTTGGAAAATCAGAAACAGTTAATCAAAACAGTTTACAAATTAAAAATGTTCACTGCAATATAGATATATACAGATATAGATATATACAATGACCTCTCTATGTCTGTGTGTGTGTGTGTGTGTGTGTGTGTGTGTGTGTGTTCCATTATGAATTATTGACGGCTGGCGCTCGCGGCTGTTATCAGAAGCCGATAACAATCTAATCATGTGAGTGAATATCGAAGTGATTCCAGTGTGAGAAGGTGAAATCTATCGTGGGTTTTTTCGCCCCGCGGCTCGTCTGCAGGACACAAACACACTGAATGATCAGGTCAAAGGTCGCCACTCACTCTGACAGCACCTAATGACTTATTAAGATTTCAATCAGTAACTGTGACGTCCATCACTCTCACACAGGACACAACGTTGTAATAATAATAACAATAATAATAACAACGTAAAGCTGCTTAAGTTATTTATTGATATTATAAGGAGAGATCTATATACGAAGACTGCACTCCCTTATAGTAGTAATAATAATAATATTACAGATCACTGCTGGACTGAAGATAATATAAAATTAGTTTATTTACATCTACAAACTAAAAACCATTTAATTCAGCTTGACTTTAAATTACAAACCCTTTAATTTTTTAATATTACATTTATACTGTTGTAATGTTACTTCTCATACTATTTCATTTCTTTGTTGTTATTATTATTATTATTATTGATTTTTATTTTCTCCACTTTTGTCTTTTTATCCATCTATTTTACTATTTTTTAAATTGTTTTAATAAATAGCATTTAAATCTATTTTATTGTCATCCTATGTATTTTATTTGTTATGATTTTATTGTTCGTTTTTGGTCTCAATATATTTATTTATCGAGCGTTTTCTTTTTCAATTTTACTTCCTTTTTTATCATTTGGCTTTTTAAATAAGTATTATTATCATGTATTTATTTATTTCATATATGTAAATATGTTTGTGTGTGTGTGTGTTTGTGTGTATGTGTATCGTAAAAAATATTTTATTAGAACTTTTTATTGTTTTTATATATTTATTTTATTCTTTTTTTATTCTTATCTAGTCCTCATTGGTCCTTATTTGATAAATTCTTAATTTTTTATTATTTTTTCTTGATTGATTGATTGATTGATTGAAGAAAAACCAGAACACAGAAAGCAGATTCACCTGGTTTTATCCTTAGAATAATAAATAATAAATAAATAAAGCTGTTAGTTATTGTGAGAAACGTTTTTGTTGCTGATCCCACAATAACAATAAATGAGACAGAAGGAAGATGGAGGAAATCAGTCTGATGTGAGGAGACGAACAGGAAACAAAGTGTCGCAGATGATGAAGCAGGAAACAAACCTTCAGGGACGTCATGTGAAAACAACAAACATGGAGCTGTTTGCTTTGTGTTCTCTCAGAGGTGCATTGTGGGAAGAAGATATGTCAACATGCTGTTTATCTGAGTTTCTTCAAAAACATTATGGATTTATTTTCTGATGCTTTTATTCTGGATCCAGTAAATGCTTTGATAGCTATTCTGCAGGGTGCATAAAATATATTAGATTATATAATTAATGTGGGCAAGAATAAATATGCACTCAATGTCATTTATATTTAGCTCATATTGAGAGCAAATATAATGAATAAAAGCTGCAGAGGAAAATATTATTTAATTGGTTAAAATTCCGATTTTTTCCACTACCATTTTTTAAAAATTGCATTGCTTTTCCTTTTTTCTTCTTCTTTTTTTTCTGTGCTTTTTTATTCTTGCATTCTTCATCTATGTTTAATGTTGGAGGACGTTCCCATTCGGGGCAACTGGTTGCTTGTTGCTGTTGCAGCATTCTCAAGAACTACTCAGTGAAACTTTTTTTAGCCTTTGAGTTTTAACACATTGACCACACTGGCAGTGTTTATCTCAAAGGAACATCTCAGTGTGGTTTGTTGGTCATACAAACACAAGTTTCCCAGACAGTTTAGAGAAGTTCACTTCAGACCACAGAGTGTGAAAAACATCTTTAATTGAACATTTTAACAAAGTCTTTAGTCTTCAACAAGGCTCAAAATTAAAGAAAATTGTGTTAAAATTGTATAAATCAGTTAGAATCCTTCAGATTACAACGAATGTAAAGGGTCCTAACATTTAAAGATGTCAACCTTGTACAAACTGCTGCATGTTTTCTACTGTTTGCTGATGTTTTATAGTCTCAGTGATTACTTAGAACACACAATTTCAGAAAAATCAGAATTTAATACAATTAGCTTGTTAGTTAGTTAGTATGACACTTGATTTTGACACATCTGCCGAAACCGTGACCACACTAACACCTCAGTCTGCCCTGAAACCACAGGCCTGTAATGTATTTTCCTCAGAATGACTCTCATGAAAACAAGTTTCACAGGAAAACTGTTCAGAAGTTCACAGAGTCTGAAAATCACCTTTAAATGAACAACTCAAGAAAAACAGAGACTCAAAATGATGGAACATAGTGTTAGTTAAAATCCTACAAATTAGTTACAATCCTTTAGATTATTATTTCTGTAACATCTAATGTATTTATTTTTAATAATTCCCTCTTTTTATGTTTTTGTCTTTAACAGTGCCATTTTTAAATTGAGTGTTAAAAAGAAAACCAACTAAATAGTGTGTGTACAGGGTAACAGCTCTAAGTGCATTTTCATTTTCTATAAAAGGCACTGTCACGCCTGCAAATGTAATAATGCCCACAAACATAATAAACTACAAACGTAATAAAAATCTGCAGCTTTTAATGCAATAACACAAACGTAATACATTTTCCACAAACATAATAGCCGCTGCCTACTACAAACTTAACACGTGATTTACCACAAATGTAAGAACTATTATGTTTGCAGGGACTTATTATGTTTGTGGGGAAATGGAAATCTTCAACTTTCAGGATTGTAATACTGAAAGTTTTGCAGCAAACTGAAATTTGCTGCACAAACACTGAGACTAGTTTTTTAACCCATTTTCTCTTTTAAACTCACACAT
Organism: Centropristis striata; assembly: GCF_030273125.1. Classification (NCBI taxonomy): domain Eukaryota; kingdom Metazoa; phylum Chordata; class Actinopteri; order Perciformes; family Serranidae; genus Centropristis; species Centropristis striata. The sequence continues at coordinate 31,309,140 of NC_081535.1, forward strand.
CATCAAAATGTCAGAGGGCCATATTGGTTCAGACAACATGTCTCTACCAACCCACACAGCTGGAGGAAGTGACATCACACATAGCAAAGACCCTCCCCTTCCTGTACGTTGATATACACTGAGGACAACGATCAGAGCAGAGAGACAAGAAGACAGACGATCAGAGCAGAGAGACAGAGAGACAGACGATCAGAGCAGAGAGACAAGAAGACAGACGATCAGAGCAGAGAGACAAGAAGACAGACGATCAGAGCATAGAGACGGTCCAGGTGGACATGGATCACCTGTTGGTGCTGTTGCTGTTGCTGTGGAGCTCAGGTAGGACTCTGCTCTAAAGATGACGTGTTATTATTTCAAAATTTCAGTTACAATTCTTTTTTTTTTTCAATTTCGATTAGCTTTTTTGGCACAAATGTCAGGTAAATTATATTGCAAAACCATCAAGGATTATAAAATGCAAGAAGTAAACATACATGAATATATATAGTAGAAGCAATTACACTTGATTCAAATCAGTTGAAAAATAATCATAAATTGCAGCTGCAATTTAGTCTGTGAGTGACTCTCTGCTGATGTTCACACTTCGACCACACTTACAGCGTTTATCTGAGAGGAACATCTCAGTGTGGTTTGTTGGTCATGAAAATCAAAGTTTAACAGACAGTTCAGAGAAGTTCACCTCAGAGCACAGTGTGAAAATCATCTTTGAATAAACAACAAAACAAAGACACGGAGCGTACCCATTCATCGCTCATCCAACCAACTACACACTAAACAAAGCTCTCCGCTCAATTCTCAGCCAAACACGCACCAAGTATTAAGTCAATGTGGTGAAAGGCTCTTCAGATATTCACAGAAGAATCATACGCACACAGACACACTGACAGATTTAACCGTACTTTGGGGTTCAACCAAAGCTAAACTTTACAGAGCCTCAAGAATCCAGAGAAGCAACTTTTTCCTTTTTGGTCCAGAGATTTTTCAGCTGAAATTTGGTGACACAATAAAAATAGCAGAAGATTGATTTAGATACAAACATCAAGGATTCAGAATTTGCTTCAGATTTTACAGACCAAACTTTAATGGAAATGGAAAAGCATTTTATCTGTTGAACAGTGACCACATGTCCTGTTTCCCTTTGGTTGACAAAATGCGTAACGTAATTTATGTAGATGCTGCACTTGATAGGTCAATGAAAGCTACAATTTCATGATATTTTTTCAGCCATTACAGATTGCCAATAATATATACTATTTCTCGTGGCTGATACCGATAAGATCACCAAATCCCATCATCAGCCGATAATTAATCAGCCTGACCTGCCAGACGGTAAGGTTAATGGCTATTCCTGCACTATAAATGCTAAATGTAAAAATAAATATAAAAATACTCTGGTGTAAAACCTTTACTGAGTGCTTGTGTGCCACTTCTGTTAATGTATGCTAACGCCAAACGGTCCAAATTAAATTCTTGAAAGTAACAACATAACGTTAGCCTGGTGGTTGCTAATGCTAGTTAGCCTGCTAAAAAAGTAATGTAGTTAGACTTTAAAACTATAACTCCGGTGTAGTGTATAGATGTCTGTAAATAACGTGAAGCAGCGTTTCTGTTATTTTGTCAAAGCGGTTTGGTAACAATGAATTTAACGGTTATATTAGCTAAGATGCTAATGTAATGGTGGTAAGGCTAGTTTAAATTTCCTTTTTTTGATTCTTGCATTCTTCATCTACGTTTAACGTCGGAGGACGTTCCCATTCGGGGCAACTGGTTGCTTGTTGCTGTTGCAGCATTCTCAAGAACTACTCAGCGAAACTTTTTTTAGCCTGTGAGTTTTAACACATTGCCCACACTAGCAGTGTTTATTTCAAAGGAACATCTCAGTGTGGTTTGTTGGTCAGACAAACACAAGTTTCCCAGACAGTTTAGAGAAGTTCACTTCAGACCACAGAGGGTGAAAATCATCTTTAATTGAGCAATTTAACAAAGTCTTTAGTCTTCAACAAGGCTCAAAATTAAGGAAAATTGTGTTAAAATTGTATAAATCAGTTAGAATCCTTCAGATTACAACATATGTAAAGGGTCCTAACTGTTGTTCAGACAATATGAGACATTTAAAGATGTCAACCTTGTACAAACTGCTGCATGTTTTCTACTGTTTGCTTGCTGTTTTATTGTCTCAGTGATTACTTAGAACACACAATTTCATTCATCAGAATTTAATACAATTAGATTGTTAGTTAGTTAGTATGACACTTGATTTTGACACATCTGTCAGAAACATGACCACACTAACACCTCAGTCTGCCCTGAAACCACAGGCCTGTAATGTATTTTCCTCAGAATGACTCATGGACACAAATTTCACAGGAAAACTGTTCAGAAGTTCACAGTCTGAAAATCACCCTTAAATGAACAACTTAAGAAAAACAAAGGCTCAAAATGATGGAAAATAGAGTTAAAATCCTACAAATTAGTTACAATCCTTGTAATAATGTAATGCGAATGAATGTAATAATGCCCACAAAGGTAATAAACCACAAACAACATAAAAAATCTGCAGCTCTTAATGCAATAATCCCACAAACTTAATACATTTTCCACCAACGTAATAGCCACTGCCTACTACGTAAAACGTGATTTCCCACAAATGTAAGAACTATTATGTTTGCAGGGACTTATTACGTTTTTGGGGAAATGGAAATCTTCAACTTTCAGTATTGTAATAAGTTCCCACAAATGTATTAACGCAATAAATAATGGTCGTGGTTGTTGTTTGTTTGTCTATTCACACACTAATGACCGTGGGTGCAAAATCCAGCCGCTCTCTCTCTCTCTCTCTCTCTCTCTCTCTCTCTCTCTCTCTCTCACTCAAAAATGTGTTTTTCATATTGTTGCTACACTTGAATGTTTGAGTTTCAAACTTTTGGGATGCCATATATTTGCTTATTTCTTGATTCTGGATTTTAATGAGAGAAAAGGATTTTAACAAGATAATTTAACTTTTTGGGTGTGAAAACTATACGAGTCACATTAGCCTATTATTCAAATAAAGGTATTCTATACATGTTACAACTGGTGGAGAGCCAGCAGATGGATTTTGCACCCTCTGTCAGTATTAGTAGTGTGTGTTTAGGCAAACAAGCAAACAACAACAACCATTATTCATTGCATTATTACATTTGTGGGAACTTATTACAATATTTATAAATGAAGATTTTAATTGCCACACAAATGTAATAAGTCCCTGCAAACATAATAGTTATTACATTTCTGGGAAATCACGTGTTACATTTGTAGTAGGCAGTGGCTATTATGACATGTAATGTAATAATGTAGTGTAATGTAATGTAATGTTTGTGGAAATGTATTACGTTTGTGGGATTATTGCATTAAAAGCTGCAGATTTTCATTACGTTTGTGGTTCATTACGTTGGTGGGCATTATTACATGATCAAAAGGTATTTATTCTAAAATAAAGCAAATAAAAGCACAAATCTATAAACAATAGATAGAAGTACATTACAAAAGAGAGGGAGTGTGTGTGTGTGTGTGTGTGTGTGTGTGTGTGTGTGAGGGGGGTTGGCGTGTCCATTGCGGGCGGACCCGCAATCCACCGCATCCAGTGGAATCCCGGGGTTAGTCCACGAAGACCATGGATGCTATAGAAATTTATAAAACAAGTGTATGAAGAAAGTTTAAATTTGTTTTATCTATAAAGGATGCAGAGGGGCACATGCTGAAATTTCAAGCAATTCTATGAAAGTTAACCTATAATAATGGTATGATGAAAATGAATGATGAGAACCACATCGACCTGTGCTGCACATTTTCTACTGTTTGCTTGTGTTTTATTGACTCACGGGGCGCGGAAAAGCAGTGTAGCGAGCCAGCCGTATACACATGAGATAACGAGAACATGCGATAATCCTGAACATACGGGAGACCGCATGATAAACTGTGTGTGTAAACTTTACAGCAACAACGGCTTGCGGCAAAAATAGAAGTGCTAGGGATTGATCGCGCTGCAGAGAGAGCCGCAGCAGGGACGCTGCTGAGATGTTGTGCGGCGCCCGTTGGAAATGGTCTCAATAATTAGTGTCAGCAACCGTTCCATGCCTGGTGGAAATCAGGCTTCAGTGATTGATTACTTAAAAAACGCAATCCATAGATTCATCAGCAATTATTACAATATTGGTTGCAGCTGTAATGCACTTTCATCAGAAAAACATCAACATTCATTGCTTTTTTTAATGCAGATTTTTTCACACATCTGTCGGAAACAATGTGACCACACTGACACCTCAGTCTGCCCTGAAACCACAGGCCTGTAGTGTGTCAGCTTCTTATCAGATGATCAGTTCCACAGATGCAGTTTAGAGAAGTTTACTTCGGTCAAAGAGTGTGAATATCCTCAATGGAACAATTTATCAAAGAAAAAGAGACAACAAATTATGGAAAATGTACCTTGTAAAATTGTTCACATTAAAGTTGTAATCCTTCAGATTTCCATCAAATGAAACCAAGTTGTTGACTCTATTATGAATCAATTTTAATTTCTGCAAGGGCCAAATGAGTGCAGCATGTGGTCAGTGTTATTGTTTGTAGATGAATCTGATTGGTGTCAGCGTCATTGTTTCTGTTTTAACCCTAACAGATCATCAGAGCAGTCACACTAAAAATAACTTGATGAACGTGTTGAACGTTACATCATTATTGTATGTATCAGCTCGGTAGTTTGCATGAGTCAGCTGTCATTAAGGTACAGTATTGCAGTAATATGGGTCGATATTTAAATATATAAGTTAATAAAATCTCTAATAGATTACTGTGTTGTAATGCGCCACGCAATTAATATATTTCTTTCTTTCCTCTGGGCTTTTTGCTTAGCACTGGGGGAAGCTGTTCTGATGTCAGATACTCGCCGTCATAGAGACACTACCTTGGTTGTTGGCACTTGTAGTCTGATCCCCACCCTGGACTCCCTGCTGCACCAGCAAACTTTCTCTTACTACCATTAGCCCTACCTTCATGAGCGTGTTTAACATTGTTGTAACATTATGTCGTTACCGTACACAGCCGCTTGGTGGGTTTCATGAGTCAGTTGTCATAGTAGCACAAGCATGCAGTTAATAAATTGATGACACTGTGGCAGGAAGAATGCAGCATTACTTTTATGCTTCAGTGACATTTATAATCCAACTTATCATCTGGTGTTACTGTGTTTCCCCGGAAGTTAGAGCATCTAGAGAGGTTAACCATTTTATGATGACATTGACTGGCAGCCTAAAGACAGGAAGAGTTACTTTTTTTAAATTAAACATATCTTTTGGGTTGATAATTGTTGTAAACATTTGGGATCATGAAATTACTTCAAATTATAATACTAAAAAATTATATAAAACAGGTGTGGTCGTTCATATAACATTTTATTGCAGAATTGTGACGTAACAGGCTCACTTCCTGCCACTCTGAACCTACTTCACTGAGAGGACGGACAATCTGATCATGCTGCTTTATTCTGATATTTATCTTCTGTTGGTCTCCTCAGGACACCAGGCTGAAGGACAACACAGCTCAACAGGTACACAGACAAAATCAGAAAGAAATTGAAGGAACTTTAAATTAAAGAAGAACTTGGAGTTAAGTTTAATTTTTATATTGTCTTTATGGAATTCACTTCTTTGCTGATAACTATCTTGTTTCTATTCAGAGCCTCTCAGGTTGGTGGGAGGAGTCAGTCGATGTGCAGGAACACTGGAGCTGAAACATCAGGGAGAGTGGAGACCAGTAGAGGCCGCTGAGACTTACTGGAACCTGAAGGAAGCAGCCTTTGCCTGCAAAGACTTGGACTGTGGCTCTGCTGTTTCTTTAGCACAGAGAGATGATTCCTCAGAGAGATCTGTGTGGAGGATCTGGCCTTACTGTGTTCAGTCTGGATCTGCTCTGAGGGAGTGTGTAACATCATTGCTCTCTTCCTCCTCCCTGAATCTCACCTGCTCAGGTAAGGCCATCAGTGACACCATGACAGTAATGTACACAGGTTGACTCAAATGCAGCAGCTAGAATGGCAGCAGACTGTCTCCAGCCGTTCTGCTGCTGCAGGAGTCCCCTGGACCGACCATCAACCAGCCTGAAAGAACTCCTTCAGCTTGACAGCTTTCTTGGCCACTGGTTTCCACCAGCTGGTTCTTCAGTTAGTACCTGAGCAGAAGGAACAGAACAGAGAAATATGCAGATGATGATGTTGTGTTGTTGTTTGAAATCATGTTGGAAGCATTCAAAAATGGATAACAACTGTAAAATCTGAACAGACACAGTAAACTCACACTAATGTTTCAATGTAAATAACAAATCTGTGTGGAAACTGTCAGGATGAGAGCTGGTTATCTGCTCGCTGTTAGAAGCCGTGTGGCTACAAAGCTAACAGCTGATTTCTTTGGGCACTGTGTGGCATTCTGGCGACCTCCTGGTATTGTATTGTCTTCCACATGACTTCATGTATCCAGTCATGTCTAGTGTTGTGTGATGATGAAGAGGCTCAGAATAGGATATCTTTGGAGGAGATTTAGTTTGATGCTTTTATGTGTTCTGTTGTTAATGATGAACTAATGTTGGAATTGTGTCTTTTGTCTCTTTGGTTCTCTTCCCTCATATCTCCAGACTCTGTCAGGCTGGTGAGTGGGACCAGTCTGTGCTCAGGCAGACTGGAGGTGAAGTCTGACCAGTATAACCAGAGCTGGTTCTCAGTGTGTGAAGCTGACTTTGACCAGCAGGATGCAGAGGTGGTCTGCAGGGAGCTTGGCTGTGGGGCTCCTTCAGTCCTCCAGGGGGCGCTCTATGGAGAAGTGGAGACTACAATGTGGACCAAAGAGTTTCAGTGTGGAGGAAATGAGTCTGCTCTCCTGAACTGTAGAAGCTCAGGCTCAGATAGAAACACCTGCTCACCTGGCAGAGCTGTTGGACTCACCTGCTCAGGTAGAAGAGGAGCTGCAGCTCTGATTTGGTTTCATTTCATATGGTCATTTCTGTTCTGATCAAACTCACTTTATTCTTTTACTGATGACTCTCTTGTTTCTGTTCAGATCCTGTCAGGTTGGTGGGAGGAGACAGTCGTTGTGCAGGAACACTGGAGGTGAAACGTCAGGGAGAGTGGAGATCAGTGGATGGCTATGACTGGACCCTGAAGGAAGCAGACGTTGTCTGCAGAAAGTTGGACTGTGGCTCTGCTGTTTCTGTACCACAGAGAAAGGGAAAGGTGTCCTCAGAGAAATCTGCGTGGAGGATCGACACTGACTGTGTTCAATCTGAATCTGCTCTGAGGGACTGTGTAAAATCATGGCCACGTTTCACCAATGTGCATCTCACCTGCTCAGGTAAGGCCATCAGTAACACCATGACAGTAATGTACCTAGGTAGTGTTTCCAACAGGATTTAATGAGAGTCGGGGGGCACCTAACCATCTAGGGGGGTCCGGGAGATAATTTTGTACACATTCTAATCATGCCTGAATTTGAAAATAAGGACATTTTTCCGGCGCCCGCCGCGAGCAGTGCCACCACCTCAACCAAGCTCCAGTTTCCCTTACATTTTAAGACAGGTGTACAAGAAAGCTAAAATCACCACTTGTCAACCACTTATAAACTACAATTGGCTTTATGCACAGCTGCACTACTTCCTGAACTTCAGCCAGCTCCTTTGTTTCCTGTCTGCCATTACTGGACAAACTGATTAATCCAGGTGTGTCTGACCTCAGTTGTCACAACAACAATAATCAGACACACCTGGGGCCTATTGCACAAAACTAGGATAAGGGATTAAGCCGGGATATGTTGGTTATCCTGGCTCAACTTATCTGTGATCCGGTTGCACAAAAGCAGGATAGGGGGCAGTAGGATATGTTATGGTATAAGTTACCATGGAGATTTAGTCTGTGGAGCAAACCTGCCCCAGACCAGGTTATGTTCCAGGATCTATTTAATCTCATCCCTTATCTCAGTCAGCAGTCACCACAAACGGACACCAATAGTTATTCCACTGCCCTTTACACATTGTTATCACATAGAACTAGACCCACTGTCATTATTTAAACGTTTGTGATCATTCATTTCAATCATTTTGGATAATTAATTATTTTAGATGATGTTGCAATCATTAGATAATTTACAGTTTCCCATAGACTATAAGGCTTGAGAGTTGTTAAAATGAGGGCCGTGAAGCTTTTTGTGGAATTGTACTTCAGTATAGGTTTCACCAACAAGGAGATACTTAATCTTTTGGCACATCAGCCAGCATCAGATTTTCAGAAGTATCAGGGCTTCAGTGTGTCCCGGTGGCTCACACTGGTAGAACGTTACCATTAAGGCTGAGTCCTTGCTGTGGCGGAGCCGGGTTCGAATCCAGCCTGTGCTCCCTTTGCCGCATGTCACCCCCTTTTTATCTGTCACTTTCAATAAAGCATGAAAAATACCAAAAAAATTATCTTAAAAAAGAAGTATCAGGACTTTAAAAAGATGCAAGACAATACATCTTCTCCACAGAAAGAATCAGTCTCATAAATTTATGACTTTTGTTGTCTTCCTCAATGTGGCCCTAAAACTCGGTCGTATAAAATACACATCCCATATAAATAAATATATACACAAAGTGTAACATTATGTTCCTTTATTGAATAAGGATAAATCAAAACAGGTAAACTATCAGCTCCTTTCAAAACTGAAGACACAGTGACTCTTCAAGATAGAAAGCACAGAGTCAAAGTATATTATACAACACAAGGATAAATACACATTAAAAGGTCTGAATATATTACACCCTGCATGTCTGCACACTGAAATAAATGCAGGACAAATCCATACACATGAAATGAACAGACGAATGATGCAGTAGCCTCCCTGCAGGCTTGTATACACACAGTATACAGCACAATCATCATAAGAGGCCAAATAAATTTAAATAAAAAATAAATAAATAAACACAAATTCCTCTGCCACTGCAGGACATATTTAACTTAAATTGAAAGTATGCATATCAACTAAAATAATTCAACACATATTGCTCCCTCATGAGACGACCACTGTCGTCATCTGGGATTATTGCTGGATTGTCCCAGTCCATGGCTGGGGGCACTCTGGGGGCCCTCTCCTTCCTCAGGCAGGCCACATTGTGGAGGACAGCACAAGCCACAGTAATGTCACATGCCCTCAAAGGGCTGACCCTTAATTTATGAAGGCACTGAAAGCGTGCCTTCAGGAGGCCAAAGGTCATCTCAACTCTGGCCCTGGTCTTGGCATGGGCATGGTTATAGGCCTGCTGTGCTTCCTGGGGGTCAGCGAATGGTGTCAAGAGGAAAGGCTGGCAGGCTTACCCCCTGTCTCCCAGCAACACACCAGAGAATTCACCTGTCAGCACAAAATCTCATCATTACAACATCATTAACAGAGTGACATTCTAGACACAGCCATGATGTAAAAAGTGGTTATTAATGGTTGTGTGGCTCACCTTGTGATAGGCGCTGGCAGATTACAGAGGTCCGAAAGACTCTGGAGTCATGGACTGAGCCAGGCCATTTTGCCACAACATTGCTGATCAGTAGGTCAGCATTGCAGACCATCTGTAATTATAGACAGATGAGGATTATTAAACCAATCAATGCACATTGCAAGCAATGAACAGTTTTCATCAATTGACAATATCAAAAAGCTATATTCACCTGAACATTAATGCTGTGAAAGGATTTCCTATTCACAAAGTCCCCCTCATGGGCACCTGAGGGGGCCTTTATCCTTATGTGTGTGCAGTCCAGTGCACCAATGACATTGGGGAAACCTGTAACACAAAGTAATGAGTATCCTACTATGACTGGTAACAGTTGTCTTGTAATTTGTAGATTCTCTCACCTGCAATCCTATAGAATTCCTCTTTGATGTCACGGAGTCTTCTGTGGCCAGGGAACGAGATGAAAACATCAGACAATGCCTTAATAGCAAGGCACACACGCCTTACTGTGCGGCAAATTGTGGCCTTGTTAAGCTGTTCTGAGTCCCCCACCGAATACAGGAAGCCCCCACTTGCAAAGAACCGCAAGGCCACACAAACCATCTGCTCCACAGTCAATGCGTGGCTCCGTGCTGTGCGGTGTTTTATACTGGGACCCAGCAGTCTGCAGAGATAGCGGATGCCATCAGCTGAAAACCTGTACCTCTCATACAGATGGTCATCAGGGAAGGCAAGGGGGTCCAACCGGTCCCTGAAGACCCTCTCTCGCCTGAAGGCTCTCCTGAGCACAAGTGCTTCCTCATCAATAATGTCATGCAAGAATGGGCACGCCATTGTTAGAGTAGAAAGGAACTCAACACTTTGGGCCTTCTTATAGGCAATTGGCTCATTTGACTTTATGAGGGACACCTTTGCACCCTCACATGCTGCAAATGCTTAGACATGATGATACCCTTTTTTTTTTTTTTTTTTTAAAGTCATCATTACACCCACTACCTTTAAGAATAGATAATGAAACTGTTCCCTCTCCTCATTTTTTAAATGTTTATAATGTTTTTAATGTGATAAGGTGTTTTGATACATCAGGGAAATTGCATTTCAGGGTACATTATGTGCCTCTCTACTAGCCTTAATACAGTCTTTCAACTTCCAACTAATCATAGCACTTAGGATGACAGATGGAAATTCCACAGTACGTGTGCTTTGTGTCATCTCTATGGTAGCCCTAACTGCATACATTAAACAAATAGACAACACAAAAATTCAGATTGACCTTTTATTTAAGATGGATCATCTTCTTTGAGCTAGGGGAGGAACGGAGAATAATGATTAATACATTTGTGTTACAGTCAGCATACAGTGTGCATTGAAGGCATAACTCACCTCCCGCTCAAGTTTTTTTATTTCAAGGTCCAATTTTCTTATGGTCCTCTTTTTTATCTCTGAATCAAGCGCAAGGTCTTCCATCCTTCTTCGCTTGTACTGCATCTCCAGTTGGGACAGCTGTATCTGGCACTTGAGGTGTCTTGCATACAGCTGTCTGATAGCTTGTGAGTTCTGTAAACACATGACAATTAGCACAGCGGGAATTTTGCACAATTGAGTGTCCTTCCATTAATACTCACTATGTCACCAGGCTGGCTTTCCCCCTGTACAGCATCTGGGTCCTGTTACAGAATTAAGAGTTTGTGATTTTGTGTGGGCTCCAAATGATGACTCCTCACCATTGTAGACTGAATAGTACTTTCACAGGCTTGACATGATACCTCATGCCATCTGGAATCCAGAGAGACGGTCTCCTCCTCCTCCTCCTCATCATCATCATCATCAGCAGCAGCAGCAGCAGCAGCAGCAGCAGCAGCAGCAGCAGCACTGGTGCCTTCACCCTATCACATTTAATGGGATTCATATTGAAGCTAGTAAAGAAAACATGCCAGGCCTACAGTATGCCTTTGATGGAGTACTCACTGGATCAGCATCGTCTGGTGCTGGTGGCTCCAACAGTGACACAGTGGTGCCAGAAACTGCAAGGCAATAGGCAAACCAAAGTCAGACAGTCCAAATGGATTCAATATGAATGTGGTTGTGTCCCATGTAGAGATGGAAGAATATACCTTGTATGAAGCGGGTGGCATCTTGGGAGGGACATGTGCTCGTCTCTGTCCCCCCAGGGATCCCCTCCAACACGGGCCTGCCTTTATTCATCCCTAAAGCCATGTCCTCTGCTGGGGTGAGGTCCGCTTTTGGGATCCCACCACCTGTGCCTTTTATATAGTTTCTCTTTTTAATCGCTAAAACAGTACAGACAGTGTGTGAGCAGGCACCTTCTGGGAACAATATGTGCTTGTGCATTGTTAAGTAGTAGTCAGGGCCCTTACCATTCTGCAGAATGTTTTTATATTTTGTTTTAACTTGCTGCCATGTCCGTTTCGGCCCAGTCATGTTTAATCTACATCACACACACAATATAAGAAAAGAACAACTTTATTTATCCCAAAAGGAAATTAAATGAAGCCAGTGAGCAAGAGACCTTGAGTCCTTTGAAAGGCGCTATATAAATTAGAGTTATTACTATTATTAGCTCATCTATTTATCAAATAATTATACAGTCTGTTGGAGTTCAATTTAAACAATTTCACTCATATTTGCAGTCGATTTCAATTAAAAATTCAACTGACTCATTCTCAGAGTACAACTGCGTTTTTTAAATTGTGAATTAAATATTTTGGATTGTAATTGTGAGGTTTCAGCGGAGCGGTGAGTGTGTAGTTGTGTTTACTTACGCATTCAGACGGTCAGCAATACTTTGCCACGCGTTTTCTCTTTGCTTAATAACTGTGGCGGTGTTTCCTTTCTTTTTTATGATTTCTTTGACCTCCTCGTACGCCTCCATCAGGATTTCTCCCTCCGACGGGGTAAAGTACGCCGCTCTACTAGTCATGGTGAATCAATGAATCAGTGATCGGTGGCGGGGTCTATCTGAGGAGCCGCGAGCGCGCACTGATCCAGGATAGGTTTCACCTGGCTTGATGAATCCGTGTCTGCTCATCCTGGATTGGGCTTTGTGCAACCAACTGAGCCTGGACGCTGTTGTTTTGGATTCTTTGAGCCCGGCTCAGTCACTGATCCTGGATGTCTTAATCCTACTTTTGTGCAATAGGCCCCTGGATTAATCCGTTTGTCCAGTAATGGCAGACAGGAAACAAAGGAGCTGGCTGAAGTTCAGGAAGTAGTGCAGCTGTGCATAAAGCCAATGATAGGCCTACCTTTGTTGACATTGACATGCTGTGAACATTCATTATAGCCTAAATGAAAACACAATAGGGTATATATGAAGAGCATTTATTTAAAGGCGTGTTTGCATATTTTCTGTTCATTTAACATTGCTTGTCTTTTATATTTACAATTTTTTTCATTCCACACATTATTTTCATTTCATATTGCTTTACGTTTACAGTTTTTCTTTTCATTTCACATAACTTTTCTTTACTCTTTTAGTGACTTGTTGTACACATTTGTTGCAGACTTTGCATTCTTTAAGACTGTTTTGGAAGGAGTGTATTTGTGGGCTCGGCCAGAGTGGTTCATTTTGCATGAGATTAGAGCGCAAACAGTTCTGTTGTCTAACGACATCCTATTCTCTGTAACAATCTTTCGAACCATGCTAAACACCCTTTCTGAACTTGCATTGCTATGGGGGATGCATAGCCTTCATACATTTTGGCAACTCACTGAACCTCATGTCCTTTCCTACCAGGCCCCAGAACCTGTTGATTCTGTGTTTTTGGGGGAGTTGCTGTCTATCTGTCACCTGGTAGTCTGTAAATTCCTCGCTCATCTTATCCTTGTTCAGCCTCAACTGAGGGAACAGGGCCCCTAGGCTTTTCACTGTAAAGTAAAACAACCGTTTGACTGAACATTGCAGATATAAACAAGTATCAAGTATACTGTGCCAATTATTTTTTTGGTTGTCAATGGGGAACTGTCCCCAGAGGATGTTGTTATGATGTGATGTAAAGCCCTTTGAGACAAATTATTTGTAAAAATGGGCTACACAAATAAAATTGCCTTGCCTAACATCACTAGGCTTTATGTCCAGCTCCACTACTTTTATCTCTCTGTTTCTCTTCTCTCATCTCTCCAGACTCTGTCAGGCTGGTGAATGGGACCAGTCTGTGCTCAGGCAGACTGGAGGTGAAGTCTGACCAGTCTAACCAGAGCTGGTCCTCAGTGTGTGAAGCTGACTTTGACCAGCAGGATGCAGAGGTGGTCTGCAGGGAGCTTGGCTGTGGGGCTCCTTCAGTCCTCCAGGGGGCGCTCTATGGAGAAGTGGAGACTCCAACGTGGACCAGAGAATTCCAGTGTGGAGGAGATGAGTCTTCTCTCCTGGACTGTAGAAGCTCAGGCTCAGATAGAAACACCTGCTCACCTGGCAGAGCTGTTGGACTCACCTGCTCAGGTAGAAGAGGAGCTGCAGCTTCCATTTGGTTCATTTCTGTTCTGATCAAACTCACTTTATTCTTTTCTTCTTTTTTTAAAAAAACTCTTGATTTATTTTGCATTTTACTTATAGACAAAAACATACAAATATCCAAAAAGACAACTAGGAAAGACAAGAAGAAAGTAACGTAGAAAATAGAGTAAAATAAAGTAAACTTAAGTTAAAGGAAAAAAGGGGGGTAGGGGTGGGGCACACCACTCTAGTTGCAGCTTTTATCAATTTCCATTCTGTCTACTACTAGTACTAGTAATTGGCCCAACTTTTTTCGTGTACACAGTCCATTTATGCCACTGTTGGTCCAGGGTCCCCGCTTTTATTCGAACGTTAGTCTTTCCATTGAGTAGATCTCCTCAACAATATCCAGCAATTGTGTTGGGCTTGGAGGGTCAATTTTCAGCCAGTTTCTTGTTATGGCCTTTTTACATGCCAGGATCAGTATTTTGAAGAGGTACAAGTCCTTCTTTTGAATAGTACTGTCTAGAGTCCAGCCCAGGTACATGATCCGGTGGTCCCTGGGTATCCTGTAAGAAAAAATATCTTCAAGAATTTGAACCACTCTGTCCCAGAATCCCTGTAGTTTTACACATGTCCAAAAAACATGAGTGTGATTGTTACTAATCTCCCCACATTGTCTCCAGCAATGCTGTTGTTCACCTAATTGTTTACTTTTGACATGTGGTGTAATGAAAAAGCTAATCAAATTATTCCATCCAAACTCCCTCCATCTTTTAGAGCTGATGGAGGTTTGCTGGATTCTACATGTATAGTGCCAATCACCCTCTGACAGTTTAGTGTTCAGTTCTAGCTCCCATTTCAACTTCACATGCAATGAGTTTCTTCCATTTCGTTCTTGTAGACCTCTATATAGCTTGGAGACAATCTTTTGACAATCCTTTTTTGATTTGTGTCTCATAGAAATGTCTTAGCTGTAAGTATCTAAACATGTTACTATTGTCTAAATCAAATTGTCTTTTGAGTTTTCCAAAAGTTTTAAATGTTTTCCCCTCTAAGAGTGTACACATGGCTGTAATCCCCTTTTCTCTCCACCTTGCAAATGTTATGTCAGTTTCTCCGGAACTAAACTGAGATGTTTGGGGAGGCCAAATTAGAAGTTTACTGTCTTGTTCTAGTTTATATTTTTTAACTGTCTCATACCAGTTCTTAAATGCATCCTCCATGATAGAATCTCCTTCCTTTCGGTCTGTGTTTATTTTTATTATTTCTTAGCTTGGTACTCCAGAGAGCACCAGCAGACAAAGTATCTCATCTGGGCAGCAAAATAGTATTCCTTAAAGTTTGGAACTACAAGGCCTCCATGGTCTTTATCAACTTGGAGCGTTTTAAATCTTACCCTTGGTCTTACCCCTGCCCAAATAAACCTTGATAATTGTTTATCCCACCACTTTATTCTTTTACTGATGACTCTCTTGTTTCTGTTCAGAGCCTATGAGTTTGGTGGGAGGAGACAGTCGCTGTGCAGGAACACTGAATGTGAAACAGGGAGAGTGGAGACCAGTGACTGAAGATGTTAAATTCTTTAGCCCTACCTGGACCCTGAAGGCAGCAGATCTTGTCTGCAGAAAGTTAAACTGTGGCGCTGCTGTTTCTTTAGCGAAGAGAAAGGAGTTCCCCTACAGATCTGCATGGGGGATCTGGCCTAGCTGTGTTCAGTCTGGATCTGCTGTGAGAGAGTGTTTAATATCATGGCACTCTTCCATCTTCCTGCATCTCACCTGCTCAGGTAAGGCCATCAGTGACACCATGACAGTAATGTACCCAGGTTGACTCACATGCAGCAGCTAGAATGGCAGCAGACTGTCCCCAGCAGTTCTGCTGCTGCAGGAGCCCCCTGGATCGCCCACCAACCAGCCTGAAAGAACTCCTTTAGCTTGACAGCTTTCTTGGCCACTGGTTTCCACCAGCTGGTTCTTCACTTATCACCAAAACAACCATCAATGACCTAATGGCCCCAACTGTAAGCAGCTCAGCTCAGCCAGTCGGGGGCTCGTCAGTATTTCCACACCTACGTGGTGTTCATCACCTTGGGCAACTTCTTAAAGGGATAGTTCAGAATATTTGAAGTGGAGCTGTATGAGGTACTGACCTACAGTCAGTGTATTACCTGCAGTAGATGACGGTCTCCCAGCTTGGAGAACCAGATGCTCCAGACAGGAAGCAGACTGCAGATTGGAACTGTTAAAAAAGCTTATTTAAATTACCTAAACAAAGGCCCACCCTAACAATGTTATACATGTTTATAGGTGCGTTTCCATTAGGTACTTTTCCCACTAGTGAGCCGCTATGTGTGTGGCTTGGGAGAGAGGATACGCCCATCTTCACCGGTTAGCGGCTCAGGTAGTGGCTCAGAAAGTGTCTGCCTTGGGTAGGTTCTTTCTGAGCCGCTACTGACCGGCAAGTTTGCGCATGCGTGATTCATTTGCAGACTGGACGCTGAGGGGTGGGAGAGACTGGGCCTTGTGATGCTTTGGGATGGCACCAGCTACTCGTTTAGAAGAGGAGGAACGAGTCTCCAAAAGTCTCCAATAACACCAGAAAAAGTGTCTCTAGAGGTTCTGAATAGTCTAGAGACAAAGAGTCTCTAGAGGTTCTGAATAGTCTAGAGACAAAGAGTCTCTAGAGGGTCTGAATAGTCAAAATATAGAGACAAGGAGTCGATAGAGGGTCTGAATAGTCGCTAAGTTGGCAACACTGCTTGCCTCGTCGGTCTGTTGTCACATTAACTCCGTTGGTTAGCCACTACAAAAGTACCTGTATGGGAACAGAGGCCGAGCGGAACTAACTAGTGGGCGGAGCCAAAACACTCAGCCACTTTCCAAAAAGTACTCAGAAAGTACTCAGTCATAACACGTCTTATGTGTACGCTATATTATTGATCTGTGCACCAATTTTTGTTGCTACACAAAGCCGTTTCATTTAGCACTACTTTTTGTCAGCCATAGAACTTCCATGTTCCTACACATAAGCACATGTTTATGCTTCGTGCACTGCTGTAGATCAGCTGGTCAGAATCCAGTCACTAGTTTTTATAAGAGATAACAAATACAAGAAAATCAAAATGAGGGATTATGACAGCGACAATGAAATGCCATTCAATATGGAGACAAAATATCTTCAAGAACCGGAAATTACAGAAGAAGATCTTTTGCAGTTTGAAACTGAACGGGCTGAAAGAGAGAGAGGGGAAACTTCTGTGGAAAAAAGACACCAAAATGAAGCCCAAGAAGAAGCCAAAGCTACCTGATGGCTCCACTGTGTAAACTGTAAACTGCCTACAGACCTACAGAGAGAGCTGCTGCTGACACGACTAGGACCTGTTTCTGTTTGATTCGGACCAAAATAGTCTGCTGCACTCGTGCATAGGAACATGGAAGTTCTACAGTTGAGGAAAAATAGTGCCAAATAAAACGACTGTGGATAGCAACAAACATCAGTGAACATATCGTTAATTCAGCGTACACACAAACGAGTATAACATTGTTAGGGTAGGCCTTTGTTAAGGTGGTTAGAATAAGTTTTGTGTTGTAACTGTCAGGATGAGAGCTGGTTAGCTGATAGTCAGCCGTGTGGCTACGGAGCTAACAGCTGATTCCTTTGGGCATTGTGTGGAGTTCTGGTGACCTCCTGGTTTTGTTCTGTCTTCCACATGACTTCATGTATCCAGTCATGTCTAGTGTTGTGTGATGAGTAGAGGCTCAGATCAGGATATCTTTGGAGGAGATTTAGTTTGATGCTTTTATGTGTTCTGTTGTTAATGATGAACTGATGCTGGAATTGTGTCTTTTAACTCTCTGTTTCTCTTCTCTCATCACTCCAGACTCTGTCAGGCTGGTGAATGGGACCAGTCTGTGCTCAGGCAGACTTGAGGTTAAGTCTGACCAGTATAACCAGAGCTGGTCCTCAGTGTGTGAAGCTGACTTTGACCAGCAGGATGCAGAGGTGGTCTGCAGGGAGCTTGGCTGTGGGGCTCCTTCAGTCCTCCAGGGGGCGCCCTATGGAGAAGTGGAGACTCCAGTGTGGACAAAAGAGTTCCAGTGTGGAGGAGATGAGCCTGCTCTCCTGGACTGTAGAAACTCAGGCTCAGATAGAAACACCTGCTCACCTGGCAGGGCTGTTGGACTCACCTGCTCAGGTAGAAGAGGAGCTGCAGCTTTCATTTAGTTCATTTCTGTTCTGATGAAACTCACTTTATTCCTTTTCTGATTACTTTCTTGGCTCTGTTTAGAGCCTGATAGTTTCAGGTTGGTGGGAGGAGACAGTAGCTGTGCAGGAACACTGGAGCTGAAACATAAGGGAGAGTGGAGACCAGTGAATCAACGTTTCTCTGGCTGGACCCTGAAGGAAGCAGCCGTTGTCTGCAGACAGTTGGATTGTGGCTCTTCTGTTTCTGTGGGAGACGGAAGGACATCCTTAGCCAAAGATGTGTGGGGAGTCATATTTCGCTGTGTTCAGTCTGGATCTGCTCTGAGGGAGTGTGTATTAATAATTCACTCTTCCTCCTTCCTGCAGCTCACCTGCTCAGGTATACCTATCAGTGCCGTTATCTATAACAGTAATGTTTCCAGTTTGTTTCTCATCTGTTATAATGGCAGTCAGTGATGATGACTTTCTTTAGTGTAGATAAGTGGACTTGTTTCTGGAAGGGTCAAACACAGAATAGCCAGGCATTCCTGCTCACACAAGGTATCGGAAACCTGATTTATTCAGGTCCTGTCCCCTGGCCAATAAGCTATCCTGACCCCAAACCATGTGAGGTCAATGCTGAACCTGAGAGCAGTGGGTTCATAGTCAGCTGACAGCTAACATCTGACTCATGACATCACATCCTGTTTTGGGTGCATTTATGATTTTTCCAACCCAGTTTATCTAAAACAGTAAATATCTGCTTCATGAATGACTAGACTGTGCTGTGATCGGCTAGTACGCCTTGCCTTGACTTAACATTACTGGCTGCCAGCTGACAATTTAAGCCTTAAATTATCTTTGTACCTCCATGAATTAAACTCACAGATGCTAAGTTAGTTAGCGGGCTAGCTCTATCCTTTCGTTCTACACTGGTTACAGAAAATGACAAAATTTGCCGAACAGCAGATTGGTGGTCATAAAATGTGATCTGACCTGCATCTAACTGCCCATTATAGACAATCACAATGTGCTTAACCTACCACACAAACAATTTCACATTTGATATAAAACATTTTTTACAACCTGTACTTTCTTTCAAACCTGAGGGTAAGAAAGATTAAGATAAAGTGAGCAAAAATGGATTATTTAATATTCCATTGTAAATAAAACTGATATCACTACTGTTAACAAGAAAAACAAACAACTACCGTTAATTTGCATTTGTTGGTAAAGTTCATATGAAAACTTTACAAACATACTTTTACTTTTAGAGAGCATTTTTTTGCCAGAGAATGCAAATGAAAAAGTTTGACATTATCTGATAAATCAAACATGTTAATGTATCAAATACTCAATACAAAAAAACAGGCCACTACTCATGAGAGATGTAAACACATTGACCACACTGACAGTGTTTATATAACAGGAACATCTAAGTGTGGTTTGTTGGTCATACAAACACAAGTTTCCCAGGTAGTTTAGAGAAGTTCACTTCAGACCACAGAGAGTGAAAATCATCTTTAATTGAGCAATTTAACAAAGTCTTTAGTCTTCAACAAGACTCAAAATTAAAGAAAATTGTGTTAAAATTGTACAAGTCAGTTAGTACAAGTCAGTTAGTTAGTTAGTTAGTTAGTTAGTTAGTTAGTTGCAGCTGTAATTCACTTTCCTCAGAATGACACTGTTGATTTTGACACCTGTCGGAAACAACATGACCACACTGACGTCTCCGTCTGCCCTGAAACCACAGGCCTGTAATGTGCCAGCTTCTTATCAGATGATCAGTTTCACAGAAATGCAGCTCAGAGGAGTTCACTTCGGTCAAAGAGTGGTTGGGTCTGAGCAAGATGGTTTGTAGCCAGGATTTTATTTCAGTGATGCAGTTGGCGAGGTTAGAGTGGGTGGCAAAACTCCTCAAAAAACCCTTTTAACAGGAAAAAAAGAAGAAACCTCCGGGAGAGGTAAAGTGTGAGAGGGGAGAGGGACGGAGGATAGAGGGAAAGAGAGAGAGAGAGAAGAACAAGATGAGCAATGCCAACAATAATAGCACTAACCCTACAGTAAAGTCTGTGACTAATGAAGGTTGATGTGGTGCTGGTAGATCCAGTCAAATGACAGCGGTACTAACAGTATTAATAGTAATAATAGAAAGAATAGGACTAATGATTATAGTCAAAGTAGCAGTGAAAGTAAAATGACAGCAGAAGTGTCTGTAGCAGGACCATAGCAGGTGCAGCAACAGTCCAGACACAACCATGGTCCATTCTGTTCAATGTGTCCTATTTATCTTCTCTCTGTATTTACAGACTTTTTGCATCAGCCCAACATCTCTGCGTCCTCCTCCATGGACGAGGTCTCTGAGGCCCAGCAGCAGCAGCAGCATCAGGAGGAGTTTCAGGTGTTCAAGGGCTCCAACTTCACCATCAGCTGCTCCATCCAGCCACAGTACCCAGGAGGCTCCTTCCAGCTCTCCTTCACCTCCTCCAACTCTGCGATCAACTATACCCAGCCAGCTGTCAATCACTCTGCCCACTTCCTGTTTCCTGCTGCAGAGCCCGCCCACCAAGGAAGCTACAGCTGTGTTTATCACGTCTACGTTTTTTCTCGTAACTTCTCCTCCGAGAGCCATCAGCTCACTGTCTCTGTCTCAGGTAAGCTGAGTTTACAGGTTTGGAAAAGATGATCCGAACTACGGGAAAATAATCAGGTGACAACTAGGGCTGTCAAAATAGCTCCAAAATGACGTTCGAATATTCACTCTAAAAAACACATATGTATGAATATTTGCGTATGTGCATTATGTCAATAACAGGAGGATAAACTAATATGAGACATAACTACTTGTATTGGTATTTTTATTTAATTTTTTAATATATAACACACCTACACATTACACATGAAGTAAATTAACTAACTGTAAAACTTAGGCCTCTCTTGCTCGCCCGCCTTTCTCTCTCTCTATGCGTGATGCGCGTACTGATTTAAATAAACAATTTAATACCATGTTTCTGTCATTGAACGCTCCTCACTTTCAGCAGTGAGTGACGCTGTGCACGTGCAGCCCACATCACTGTTAGGTTTCAGGGATCATTTTCAAAAGAGAATTTTGTTCTCAGTTACAGAGAAAATAAGCAAGAATAAGAACTTTTCAGTTTCTCTGTGTGGAGATCAAAGATTGTGGAGTACCTGAGCAGAATGAACAGAACAGAGAAATCTGCAGATGATGATGTTGTGTTGTTGTTAGAAATTATGTTGAAAGCATTTAAAAATGGATAACAACAGTAAAGTCTGTGACTAATGAAGGTAGATGTGGTGCTGGTAGATCAAGTCAAATGACAGCGGTATTAACAGTAGTAATAGTAATAATAGAAAGAATAGGACTAATGATAATAGTCATAGTAGTGTGTTGGGAATTTAGGAGGCCTCATGTATTAATTAATTATACCTTGCATGCGGCGTCAAATATGTAAAAAGAAGGTTATCATAAATGCTATCCCTCCCATAAGGATATCAGATATGTAAGGATGAACCTGAGCAACACTTGTGTGGATATCACGGTTCAAAAGTGTGTTTAGATGGCTATAAGAATTATTAATAACTTTCATAAATAATTATTAATTATAATAAATGATATGACTTGATATGATGATTTACTCTAAGTCATCTCTATCGGGGCACCACTTAGGAAAATATAGCCAATTCACTTAAATCAGTCTCATAAAGTTAGTAAACTATCAATTTGGAACACTGATTAATAATTAACTTAATAATTATAATCAAATTACCATATTTATATTTAGTAATGGTTGAAGGAATTTGGAATACTTTTCATAGAAGACTTTGACATATCGTTCACAGTGTACATCATTAAATAGACAGCATGTATGTTCAAAAAGGTATTTATTCTAAATAAACAAAGTAACGCAAACAAAAGGCACACAATCTATGGAGTATAGATTTATACAAGGTCTTATCTAATGTAGGCCAATATCACAACAATTATACTTAAATACATAAACCAAAAAATTGATTAAAGGTCAAATCATTTGTACTTAAAGTCCTTGCTGAATTTGTTATCAAGGCCCAGTTACATTCCTCATAGTCAAGTTGAGAAAGGGTAGGAGTCATGTCAGAGAGGGCTTCGGTTTGGTTTCAATAATTTGCCGTCATGCAGATTAAGTTTCTGGTTCGCCCTTGTTGTTGAGGAAGTCTTCTCTGGCGTTTGCAATGATATTACTCCTTATTTGAAAAGGAGTCTTTCTGAAAAGGCCTCACCCTGAGATGCGGGGGTTCTCTGCAGGAGGTGAGCAAGAGGTGGATAGGGTTCTTGTCTCTGGGGAACCCAGAGCTCTGTATCTCTCTGAGGCCGGTGGAGAAAGAGAGAGATTAGAGGTGTGCTGGGTTTTTTACAGTAGACCACCTATGGTGTCATAGGTCTCCTGACCAATTAACTCATCTGTAGGTGTCATTAACGCAAGGCATCCTGGGAGAGAGGCATCTCTCTGTTCCTTGTAAGATGCCCAAACTGGAGTGGAGATCTCTGGAGAGCCAAAATGAAGGTGGATGGAAATGTTGCTGCATTTAATCCACATCAGTTCAAATTCACAAATGAACCCAAGATTCACCTGTGTTATGATCACAACAAGTGAAAGTAGAATGACAGCAGAAGTGTCTGTAGCAGGACCGTAGTGTGAATGTGTGTATGTGAATGTGAATTTATCATCTCTCTGTATTTACAGACCTTTTGCATCAGCCCAACATCTCTGCGTCCTCCTCCATGGATGAGGTCTCTGAGGCCCAGCAGCAGCAGCAGCAGCAGCAGGAGGAGTTTCAGGTGTTCAAGGGCTCCAACTTCACCATCAGCTGCTCCATCCAGCCACAGTACCCAGGAGGCTCCTTCCAGCTCTCCTTCACCTCCTCCAACTCTGCAATCAACTACACCCAGCCAGCTGTCAATCACTCTGCCCACTTCCTGTTTCCTGCTGCAGAGCCCGCCCACCAAGGAAGCTACAGCTGTGTTTATCATGTCTACGTTTTTCCTCATAACATCTCCTCTGAGAGCCGTCAGCTCTCTGTCTCTGTCTCTGTCTCAGGTAAACTAAGTTTACAGGTTTGAAAAAGGATTCAAAAGGATGATTCAAACTGCGTGAAAATATTCATGTTGTTGTTGTCGAAATTCCACTGTGACTATTGTTATTGGGTTACATGGCATACAGTAACCAAACTTGTACAATGTGTACAAACAGCAACCAATATACTGTTGGACTCATTGAGTTGTGTGATGTGGTCACTGTCCAGGTGTTTCAGATCCAACACCACTTATCATCAAAGTGGTCGTCCTGCTGCTGACTCTTCTGTTGCTGAACGCTGCCCTTTACTTCTACCGTAAGGTACTGACTGTGTGTTGTTTCTTGGTTCAAGGTCAAGGTCACGTTTATTTCTAGAGCACCTTATATACAACCAAGGTTGACCAAAGTGCTTTACATAACTGAAACTGGTTGAAAGGAGTGATGCAGGAAGTCATATCTGAGTGCTGTCATGTCTCTCCAGGCCACCAGGGGGCAGAAGCCGAGCAGACGGGAGAACATGGAGATGGATTATTATAACCTGGGTGTTCCTGCTGCTGAGGGAGGGCTGGCTGAAGAGGAAGCAGCTCAGGGGGCAGAGGAGCACCCAAGAGGCAACCTCCAGGCCAGTGCTGAGCACCTTCAAGGTTAACATCTCACGTTCAGTGTTAATAAGAATATAATTGCTGTCGTAGCAGTCAAGGTGAACAGCACAGATGTGTTCTGCATGTCGTGCTTGGATGCCAATGTAGGCTTACAAAGCCAGGAGCAACATTTGTAAACGGCCTTTGCAGTCCGCCGACTGCTGAGTGAGCAGAGACATATAGAGGCGTAAACAGTGACGTAATGACATGGCTCTCTAGTCTGTGGAAAATTGTATTATTCAGTACACCAGTGATACTGGAATTTGTTTACTGTGATATGCAGTTTTTGAAATATTAAGAGATAATTTTGGGAGAAAAATAGTCAAACAAAAAACGGGTAACAAAACCGTACGTTTCCCTGTGATTGACAGGTTGTTACCATGTCAATGTCTGGTTCAGGTGTTTTTATCTATGAACTCTTTCACAGTGTGTGTTGTCACTTCATCAAAGTTAATTGTAATATTTGTAACATTTTTCTTCTGGTACTAAAGACATAAGAAGTCAGCTGTTTATTTTTACACTTAGCTAGTGCTAGCTGATTCCTTAGCAGATCCCCCGCTCTTTAAACATGGTCACTTCTGGCTCCAGAAAATGATGGAGATGGCCAAAAACCAAGATGATGGCGGCTGAAATGCCAAAATCAAGGTTTTTTGGGGTCAATCACCAATCACTGGAACCAGCTTACCCTTGATTATGGGAGAGCGACATGAACTAAAATTATTATCACGTCATTTTTTTAACCCTTTGGACTGTGACGGTTTTATATCATAATATTTGTTTTGATACATTTTGTGAAGAGTAGCCTGGCCTGTCCCCTTATGTAAATAAAGCCAATATTTGGAGAAATATAATAAGTAAATAGTATGTATCCTTATCAAACAGAGACATGGAAGGGTAATATGCATTTATTTATCAATTTAAAATGATTATAAATAAAAGCACATATATATTTAGCAGGTTGAAATTCGCTCTAACATTAAAGTGCTGCCTACATAAATGAATCAATAGTAATAATCAAATTATACATTTGTAAATGTAACATATATAGGCTGTCAATCTGCAACACAGGTATTTTTACTTTTAATACTTTAATTACATTTTGATGCTGATACTTTTGTACTTTTACTTTACATTTACGTTTTGAATGCAGGACTTTTACTTGTGGAGTCATTTAGAAATGTGGTATCAGCACTTTAACTTAAGTAAAGGATCCACTGGTACGGACACACTGGACCTTTTAAATGGGGTTTGAATCGTGTAATTTACCAAGAGTGATGTGAGTCTTCTTCATTTATTGATTTCAAGAGCGTGCATCATGTTTGCACCACTGTCAGATGTTGAGAACATCCAAGCCCCAAATTTCATTCATCACTTTATTCCAAACCTCTGTGTATAAATCTGGCAGACAGTTCTGGCTGAATAAAATTCAACCAGGCAGCTCTGTCTTGATTTTCTTGTGAGAACCATATATTTGAAGCCATCTGGTTTGAATGATAAGATAAGATAAGATAAGATAAGATAAGATAAGATAGAACTATGATTGACTAGCTTCGGTTCATAACACAGGCTTTATTTTAAGCTTTGTAGTGTTATTTGTTTTTTGCATTGTTAATACATTTTCTAGGTTAATAATATCTGAAGTTGTTGTACTGTTCTTCTCTATTTGTTTTTTTAAAGGGAGCTTTAAAGTCAAAATATCAATAAGTCACCTTTAACCTGTAATTATTGTTTTGTAACACTGCTCAGTAAAATATAAGATTTGACATGGTTTAAGTCAGTCATCATGAACAAGAATCCACTGAGAATTTCTCACATCTTAAGGTAAATTATGAACGTGTTATAATATATTTTGAGGTGATTTTTTTTTTCAGAATTTCACAAAAAGCTGAACAGTAAAATCATATGGACTTTTGTATGGTCATAGTCATAATGACTGAAGAAAAGGTTTTTATGAAGATGATTATTTGAGGATGTTTCAACTTTGAAGCTCCCTTTTAAATATGTATTTTTATAACTATTGAATTAGCTTATTTTATAAGGGTTTTCCATGATTTTGTTCTGTAATGTAGGATTTTGTTTTTAATTGTTTTGTAATTAAGGTTAAGGTTAAGGTTAAGGTTAAGGTTAAAGTGTTTTGCTTAATTTTTTACTTGCAGTCCTGTCTATTAACACATTTCCAATATCTCAATAAAATATAGTTTAAATAATACACAGACCACTTTCTTACTTTCAATACCATAAAATGGAAATCTTACCACACAGTGAGCATTCTTTGGTGTGTCAGAACAAAGGACCACGTGCCATGAACTTTGAATTCGTCTTCAAAGATTTATGTCTGTTAGAAAGCCAATTCAAAGTATATTGTGTGTGAGATCTGGTGGTGCTAGGTTAGAAAGGGAATGGTTAGATTGCATGCAATAGCCTGTATCTGTGTTCAGTAAAACTAACAATGTGTCTCATCCTACGATGAAGATAGGCAGGAAAAGTCTGGAAGAGTTGGTTGCTTGTTGGGTGTGGCTCCTCTTGCTTCCAATGTATTGATGCCATGGCATCAATACATATAATTTTTTTTTTGAAAAATTGGAAATGGAGTGAAGCCGCACATTCCATCAAGTTTCAAACACTCACCTGACCAATCAGGAGTCAGTTACAGCCGTCAATCATGATGTCACAGCCCGGTTTTATAGAATCAAATAACTAATTAAGACCAAACTGATCAGAAAATTAACATTTGAAAAAACATCAGCGTCATAAAAACAATCTAAAATTGTAATCTATCTTTGGGAAATATTTATTTGACCTCTACTCCAAGTGTTGTAGTTTGGCTCATGTCCCATCCAGTAACATGGAGGCAGGGTTCATAACCTGTACTGCAGCCCGCCACCAGGGGGCGCATCAGATGTTTTGGCCTCACGAGTGTCCTCCATCTTTATATACAGTCTGTGGTCTTTACAAAGTTTATAATCTAAACCCGAAATATTTTGTAAACCAACAACTGCTGATACCACAGGTGGCATAAAACTAACGGAGAAGAGTCTTCTGCTCTATTTTGGTGATTGTTTTAAAAACTAGTGTCCAGATGTTTCTCTGCACACCAGCTCTGAACACAGCAAACAGACCTTATGTCCTTTGATTTTTTTATCCTAGGTTCTGTTGTTTAGTCCGTTTTAAAGGAACTCTGCTGGTTAAATCCTTGTTCCGGTTTGTTTGGTCTCTTGTGAAAGCTCCAGTCGTACTCTGGTTTGGTCCCAGACCTCCTGTGAGGGTCTCTGTCTCTGGAGCAGTTGATTCACTGTAAACGTAAACCGACCAGAATCTAAAGAAACTAATGAACTAACTAAAACGCTACTTAAGAATGATCAACATATTGCTCAGAATGATCAACATATTGCTCAGAATAACTGAATATTTCCTAGGTGGTAGCAGCAGATGGTGGTAGCAGCATCAAGGCTCTTCTTCTCTGGTTCTACAGCTGTCTGATCGCAGCATATCGTCTCTGGAAATAATGGATCGACACGTTGTTGACGCCCCGGAGCCTCAACAGGAGCTCGAATCAAAGTGACTCGGTTTGCACTTGGTTTCCTGTTGCTGTGTTTATTTCCCTCAAAGCAAATTAGAATCCATGACAAAACTTTTAAATCTTTGAACTCTCTGATAATCATAATCAAGGACCAGAACTGTCCCTCTCATAACATAATCATTTAGGCTCTTCTCTATAGCTAAAGGGTTTAAACACGTGTACATGTGCTCCTATATTTCCTTTCAAGTTTAAGCTGATTGTTCCTAAAGTCTGAAACAGGTTCACTCAGTGTGCTGACGTCCTCGCCACAAGGGAGCTAAATTTATTCTTTTTTTTGGGAGGGGGGCATTTCATGTGTACCAAACAAAAGTCAGGACCAAAAGGGGCCACGCCTGCAGAGAGGAGGCTTCACTTCAGCTGACAGGGAGGGAAAAGGTTTGTGATATGGCCAGCAGCCAGAGCCAGCTGAGCCTTCAGTGTGCTCAAAGACATTTTAAAATGCAGCTTAAAATAACCAGCGGAGCAGGGGAGAACACATAATTGCTTAGATGCCTTATTTTAGCATGTTAAAAATGAATTTAAAAAATCATGTTTTTTATTTGTTCCAGTCCGAGGTTTTAATGAGTGAGGTTCAGTGTCCCGGGAGCCAGGAGTTAATTTAATGACTTTCTTCCCGGCTGACCCACAGACCTCCAGGCTCCACGTGTACAAACACTGAATACCAAACAGCTGATAAACCACAATAACGCAGGTGTTTCATGGTAGGATTCTTACAAGAACAATCATGTGTTTCCACTTTTTTCAAATTAGCAACTTAGCATGTGCTATTTAGCACTAAGTACACATTCTATTAATCATATCTGAGGCTGATTGAAAGGTTTTATTATCTATTAAAACTAAAAAATCACATATTCATTCATGAAAAAGACAATAAAACAGGCCTGCAGGAACAGAAATCATCTATTTTGGTTCAAATGTATTCATTTTATGATTTCTGATGATTTTAAAGTGTAAATGTATAAAGTTACAGGTAACTTTTTATCTAAAAGGACCCGATTTTGTCTATTAAGAGTTTGATTAATTTGAGGTGAACCTCTACTTCACTAGAATATTCTTTGGATAAAATCCTGCAGAAGTTTTTTAATAGTTTTAATAGTTGATCTCAGTTTAAAGGTTTTTAAAGTTTCTATCTTGTATTTTCTGCTGATCTTACCTCACAGTTGCTATTTAATGAATTATCTGAGTGATATCAGAGGTTTTCAAGAGGAACAAGCCTCTCCACTGCAGCCTCCACGCTACCACAATTAAAAATAAAACATAAAATGGCAACAACAGGTGTGATCTGTGTGAATCTGCTGTAAAATGCACATGAAGAAGAAGTCAGATTAGATGTCTGAACGTTAACTTCCAGTGGATGAATGTTACCTCTGTGTGTTCGGAGGGAGAATAATTGGTTCCTTCGCGTGTCGTTTAGCAGACATTAGTGCTGATGGAGGTCACTGAAGACACATCAGCATCCGCTCTCCATGCAGCTTGTTTCACACTCACAGAGATCATCAAGTGTTTGCACAGGCTTAATGTTCTCAGCGTGGAGGACGAGTTCCCGGTGGAGCCGTCCTCAGCTTCACTCTGACTGCTGTTACTGAGCTGGCAGCTCGCCCGGCTGAGGAAGAGCGAGCACCAGAGAGCACGGCAGCGTATCAGGAACATGTAGCTTTAAAAATAATAATCATAAATAATAATAAAGCTGGATTAGGGGGCAATATTCAGGGAAAGACTCTCAGAATATCCGAGTGTAATGCCTTACAATAATAATAATTTACAATAAGAGTAAATAAGAGGTTTTTTTTCTTTCAAATTTGTGACTTTAAAAAGTTGTAGATTTATAAGAAAAACCAGAAAAAATAACAAATGTTTTCAGAGTTGAAACTGATTATTTTACTTGCAAATTTATTACTTAAAAAGGTGGTATAAAATTGTACATTTACAAGGAAAAAGTCACAAAGCTACGAGAAAAAAAAACGAGAGATGAAAGTTGTAAAATATATATATAAAATATTCTTTCAGATTAATATCAAGTCTTTCTTTCTCACAAATGTATGACTATAAGGCTGTAAAGTTACGAGAAAAACATCACAAATTGATATAAGAAAAATCAAATCAAATGTTGAGAAATTGTATATTTCCAAAAAAAAAGCCTCAAAGTCAGAAATGTATCCAAAAAAAAAAATTACATGAAAAAAAGATCAAATATTATCTGAGATTTCTTAGTTTTTTTACTTGCAAATGTAACACAAAATTTACAAGGAAACAAACTTTTAAAAAAATGTATTTTCTGTCAAGGAACATCATTTTACTTGAGAGGTGAAATGATGTGGTATCTGGTACAGATATAGAATTGCAAATAAATGATGCCTCACATGGGGCACAATTTGTTGGGAATTTATGATTTCCCAAAATATGTGTATTGATACCTCTAAACGGGGCACCATTTGTATCCTATATCTGTACCAGATATCCCAGCAAATGGTGCCCCGTTTAGAGGTAACCATACACATATTCTGGGACATCCTAAATTCCCTACATGCCGCTCTGGAACCAGTTTTCCTGGCTGAGAGCCAGTTATTTGGCAGTCGAAAAGCAAATAACTAGTTCAAGGTTGGGCATGGGAGCTGTGATCCAATGATCGTTTGGGCTGTCTTTAGGATGTGTTGGAGTGCTTTTTGTTCTCTAGGGTGCAGCCTGTGTAGCGTGATGTAATGCTGTACATAACGATGGACTCTATGGCGCATCTGTAAACTTGAAATATCCAGATCATCCGCTACACAAAACCTTTATGGACCAAAAAAACAGCAGTGGATGGCTCCTCTCTCTGTGTTGCAGGACGGAGAGATACAAAAGATCCTTCTCTCCTACAGCCATCAGGCTGTCTCATTCTAACAGATATTCTACCAGACTAACTGAATTTCCCCTCGGGGATAAATAAAGTAATTTTGATTTTGATCAGCACCTTTCTTGCCCAACAGTGTTGTGTTGGTGGACCGTGTCAGCTCATGGCTGATGTGGACTCCCTTGTATTTGAACCTCTGGATGGTCTCCACCCTCTCTACTCCGATGCTGATTGGTTGGTGTCCGCTGTGTGTGCGTCTGCAGTCCAGGGTCATTTCTTTTGACTGTTGTCTCGGCTCCTGGTCACCAGCCTCTCCACCTCTTCGCTGTGGGCCGTCTCATCTCCAGCCGATCACGATGGTGATGATGTTGGAGTCAGAGGGTTTTCAGTGCATCATGCTTTTACGATACCACCTTTTTAAACTGTCTTTAATAACACAAAATCTGGAGGTTTTATGTCTTGATGTTAGATGTTGTTGTTTGTAGCTTAGTCGTAATGAAACTGCAGCCTTGAAACTAAACGTTCCCACTTTGTTATCACTGAATGAGCTGATAACAACCTGCTGGTCCTCACTCACCCAGACTAATAACAGGTGGTTATTGTGGAAAAATAGATTGAAAATGTTGCCAGTAAACATTTTACAGACACGATATTAAAAATGTTTCTTCATTATGCTGATGACAATATCAGTTTTTTTTACATTTATCTCTCAACTATTTTACATTTCTGGTATAAACATTTCTAGAGGACAGGTTCTAACACCTGATCTCTGCCTCATAATAATCTTTTAGAGATTTTGACAGAAGGAACACTGATGGATCCATTAAGTCATGTGAAAATAGACACTTTTACCTTTGAGTTCCTGATGTCTTGTTTGCTCTGACCACACTCAGACACAGACCTTTTTTTTATTCTGGCCACTCTGCTGGAAGCAACGTGGCAGAGGAGAGTTGTCACAACAGTGTGATGGGCTCGGGGCCGTGTGCAGGATGGTGGCGAGCGGCAAATGGCCATCACGGCTCCGCTTCGCCAAAACAAATTACTTAGAGCTCCTGGCGGTGTTCATAGCCCCGAAACATTTTCTGCCATTTCTCCACGACTGTCACATTTTGATAAGCTCTGACAGCTTCACAACAATAGCTTACATCACCTACCACACACACAAACACACACACACACACACACACACACACAAAGCAGTCAGCATCAGTGTGTGTGTGTGTGTGTGTGTGTGTGTGTGTGTGTGTGTGTGTGTGTGTGTGTGTGTGTGTGTGTGTGTGTGTGTGTGTGTGTGTGACCTCCACGAGCTGAATGAATGAAGCTGCTGCAGCTTTATTACACAGTCAGAACGGAGCAGAAAGGTCAAACACTCCTTCTTGCACTTCATTGTTCACATATCTGAACATCTACTCCCGTATTGTGATTGTTAGGTGAATTTAAATTCATGCTGACAGCCACGAAATCCACCCAAAAGCTGTTGTTTCCTCCAGCAGGTCGTTTGGCCTCGTTGCAAGAACATTTTCCTGTTCCTATCTACTTTGCCATTTGCAATTTTAAGAATTTGTAATTAAAAAATATCCAATGCATGAGCGAAAATTTGCACGTGCCTCGTATAACAGGTCTGTCGTTCTTGTAAATTGTCTTTGTGCAAAATAGAGAATTAAAAGACAAGAGACATCTTCTAATCAATTATAGAGTAATCTTTTCTATAATTGATTAATCTGTTTGCATGAGTGGTTTGCATGAATCCAATGTTCCTCTCTTGACAATTAAATGTGGTTCATCACTCCTGTTCCTCCCAGGTTTAGATAGGGAGAGGCAACCTCTTAAGGGTGTCTGCAGCCGCTCCCTGAGGCTGTGACCAGAAAATTGTACCAAATAAAATGAATTCTTTATATTTTAATTTATCACTGGGGCAGGTCCAAATACATTTGTATTCTTCAGTTGTAAAAATGTGCAGCTTATAAACAGCATTAAGGAAAGTGTTTTAACATTTTAGTCAACAAAAAGGTGCATGCTGACGAAAAGTCTGCAGCCTTAACCTCTAAATTTACCAACTTCAAGTCTAGTTTTTAGTTTCCTCGCTAGTCCAGCTGTCGATCCCACATCTCCTGAGATATTTCTTCAGTGTCCAGCCTCATTTGCACATAAGTCCTCGGTGCATTCTGACAAAATCATATTAATAAATGCTGCATTATGAGCTGTTAGTAATATTGGTAGGCTAATTTAGACTTAGCGGGCTGTTTTGTTTTCATTGTAAGGCCCTAAATAAGGTTTGTGACTCTATTAAAGCATTTTTTCTCTTTTTTTGGCCGGCCATTTTATGACCAAGGTTGACGACATTAACATTAACCCCCTCTCTATAATCTATAATCAAACATTGTAGGGCGGAACAGAAACAATCCCACCGGATAAACATATTCTCTGTGTTTTTCGTGTTTAGACAACAGATGGCGCTGTCGTCCCACTGAGCAGCTTTTTGTTGGAGCTGTGTAAAATATAATTCACTGGCTGAGAAAACTCTGGCTGGAGGAGATCCTGCGGTAAACTGTGTCCAGTCACCGTCAGAGCCAACAGACACGCAGATCCAGATCCAACATGTTGCTGATGAAAACCAGTCAGTACATGTTGGAGAATATTCCGTGTCAAAGGTGTTCTGATTCCTAATGGACTCTTCCCACCATCCGTGTGCAGCTTCCTGCCAGCTCATGATGGACTCACACTGAAGGCTTTCTGTCTCCATCCTGGAGCCTTTTACAGAGAAAACACATGTCACACTCGCTGCTGTTCCAATGTCGAGCAAAGAGCTAAAGGGCTGCACAGACGTTCCGTTCACAACGTTTATAATGGATAAATATTTAAACTCTAATGGTGTCCTCACTGCTGTTAAACGTGTTGGACGTAATCCTGCAACATTTTTGTCTTTTCTCCCTCAACTTTTAATGCAAAATGCAGTTTAGTGGAATGTAAGGTTACCAAATGTAAACCTTGTTCTATGATTAAATAACCTTAGAGCCATAGACTGTATATAAATAATGGTTGGTTGTGGACTGCCCGTTGGAAGCATCGCCGCCATCTTGTTTCAGATACGGGGAGCAGACCATATTTGGACTGTGGAGGAGGAGAGGGATCTGATCACTGACCTAAACGCCTCTCTACACCTCAACCTGACTGACCGAAGTCGCTGCTAATTCATGTTAGCATTAACTGGAGCACTAACTAGGATGTTAGTTTTGGCAAGTAAAAAACTAAATGTATGTTACTGACCTCAGAAAAATGAACAGTGACTCCTTGGAGTGTCTGTTAGCCCAACCAAACGCTGAACAAGACATTTTTACTGAACAAAATGTTCAAATAAACTGGCAATAAGTGAAAATACAGTGAAAGGGTCAAAGTTATGAGACCAAACCGCTAAACGTCCTTTTTTATCTCTACATAACATTATATATAATTTTATTGGCACGTTGCCATGGATACATATTGTCCTGCTTCTCTCCTGATGATGGCTCGCCTTGTTAGTGACCTGTCAATCAAAGGTAGCCACGCCCCAAATCATATGGTTCTTTATCTTCTATTTTCTTCTAAATGGGGCCATTATTTGAACTATTAACATCAAATTGTCTTGAAGAAGATTTTTTACTAGCGATTGAGACTATATTGTTGTCCTAAAAAAAATGTTGAGGTAATTAATCAAGTGAGAAGTTTTCTCCTTTTGCATAGAATGAATGGATACAAATGTTTTTGCAGCCACACTTAGCACCCCCTGCTGGAATTTTTGGTAGAATGCAGCTTAAGGCACTTCCTGGTTTGCCTCCCTGGTCAGATCCGGAGGTTGCCGCCTGCTTGAAGCACAGGGAGTGTTCACAATCACGCAAAGACCAAGAGACTTAAAACAGCCAAAAAGAGACTCAAAACAACCAAAAAGAGACTCAAAACACCAAAAAAAGAGACTTAGAAAAACAACCCAAAGACTCTAAACAATCTAAAGAGGTTGAAAATAATAAAAACACAAAATGACTATAAAAAGATTGCAAAATGTTACCAAATATAAAAGTCTACTCCTGCTGGGTGGCCCTGCAGAAGCTCGTCACTATTTTCCTTCTATAAATGGTCTAAAAGACAATAGAAAACCACTAACTGTAACTAACATAACTAGAAGCAGCTAAATGACTCTAAAGTCCGTGTCAGGGTGGTCTACATGTTGGTGCCCAGCGGCCTGCTGGCTCAGAATCTGCACATGCACTCAGGAACATGAATAATAAATTTGTGGACAATTTCCTGCATATTAAGAACCCAACAACTGTCTTTGTGTGGTTTGTGGCGTTGATAATGTGCAGGTTTAATGAAGTGTCAGAGCACACAGAAGAGGACACACAGCGAGCAGATTCTCTCTGATTAATCATGGAAATCACTCCTGCTGATGTACATATATGCTGCCATGGCGACCAACTGATTTACATAAACGTATACACAGAACACTTTCAAGATCTAGACCTGAACAGCTCGCAATCAGCAGACTGATTGATTTGTTTACATTTAGAATTAAAGCTTAAAATGTACATATTTACTGTCATGAAAAACACAAACAAACCAGCAGAGACAGAATATCAGATTATTTTTTTGTGGCAGTTTTTTCGTCTATAAGAGGCTGTAGCAAAAAAATCATAGTAGTGCATAAAACCCACAGTTTCTCTCATTATTGTGTCCCCCTGTGTGTGAATATTTGTGCATCCTGGGGTCCCTAAACAGTCTGTGAGCTGCATAAATCGGGTCTGACTGGAAAGCTGAGACACTTGTGGAAAGATGCCCTAGTTTTTTTTATCAGATTATCTCTTTTTTTATTATTTGTTTGATTTTTCTTCTTCAACATATTTAACATGAATTGTTGGAGGAAGCCTGAGATGAAACATCTGCAGTGCCAAAGACTGCTTATTGTCCAAAGCCGATGCTTTTCTCTTTTTGGTAGTAGCGTGAACAGTTTTAATGCTACAGAGAAGATGTTGGCAGCTCATGAAACTTCTATGGGTACTCTCTACAGACATGGCCACTTTATGCTGATAACCTGCAGTAAAGTATGTTATTGTGTCCTCTTGTGTGAGAATCTTTGTGCATCCTGGGGTCCCTAAACAGTCTGTGAGCTGCATAAATTGGGTCTGACAGGAAAGCTGAGACTCTCCACTGAAAGTTCTCCAGATATCCTAGAGTGCATACTGCTTCAACTTTAGACGATATTTGCTGCAGCTTTTCACACACTGTCTTTATTCCTTGCAGTTTGTTCTTCAGAGGTTCAACAATCTCCATGAACTCTTTCCCAGCTCTTCTACTTTCTTTGCACTTCCATTCTCTTTCATTGATTTGATTGTGTTTGCATAACCAACAGCAGCAGCACCTCCTACAGGAGCTGCAGTAACAGCTCCTGCTGATAATAAACTCAGCCCCCCAGTGAACGGAGCTGCAAGGACCATGATGCCGACTAGTCCAGTTCCTCCTACAACAGCTCCTACTTTTCTTACTTTATCTGTTGACTCCTGCATCTCTCTAACTTGCTCAGCAATCCTCTGAAACTCTCCTACAATCTCTCTCATCCTGGGTTCTCTGCTGTCAAACTCTCTGTTGAAAGAAGCTGCAATATCACTGAGTCTGTTCATCAGTTCAGACAGGTCAGGAGGCAGTTCTCTGCTGTCTCTTCTTGATGTTGAGGCCATTTTGAGGAGTTTCCTGTGGACTGGATGTGTTGAACAGTTTCCTGTGGACTGGATGTGTTGAGGAGTTTCCTGTGGACTAGATGTGTTGAGGAGTTTCCTGTGGACTGGATGTGTTGAGGAGTTTCCTGTGGACTAGATGTGTTGAACAGTTTCCTGTGGACTGGATGTGTTGAGGAGTTTCCTGTGGACTGGATGTGTTGAACAGTTTCCCTAATTTTCTCGTGTAATGATGTTAGTCAGTGAAACTTGAGCTCAATGTATAAAATGAGCTGCTGTGACCTCTAGGATAATCACAGTCTCATGACACTTTTTTTAAGTTCTTCCTTCATCATCACAAACTGATCAGTGACCTTCTGACAGCGATCAGCTGACTTGATGATGGCTTGTGTTATCTCTCTGTCCTGTTCAGGGGTCGCAGTGAGTCTAAACTTGCTCACACTGAGTATTAACATCACCACTGAGACAGTTACATCCAAAACTTCTTGACTCATTGCTGCCAGCTCAGACACTCCTGTTAGAATCCACTGAAATTTCTCCAGATTTATTTGAGGGCATAGTGCCTCAAGTTTAGACAATATTTTCTGCAGCTTTTCACACACTGTCTTTATTACTTGAAGTTTGTTCTTCAGAGATTCAACAATCTCCATGAACTTTTTCCCCAGCTCTTCTACTTTCTTTGCACTTCCATTCTCTTTCATTGATTTAATCACAGTCACCACTGAGAGAGTTCCATCAAAAACTTCTTCACTCATTGCTGCCAGCTCAGACACTCGTGTTAGAATCCGCTGAAAGTTCTCCAGATATCCTAGAGTGCTTACTGCCTCAACTTTAGATGATATTTGCTGCAGCTTTTCACACACTGTCTTCATTTCTTGCAGTTTGTTCTTCAGAGGTTCAACAATCTCTATGAACTCTTTCTCCAGCTCTTCTACTTCCTTTGCACTTTCATTCTCTTTCATTGATTTGATTGTGTTTGCATAACCAACAGCAGCAGCACCTCCTACAGCAGCAGCAGTAACAGCTGCTTCTGATAATAAACTCAGCCCCCCAGTGAACGGAGCTGCAACGACCATGATGCCGACTAGTCCAGCTCCTACAACAACAACAGCTCCTACTTGTCTGAATGTATCTGTTGATTCCTGCATCTCTCTTACTTGCTCAGCAATCCTCTGAAACTCTCCTACAATCTCTCTCATCCTGGGTTCTCTGCTGTCAAACTCTCTGTTGAAAGAAGCTGCAATATCACTGAGTCTGTTCATCAGTTCAGACAGGTCAGGAGGCAGGTTTATGCTGTCTCTTCTTGATGTTGAGGCCATTTTGAGGAGTTTCCTGTGGACTAGATGTGTTGAACAGTTTCCTGTGGACTGGATGTGTTGAACAGTTTCCTGTGGACTGGATGTGTTGAACAGTTTCCTGTGGACTGGATGTGTTGAACAGTTTCCTGTGGACTGGATGTGTTGAGGAGTTTCCTGTGGACTGGATGTGTTGAGGAGTTTCCTGTGGACTGGATGTGTTGAACAGTTTCCTGTGGACTGGATGTGTTGAACAGTTTCCTGTGGACTGGATGTGTTGAACAGTTTCCTGTGGACTGAATGTGTTGAACAGTTTCCTGCTGACTGGATGTGTTGAACAGTTTCCTGTGGACTGGATGTGTTGAGGAGTTTCTTGTGTGATTAAAGTGTGATGAGCTGATCAGAGGCTCTGTGGAAACAAGAAGAGATCATCAGAATCAACAAACATGAATGAGTTATAGTTTGGGCGTAGGACGCACAGATGATCCACCAACACGCACCAACAGCCTCATTGGGTCCCATATTAAAAACACAGGAAGATTTCTGAAAAAGGGAGATGTAACAGTTTTTTTAGATCGCTCTAACAAAGCTATTTTTTAATTTTTCTTACAAAAAAACATATGTAGACCTTCAGGAAGAACTCAGGACGCTCAAAGTGAAGTCGGATCAATGATAGGTATTATGATTTTGCCAAAAATGCTTTCTGTTCGAGGCCGGAAATTCCAGTCTGTCCACCTCTGCTGTCACTGAGCCGGGACAGGTGGCAGTTAACTCTGTTGATTGCTTTGATCTGATTGCCTTTGATCTTTGATGTGATTACAGTTACAGATACACACACACACACATGCGCGTAAGTGCGCACACTCCTCACACATGCATACGCACACACATATGCTTCAAACACATGCGCGCACACACACACACACACACAGGTAACTTTATGTGATTTTAATTACACACACACACACACACAGGTAAGTTTATGCGATTTTCGCTACACACACAAATGCACGCGTAAGCGCGCACTCTCCTCCAGATACACGTTTCACACACAGTCACACACACACACACACACACACACGCACATTTTGAGGTTAAAGGGCATAGTTTGAAATCTCTGAAGAATCTAATTATAGTGTACACACACCGGCAGTAGCCCCCGTGGCCCTTTCAGAATTTCCCCAGAGGAAATTTTCTAGTTTTTATTGTCATGGAGCGACTTTAAATAAATCTTGTGAACTATCAGTTAAAGAGTCAAGCGTCATTCAGCCAGGAATGCTACTAAATATACATTCAAACCGCAGAAACAATATAGAGCATGTATGTTATACAGTAAAACAGTAATTTATTAACTTTATGCAAAAAGCAATACATGTTTTTGACAAGGTACCAAGGTAACTCGGGTAACTCAGATATACGTAAATCACCTTCAAAATAAAAGCACTGCGGTTGTATTGATTTCTAATTTCTGAGTAACCTCACGGGGGCCGGACAGGGACAGCCAATGGGCCGGATGTGGCCCGCGGGCTGCCAAATGCCCAGGTCTGGTCTAACTCATCCAAGTACTCTACTCAGCCCTACGAACTAGTACACTGATAAAGATGCTGTTTCAAACTAAAAGCTAAAGTCCGACCTTTTTTATGTATATTTTTGTGATACCTCATTATTCAAAAAGTTGGTTGTACTTCTTATCTCAAGGCTTCAAAACATGAGAGGGAGGAGGTCGAGCATGAGGGATGGTGCATCAGGTCTGTCGGTGCAGTGATGGATCCATTAATATGCTGTGAAAGGATCTTATAGTGTCTAATATAAGATAAGTCTGCTGTTCGATTGTCGCTGAGCGAGAAATGAACGCATCGTTTCAGGTAGTGATTTAGTTCAGCTTGTAGTTCAGCAACCCTGATCTAATGGTTAAAACATGAAGGCTCTGCAGGAAATAAAAATAAAAACGAGAGTTTTTAAAAAACGATGACTAAACTGTATTGTGTGGTTCAAAAACTAACTAAAATCATTGCGAAAATGTCTTTCATTTTCATCTTTGTCAACCTTCTTATACATAATCCAGTGTTTCTATTTCTCAATTGCTGAGTGGGTGTATTCCTGCTTTGTGGGCTTCCAGGAGAGGCGCAAGTGAAATTACTGAAATTACACCATATCATCTTTAAAGAGCAACAACAGCATTCAGAAACTACTGGAATTTTTCAAATAGCGTAAACCGTTCAGTTATTATAACTTTGGATGTTGTGCTTTCACTGTGCATTAGTAGAAGTCTTTAATTCGCCCATGATATGACAAACCTCTTTTTTTTTTGCAGCGGCACTGAAAACTAAGCCCAACACTATATATATAAATAATTAAAAACTTAACTAAAACTAGCAAACTCACTCTAAAAACTAATTAAAACTAACTGAATTTGAAAACAAAAATTCACAATGAAATGAAAACTAAAACTAATGAAAAATCCAAAACTATTATAACCTTGGTAGGAACATTAATGTCATTACATACAAAAATGTTGAACTAGTTGTCAAAATCTGTCAAGCAAATTTTGAACATTATTTTAAATCTTTATTTTTTACTGAAAATGTCTCCTAAATTGAACAATATCTCACAGGTGATCCTCAGCATTCACTGATGAGAAGGCTGTGTGAAGCATTAGTTGAACCAATGATAAGCCACTTCTCTACAATCACTCAGAGCTGAATCCATAAACCATAAACACTTTACAACATATATGAACCAGCAGGACATAGTGTGGACCATTTCTACTGTGCACAACTGGGTTTTTTTTTTTTTTTCATTTTGCACAATGCTGTAAACAAATTAGAATTAAAAAGAGCATATGCAATAAATATATGAAACAATCATATTCAGTTTCTTGTACTCAGTTACCTCACTAAACACTGTAATGTGTAACTTTAAAGTAGTTTTCAAATGAATACAAAATAGTGTCTGTCTTGAGCATTTTCAGGTAATGTCACCAAGATCTGACTTTTTTGCACTGGAAAACATTTCCAGAGTAAAGTGTCATAATGAAAACATGACAGAGACATTTGACTATCTTGTTCATAAACATGGTATCAGGACGTTTCATCTTGATGACACTGACACTTTCATTTACATGAATACGTACTTTTGAGGAATGAACTATCCATTTTGATAGGGGCGATTCTAGGGTCAGAGCTTTAGGGGTGCTGAGCACCCATTGAGCCCCGCTGCCACCACCCACCCTCAAACAACAGTCATTATATTCGATTAGATTGAACTTTATTGTCACTGAACAAAGTAACAGCTACTTGGACAACAAAATGCAAAATATAGGCCACCTAAAGTAATGCTAATAAATTAGTATAGGAGTATGAGTTGTTATTATTTTGCTCGCCACTATTCACTATATATCAATTTATTGTTGTTGTTTTCTCACCTGGTTCTTCCTGTGTGTTCTCCCTTTCCCTTTCTCCTTCTCTGTCTTTCTCTCTTTCTCTTGATACTGACAATCATACACAAATATAGTGTAGCAGACCATTTCCTACATAAGTAATATGATACAACAAGCAGATAGCTGGTTTATATTATCTGTTACTTTAGCTTAACACTCTTCAGAAGAAGAAAAAAAAACAAGACAGAGATCATTATGGACTGTCCCTAGTCTCTCACCTGAATCTGTCTTTTTTCTTTTAAAGAACTGTCGTATGTCCATTGAGAGAGAGAGAGAGAGAGAGAGAGAGAGAGAGAGAGAGAGAGAGAGAGAGGTTATCTTTCACACATCTCATACCTGTGTGTTATAAATAGCCTACATATATAGACCTATTGTGTGTGTGTGTGTGTGTGTGTGTGTGTGTGTGTGTGTGTGTGTGTGTGTCTGTGTGTGCCTGCATGAATGTAATGTGATTATTATTGTTGCAAAGTCTGTTTCAGGTTAAATCCTCTGTAAAACATGAATAAATACAGCAAAGAAAAACATTTAACTATTTTTATTGTCTACTTTGACAGTAAGACACAACTGAAAAATAGCAAATATAAACTAGTGTTACCACCTGGCTCTAAGGTGGCAACAAGGAGGGAGGTCACACACAGATAGATCATGAAAACTTAGTTTATTTAACATCATTTAATTAACTTATTTTCAAATGAGTGGGGTGTGTAGATAAGAAAGGAGTCAGTCATGTCAGCAGTGTGTGGATGCGTGGAAAATATGGTGAGGTTTGTGTTGTATGGTGCGACAAACCAAACAAAGGAAGCCACAGTGTTGGGCCTGGAGCCTGCTGAGAGAGAGTGAAGCTCTGCAGAAGGCCTCCTTGATGCCTTCTGGAGAGCCCAGCCCACATAGGCAGGTACAATCACGACCCTCCCACTCTACCCTCCTAACCACTCCCAGTACCTGCAACAAAAGCAGAGGTAAACATGTAGGCAGAGTGGGAGGGGTCGTCACCCCCCCCCCCCCCCCCCCCCCCCCAGAGGGGAGGTCCTCACTAGGATTCCCAACTTAGGTACAACAGAAAAACTACGAACAAATACAACTATGGATTTTAATCCAATACAATCTAGTACTCTAATGTCAACATGTGAAATGTCTACTCAACCTGCAGGGAGTCGCAAACCTGGACCATCAAAACCACCCTCTCAGCAACCTTGGTACCTAGGAAGCACAATTTAAGAGAGAAAAGCTAGAATGGTTTAGAGACTCTGCTGGGAGAAAAGACAACACAAGTCAACTTTAAGTCATAGCTCTGGACATGGCATCAGCAACAGTATTTTCAACTCCCTTTACGTGCCGTATGTCCAAATGAAAAGGCTGGAGGAAAAGACACCAACGCATAAGCCGCTGGTTTGGGTTCTGGAGTGAGTGGAGAAAAGTTAAAGGGTTATGGTCAGTGTACACCACTAAAGGTGTGACTCCACCTCCCACATAAACCTCAAAGTGTTTTAAAGCCCAGATGAGTGCAAGTGCTTCCTTTTCAATGATGGAATAATTCAACTGATATGAGTTGAACTTTTTAGAAAAGAAGCTCACCGGACAATCGACACCATCTCCATTGGTCTGCATGAGCACAGCACCAGCTCCCACCTTACTAGCATCCACATACAACGAAAAAGGCCGGTCCATCTGTGGAGCTGCAAGTATAGGGGCAGAGCACAACAAAGACTTTACAGACTCAAAAGCTTGTTGACATGCAGGAGACCACTCAAACTTAACCTTCGGGCTAAGCAGGGAAGTAAGGGGAGCAACAACTGTGGAAAAGTTGTTACAAAACCCACGATAGTAACCCACCATACCTAAGAACCGAGAGAGCTCTTTTTTGGTGGTCGGAACAGGAAAGTGGTCAACTGCCCACACCTTTGCCCTTACT
The DNA here is from genome assembly GCF_030273125.1 of Centropristis striata. NCBI lineage: Eukaryota > Metazoa > Chordata > Actinopteri > Perciformes > Serranidae > Centropristis > Centropristis striata. The sequence goes on from NC_081535.1 coordinate 31,351,747, forward strand.
GGCCTCACCTGACCTTGGCCAACAACTTTTCCCAAGTAATTGACTGTTGCTTTTGCAAACTCACATTTTGCCAGATTGATGGTCAAACGAGCCCAGGCCAGACGGTCAAACAATGCCCGGATGCGCTGTAAATGATCTTCCCAGGAGTCACTGTAAATCACAACATCGTCCAAATAAACAGCACAACCAGTTAGCCCTGACACCACTTTATTCATTAAGCGCTGGAAGGTGGCTGGGGCATTGCGTAACCCAAAAGGCATAACATTGTATGAATACAACCCGCTGGATGTAATGAAGGCAGCTATCTCTTTAGCTCTTGGAGACAAAGGAACTTGCCAATAACCTTTAAGCAAGTCAAACTTGCTAACAAATTTTGCCGAACCAACCTGATCCACACAATCCTCCATACGCGGAAATGGAAAAGAGTCAGGCTTTGTCACTTTATTTACTTTTCTGAGGTCAGTACACGGTCTAGATGTACCATCTGGCTTACTGACAAGCAGGCATGGGGAAGACCAACTAGATGCACAGGGTTCAGCAATATTATTTTTCAACATGTAATCAACTTCTGCTTCCAACTGCACACACTTGTCTGGAGATATGCGGTAGAAGCGTTGTCTGATTGGTGGTGCATCTCCAACATCAATGTCATGCTCAATTACATGAGTACAAGATGGAGTATCTGCAAACAGACAGGTATATTCTTTAATGAGATTCACCAACTCTGTACGCCTTTGTTCAGGTAAATGCCTCAACATTTCCTCCAGATTGGCAAGTGACTCCGAGTTTTTCAGACGACCTCTCAAAATCCCATCATCTGGTATATGCAACCCCTCCTCAACTTCCCCCTCTGGCACAAGAGGTGAGGATGAATGACCCAGCGTAACAGCACTAGCAACAGAGAACAGTGATGAACCAGGAGTGGACACAGGAGACACAGACTCCCTTTTCCGTCTATCTGTTTTGTCCATATCAGAACCATCACTTGGGCGGCACTGAGCATGTGTCACAACACAGCTGGAAGGATCAACGCATTTCTCGGAGACTCAGAATCTTCCACCTGGGAAATGAAAGTGTCTACTGGCACAGGAACATCAGGCCACACTCGATTTCCAGCCAGGTCATTCCCTAAGATGACCTGTATACCCCCCATAGGCAAAGAAGGACGCACTGCCATGGCCACATCACCTGTCACTAGACTTGAACACAACATCAACTTATGCTGTGGAGCAGCAAAGACTGTCAAACCCATCCCTCGGACATCAACACTGAAACCAGTCTCTGTCTCAGGGGAGAACGGTAACGCAGAGCCCAGAATGAATGAGTCCAGTGCCCCAGTATCTCTTAATATCTTCACAGGCACCTTTGTGTCACTCCCCACCAATGAAACAAAACCAACAGACACAAACGGAGTATAACCAGAGTCAATCTCATCAGCTAATGAACCCGTCTGTTCTTGGTCCACTACAGGAAACTCCATCACAGACTCAGTGGAATGGGGTTTTGTAGGTGCCCGCACTGCAGCAATGACACTGGCTCTTTCTTCTGCACGCAAAGATACAGCAGCCCCAGATGGTTTTGCTGTTGGAAAACCAGCCTTGGATTTTCTCCTCCACACAGGACATTAATTTCTCCAGTGACCCTTACCAAAACAGTAGTTGCATACACGATTAGGGTCCAATCTTCCCTGTAAACCACGATCAGCTTTAACAGGAACCTTTTCTGTGTCTTCAGAAAAGCACTTATTGGAGTAAGCCCCCACAAAACTTTCTCTACGACCATGATTCTCAGCAAAAAAAACCTTATGTGTCAGGACAAATTCATCCGCCAACTGGGCAGCATCAGAAACCTTGGTTACTTTCTGTTCATTAATGTAGGTAACAACGCGACCAGGCAACGTGTTTTTGAATTGTTCAAGCAAAATAAGATCCTGCAGATCCTCCAAAGTCTCTACGTGGGAAGCAGCACACCAACGGTTGAAATGAGTGGCTAAATCACGAGCAAACTCAGTGTGGGTCTGCCTCTCTTTCTTGAGAGATCTGAACCGCTGGCGATAAGCTTCTGGTACTAACTCGTACGCTTTAAGTACTGCCGCTTTAACCAACTGATAGATACCGCTATCTCTAACACTTAAGTACACACTGAAGCAACAAGGTATGTTCTGTGTCAGACCAACTTCGAGCCTCTGCCAAACGCTCAAACAACACAAAAAAAATATCAGGGTCCTTTTCATTAAATTTGGGAATTAACCGCAAATTAAGAGCAACATCAAATGACGGAATCTGAAAATCAGAAACTACAGCCCCTTTAACCTTTGATGACTCAGGTTGAAGCTTCCCTTCACTTATAAGCTCCAACTTGTAACGTTCCAATTCTAACTGACTCCTTCTCTCCACATGAGCCAGTTCTGCTTCTTGAAGGCGAGCATTCTGTCTCAACTTTTCTAACTCCAAAGCATTATTTTGTTCATGTTCAATACTGGTATTATACAGTGATTATGTCGGTATTATTACTCCAGTACTCGCCGATATGGTGTTGGAATCAGAACAACTGTAGGTAAAAGGAAAGTATGAGACAGAGCTTTGGAGCAACTTACTTAGTTGATTCACAACACGACAACTAAAGGATTCTCACTCTGCGTGTCGCTGGATGCCGCTCGGCAAGCGGAGCGCTGCAGCCAGGAGAGGGAGCTGGTGAGAGGAGGATGATACCATTTGCTAAGCGGGGGTGTTTTCATTATAATCACTAACATATACATTTAAACCACAAACTACGGAGTTGTTTTGGACATTATTTAAGCTTTTCAAAGATGAACAAAAATTTTAGAATAACAACATTTCTTACTCCAAGTTTTAGGGGTGCTAAGCCCATGCAACTAGGTTTTGCAGTTTGTACTAATTGTTTTGAGAAATGTATTAACTGTTGTGCAAATGTAAATAGTGATGTGAGAAATGCACCAAAGCGACTGAGAAAAACTGTAACATCTTCTCTGTCATGTAATGTTTTATAAACTATTTCATTTAGTTTACACCACCATGTTGGCTGAAATGAATGTGTCCAGCGTTGAATTCAGGCTGTCAGAGTTCACAGCACAGAAACTTTAGAATCCTTTTACTGCTGGCATTCAGTCAGCAAATCATACTTTCATAATGCATAAAGTTTGCAGTTTGCTGGTCAGGTTCATCTGGTTGATCATCATATTTCTGCATGTTTGTTGTTGCTGATTGGCTCTCGTGCCAACTGGGTGGATCGACTGACCTCATCAGGTTCAGGAGCACTCTGAGTGACTGCAATGCTCTGTTCTTAACAAATGACTTGTTTTGGCTGGAATGTTCAATATAATCTGAAATAAACTGAAACTAAAAATGACATTTCATACAGAACAAAAGCATTTAGCTGAATATAAGGTCTCCTTTAGACTAAAGCGTTCTGAGTTGTCATTATAAAATAAACATTTCCATCCACAGACTAAATGTGAAAGAGCGGAGGCTTCCGGTTATGGCGCTGTGCTGAACACACGTGTGAAGGAGCTCCCATGAAAATTCAGAGAATAATCTAACCAAATAGCCAGTGTAGGACTTGTGAATTGTCACAATTTGTGCGGAATCAAGAACAACCAGCCCTAATGCCTCCGAAATATGCTGCAAAAACTCAGAAATCATCTAAAGCAGAAGCTACGGGTGATCCGGGAATGGCAGATACTAATGCTAGCAGTTGCGACTCAGATGTGGCGGCTAGCCCAATTCTTAACGCCATTAGCGCAATGAAAGGAGAATTTGTACTAAGGTTTGACGGCCTGCTCAGTGCCATTGAAGGAATACAGAGTGATCTAAAGGCAGTGTCAGCACGTGTCACTGAAGCGGAGGACAGAATTAGCACCAATCAAGACGATGTAGCATCATTGAAAACTCAGACCAACACCATGAAAGCGGCCATCGAAGAGCTAGTTTCAAAGGTGGATGACCTGGAAAACCGAGCCCGCCGCTCGAATCTTCGCCTGGTCGGTCTCCCAGAGAAGGTAGAAGGGTCTGATATGTGTGCATTTCTGGAAAGGTGGATCCCTGAAATGCTAGGTGAACATAATTTTCCACGACCCGCACTGATAGAGAGGGCGCATAGAATCGGCGGAGCTGGCGCTAACGAGGCTGCGGCAGGCGGCCGCTCTGGTGTGCGTCCCAGAGTGGTAATAATGAAGTTCCTAAACTACGCGGACAAGTCTCGGGTCATGAAGGCTGCCAGGAGCAAGGGGGAAATATTCTACGACAACCAGAGAGTCATGTTCTTCCCCGACGTTTCTACCGATCTGGTCAGACGGAGGAAAATCTTTGACTCGGTGAAAAAAGAGCTGGCTTCCCTCTCCATCCCGACTCTGCGCTATGGGATAATTCATCCGGCTAAACTTCTGGTGACTGTTAAGGGGAGACGACACATCTTTGATACCGCAGCGGGAGCAAAGGACTTTGTGCGTGGATTGAAGGACTGTGTCCCGGGATCCGTGGAAAAAGAGACTACCTGAGACCTGATTGTATGGCTGGTATGTTTGTTTAAGTCACTGAACTACGCTCTCTGACTTCCCAGGGAGCTAATTTAAACACTGTTTAAATCGTGCAAATAGCTGTTTGGTTGCTATAAACGTAGTTTTACCTATATCAATAATATCTCATGTGGAGCTCTGCTACGGTTGTTGGGCATGCTGTTCCTCGCTGCACGGTGGACGCAGGCGGACCAGTTAGGCTCCATGGTTTGGATGTGTGTATTGTGGGAGGGATGGGTGTATCTCAGTTGGGGATGTACACTCAGTTATGTTCATAGTGTTATAAGGCACATATTTTTCACTTCATTTATTTATTATCTTTTGCCTTTAGTTTTCAGTCATTCCGAGTTTATTACAGCCAATTTCTTTGTCATTATATGTCATCTGAACTTCAGTTTACATCTTGGAATGTAAGAGGTTTAAACAAACTTGTCAAGCTAAAAGAGGTTATGAGTAGGATCAAACATTTAAAAGCTAAAATAATTTTTATTCAGGAGACGCATTTGACCCCTGAAGATGTAATCAAAGTGAGGAGGAGGTGGCCTGGTCGAGTATTCTCAGCTTCTTTCAGTTCACACTCACGTGGAGTAATTACATTGATACACAATTCTGTGCCTTTTCACCTTATTAGTGTGGATGAAGATCGATTAGGCAGATACCTCATTATTCAGTGTGAAATTCTCTCAGTTCGATTAAATCTGGTTAATATATATGGGCCCAATGAAGATAATCCGTCTTTTTTTAGACACCTGTTTTTGTCCTTGGCCACTTTACCTGGCAACTTTATCATAGGTGGGGACTTTAATTGGGCTCTACAGCCTGGAATGGATAGATCTACTGGAATCGATGTTTCCCATAATCAGACAAGAAAGGAGCTGCTACAGTATATGAAAGAATTTAATTTAATTGACATTTGGAGAAAGAACCATCCTGACCAACTAACTTTCTCTTGTTACTCTAGTAGGGGAGAGTGAGGTAAGATGAGCCAGTGGGTAAGTTGACCCACCCCTTGTATCTAGGTAACTGTGCACATGTTTTGTCATGTGACCATAAATTCAGGAAGTACACATCATTTCCATCTTGCTGTGATGCAGAGAAGCACATGGGAGAAGTGGTAAGTATTTTTTTACACAAAAAACTGTTTTTTGCTTGCCATAGTAAATTTGCTGCATATGAGGTAAAATCATTGTCATGTCAAAACAAATTTATCCAGGTCTAAAATTATATATTATACATGTTGGTGATCTGCTAACGTATAAAATCATGTGAATCACTTCACTTAAGATTAGCCTGAATTTCTAAGCTAGCCCGTTTTTTCCAAAATGGTGGCTATGGGGCAAAGTGAGCCAAAGGCTATGGGGTAAATTGATCCAATGGTTCTACTTACCCCACCATAAGGCACTGAAATTCAGTTATGTCTCTGACATGTAAAATTATATTTCAATTGAGTATACTCAACTGGTTTGGTGTGTTTGTCATATGTTAACCATTGTAGAAAAGGTATCATGCCGAGAACCTACAAGAGGAAAACAAGCTGGGGCTCAACACCCCTTGAAGAGATGGAGAGAGCAGCCACTGATGTTAAGGGCGGAAAGTCCATCAGATCAGTGGCAAAAGAGAGAAATATTGACAGGTCAACACTGAGGAGATACGTGAAAAAGAGGGAGGTAAAGGAAGTGAAAACAGTAGGGTACCGTGGAACAGCAGAAGCAAAGAGAGTCTTCTCAGAGGAGGTGGAGAAGGAGCTAGCTGAGCATATCAAGAAGCTCTCGGAGCAGTTCCATGGCCTTACTCCAAAGAAATGCCGTGAACTGGCTTTGGCATTGGCAGAAAGGAATAATATTCCTACCCCCAGCAACTGGATAGAGAAAGGTTTAGCCGGTAGGATGTGCAAGAAATAACATGACTCATTAGGTTGGCATCTCATTTATTTTGTGTAGTTCAATACAGTACCATTACTTTTTTTAGGTAAAGATTGGTTCAAGAATTTTATGGCACGCCACCATCTCTCCTGCCGTATGCCTGAAGCGACATCTTTGGGAAGGGCTACAGCCTTCAATAAAACTACAGTTGGGGAGTTCTTTGACAATCTCGCAAAGGTGATGGACAGGTAACATAATTCATATATTTGAAAACATTAATAACTATTTATAACAACTTACTTACCAGCTATAATTACCATGGTATATTAAGGAGTGTGTACTTGCAAATATGTTTTTGCATTACTTAAAGTTGAACTATTCTGATTATCGTCATTGCACTTTTCTTTGTTTTGCAGGCATAAATTCCCCCCAAACATGATTTTTAACGTTGATGAAACAGGTGTCACAACAGTACAGACACCAAAGCAGGTAGTGGCAGAAAAAGGAAAGAAGCAAGTGGGCGCCATCACATCTGCTGAAAGAGGCGAACTTGTGACTGTGGTCTGTGCAGTCAATGCGACTGGTAATGCAGTCCCTCCCATGTTTATCTTCCCAAGGGTTAGATACAAGGACCACTTCATTACAGGAGCACCTCCAGGATCAATTGGTACCTCCACCAGATCAGGCTGGATCAATGAAGACACCTTTGTTGAGTTCCTTGAACATCTGGTTCAGCAGACCAAGTGCTCCCCTGACCTGCCACTGCTGCTAATCTTGGATAACCATGAAGCCCACATTTCACTGAAGGCTTTGGACATAGCAAAAACAAATGGTATTGTTATGCTCACAATTCCACCCCACACATCCCATCGCTTGCAGCCTCTGGATAAGACTGTGTATGGTCCATTTAAGACCTACTACAACAGAGCTCTTGATGGTTGGATGAGATCCAACCCAGGCAAAACAGCCAGCATATACCAAATCCCTGGCTGTGTGAATGAGGCTTTCATGTCAGCAGTGACACCACGGAATATCTCCTCTGGATTCAGATCCACTGGTATTTTCCCTTACAACAGAGAAGTCTTCTCTGATGCAGAGTTTGAGCCATCCATGGTGTCAGACAGGCCCAACCTGGAGCAGCAGCCTGCAGCTGCAGGTGATGCACCCATGGTTTCCACCTCCCTTTCTGCTGAGCCACCTTCACCAGGCCCTGCCCATGCATGTGCTTCACCAAGTGACACAGATTCACACCCCAACCATGCTGGATATGTGTCTCCTACTGAGATTCTACCCTTACCCAAAAGTCAGCAGCCTAGGAAACAAACAAACCGAAAGCGTGTGAAGACAAGAATCCTGACTGATACACCTGAAAAGCAGGCAATCGAACGTGCCCATGAAGAGCGGAAAAATAAACAGAAAGGCAAAACAGAAAGAACCATCAAAGCACAAGGAAAGCTTAAGAGAAAACAAACCCAGAGGAAAATTACAGTGGAAAGCAGCTCTGAGGAGAGTGATGTTGCCATCCCATTTGATGACGCTTCTGAGCATGAGAGCTCCAGCGATGAAAGAAGTGAACCAGATCTCTCAGATCTGGTAGTTGGTGACTTTGTCATTGTAAAATTTGCATCCAAATGCAGGAGCCACCATTACATTGGCTTGGTTGACAGCCTTGCAGGCAACGAAGTGAGTGCCAGATTTCTCAGAAGAATCCGAGGGATCACTGACAGTAAGAAACCCACCTTTGCATTCAAGGAAAAGGATGAGGCATCTTTCCCACAGAGTGATGTGCTGAAGAAACTACCTCAACCTCAAAAGGCTGGCGGAACTGCAAGAAGGGAGCAACAGTTCATATTTCCCTGCGACCTTGACAGTTGGAATATTGAGTAGTTGTTTTGATAAAATGGTTAAATGGTTCTGAAACTAACTGTTCTGAAACTAACTGGTGGTTTGTCCTCACAAGTTCAAAACTTTTAGAATTGTTAGTTAGCACAATATGCTCAGGTTTACATTTTAAAACTCAGATGGTCAGTTTACCCCCAGATGGCTCAACTTACCCACTAACTTGGTTCAACTTACCCCTTACCTGGGGCAAGTTGAGCCACAGGAGAACTTTTTTTTGAGAAGTCATTATTTTGGGCAGCTTTGTCAGATATGCATTCTGATCATTTCATTTGATGGGAGACATCCAGAAATAAAGGTATATGTTTTCATTCTGTTTCTGTGTCATTTTTCCTTACCTCCAGGACAACATAAGTAAAAAGTGGCACATCTTACCCCACTCTCCCCTACATGTCAGACATTCTCCAGAATCGATTATTATTTGGTTTCTGCCTCCTTGGTATCTACAATCTCACGATCCTGGTATGATAGCATTATAATTTCAGATCATGCTTCGGTTTCATTTATCCTGAACATGCCCCAATCTTTGAATTACTCCCCAAGGTGGCGTCTCCAGGCATTTTGGCTTAGGGATCCAAAATTTATAGAATTTATTGGAACACAAATTGATTATTATTTTGAAATTAATACAAATCAGACATCAGCTGCTATACGTTGGGAGGCTTTTAAGGCCTTTTTGAGGGGCCAGATGATTAGCTTCACAAGCTTTAAACACAAGCAATTTAGATTGGAGATGGAACAACTGGAAAAAAAGATAAAGGATACTGAAACAAACTACTTTGCAAATCCTTCTCAACACTTATTTGTGGAACTTAATGAGCTAAGAGCTAAATACAATGTTTTATCTACAAATAAGGCAACTAAAAACTTGATGAAACTGAAGCAGTCCTATTACGAACAGGGTGAGAAAGCTAGTAAGCTCCTAGCTTGGCGTATTAAACAGATGGAAACTGAAAGGGCAATAAATGCAATACAAACAGATGAAGGCTTGGTAACTAGTGACCCTAAAGAAATTAATAAGACTTTTTCAAGCTTCTATGAAAATTTATACAGTTCGGATTATTCAACCTTAGCTTTTCAAAAACAAAAGGATTTTCTTGATTTATTAGACTTTTTCCCCTTAAAGGAAGACTCTCAGGCTGCTCTAGAGCTAGACCTAGTGGCCGAAGAATTGTCTGCGGCTATATGTAGCATGAAGGGGGGGAAAACCCCTGGACCGGACGGGATTCCCATCGAGATATATAAAACCTTTAGAACTAAACTAATACCACCTTTGCTTGATATGTATCGTGAGTCTTTAGTTAGCGGATCCCTTCCTCCTTCTCTCAATACTGCGGTAATTACTTTGTTGTTGAAGCCAGGGAAGACACCCACTCTCTGTGGATCTTACAGACCAATTTCATTGCTTAATAATGATCTCAAAATTCTTTGTAAAGTATTGGCTAGGCGGCTTGAACTGAGTTTGCCGGAAATAATTCACTCTGACCAGAATGGCTTTGTGCAGGGAAGGCAGGGCTTTCACAATATCCGTAGAGTACTTAATATAGTGTTTAACAAATCTGGCTGTACGGACACTGCCATTCTGTCATTGGATGCCGAGAAGGCCTTTGACAGGGTGGAGTGGCTGTATTTATTCGAGACTCTGCAAAGGTTTGGTATAGGGGGTATATTTCTTCGCTGGATTCGACTTCTTTATGCTGCTCCACAGGCCGTAGTTTTAACAAACGGATTATTTTCAACACCTTTTGAACTACACCGGGGGACAAGACAGGGTTGTCCCCTGTCGCCCCTGTTATTTACCCTTGCTATCGAGCCACTTGCTATGGCGATTCGAAAAAGCACCGACCTGAATGGAATAAAGATAGGAGATATCGAACATCGCATAGCTTTATATGCAGATGATGTTATTCTGTTTTGTTCTAACTTGAAACAGACCCTACCTACTTTACTTTCTCTCACAAACACTTTTGGGGTCTTTGCAGGTTACAAAATAAATAGCACCAAATCAGTAATATTATTTATGAATGAAAATGAGAGGATCAACCCTCCAATTCATACTTCTTTTATGGTTTCATTGAAAGGCTTTGTATATTTGGGTGTGATGATCACTCCTACCATTGACAAAATTGTCCCAGTGAACTACAATCCCTTAACAGATAGAGTTACAGAGCTCATAAACAGGTGGACGAGATTACCTATGTCTATGTTCGGGCGCATCAATGTTTTGAAAATGTCAATTTTACCCAAGTATTTGTATCTCTTCCAATCTATTCCACTTGCTCCCCCACTTTCTTTTTTCCGGTCACTTGAAAAGCTCTTCTCCTCTTTCATTTGGAACAACAGGCGTCCCAGGCTTAGGAATACATTGTTATATCTACCATATGATAGAGGTGGGTTACAGCTGCCAAATCTTATGTGGTATTACTGGGCAGCTCGAATCAGAGCAGGAATATTTTATTTTGTGAAAGACCATCCCCCAGCCTGGGTTTCATTAGAATCTCACTCAATTAATATTCCTTTGAATTTGTATTTATATTCAGCCAACAAAAACAAATTAGTCAAACAGACCAAAAACCCCTTCCTCAAAAATACAGTAATGATTTGGCACAGTGCTTTGGAATACTTGGGAGAGACTTCCAAGTTATCACAGTTTTCTCCTATCTTTGGTAATGACGAGTTTCAGCCTGGAAGAGCAGACAGCGGGTTTAAAATCTGGTCATCTCGAGGCGTAGCTAAAATAGCTGACCTCTTTAAAGACAATCATACTTTCATGTCTTTCGAAGAACTTAAGGCCAGGTATGAAATGCCCTCAAAACACTTCTTTAAATATCTTCAATTGAGAAGTTTCATACTGTCTAGGCAATGTAATAGGTTGAAACTTCCCCGGCTGTCTACTCTTGAAGATTTTTCAATGAGATTTTCAGACTCCAAGGGGCAGGTGTCCTTTCTTTACAACTTGTTTGTAAGTAAATCCAAAGAGTCATCACAAAACATATTACAATCATGGAGATCCGATGTGCAAGAAAATCTAACAGAGGAAGAATGGGGTAGAGCTTGTTTAACAGCTCAAACTCAAACAGTGAATACAAACTCTAAATTATTACAATACAAATGGATAAGCAGACAGTATATAACCCCAAGTAGGCTGCACCTTTTCAACCCAAATATTCCAGATACTTGCATTAAATGCAAGCAACAAATAGGTTCTTTATTCCATTGCATGTGGGAATGCCCTCTTATACTTTCTTTTTGGGGAAAAGTGTTGAACCTGGCCAGTCAAATCATCGAAAAAGAAATACCTCTCAAACCAAAATTATGTTTACTGAATATTTACCCGGACAATTTTGTGACCTCCAAAAATGAACAATCCTTACTCAATATTTGTTTTCTGGAAGCTAAAAGATGTATAGCCTGTGCATGGAAAAAGGATAAACCTTGTACTACTTCACAGTGGCTAACAGGGATGTCTTTCTACTTGGCTTTAGAAAAAATAAGCTACACCTCGAAAAACAAGCTTGACAAGTTTTGGAAAATCTGGAAGGTTTTCTGTAATTTCCTTGAGAAAAATGATATTGAAGTAGATGGCTGGAATGATGAGCTGAACTGAAGATTTATTTATCTTAATCTTTTTATCTTTTTATTTTATCTTGATTTAGCATACACATTTAGAGCTTTACGGACATGTATATGTATCTGTGTGTGTGTATAGATATAAGTATGTATATATTTATTTACTTATTTTTTAATTTATTTATTTTGTGGTTATAAAGCCCCCCCCCCCTTTTTTTTCTCTCTCTCTCTCTCTTTCTTTCCCCAGTTATTTATTTATTATTTTTATTTATTTATTTATTTTTTATCATAATTATTGCTATCATTATTGTTATTATTTTTTTCTTGTATGTGCCTTCTTGTTCTATGTTGTTCACCGTTTGTAAATTAACAAAATGTGCAATAAACATATGTTTAAAAAAAAAATGTGAAAGAGCGGACGGAGTCAACGCAGCAGATGAAACCCAGAACAGGTTCAGACAGAACATTCATTATTCATTACCATTAACCGCTTATCCGCAATCGGGCGGCGGCCCTCTTGCTGTGAGGCGAGAGCGCTAACCACTACACCACCATGTAGCCCTCAGACAGAACAGCGAAAGGAAAAGAGAAAACACAGACACCAAGCTGATTTAAACTCTGTTAGATGACAGATAAAAATTAAGCAGCTCTTACCTGTGTGTCTGAGACGGTGCAGGTGAAGCAGCACTGGGAGCTCAAACAGTCCGCTCTGCTTTCACTCACCACAGATTTTTCTGAAATCACATGATCAGAAAACCTGTTGGACACCTTCACCTTCACACCCAGACTCTGGTCTTGTGCCCCGCCTCCAGATAAGAGGAAGAAAATGGATGGATGGATTTTGTCAATGTGGTATTAATACATTTCCAATTAATAGTTTTAGGCCAGATAAAAAGTTTTAAATTCAATTACTAACTGTCAGTACAGTCAGTAAAAGGGTGACAAGTCAAATAACATAAGCCTCTGTGGGGACGTCAAAATTAGATCAAGTTTTCTTTTTATACATTTTGTTTACTTACTTTATTGATTCAATCATTCACTTGGTTAATTCATTATCCTTAATGAATAGTACACCCTGGACAGGTCACCAGACTATCACAGGGCTGACACATAGAGACAGCCTATCACACTCTCATTAACTCCTACGGGCAATTTAGAGTCACCAATTAAACCTAAGAGCATGTTTTTGGACTGTGTTAGGAAGCCGAAGGACCTGGAGAGAACCCACACTGACACGGGGAGAACATGCAAACTCCACACAGAAGAGCTGCAGGACGGAGTCGAACCGGCGACCCTCTAACCACGACACCACCGTGTAGCCCTTTACTTGGTTCAGTGGAGCTTAAATATTTAATTCTACTCCACATACAGGCCACTAGTAGCGCTAATCAGGCAGGTGGTAAAGAGTTGCGTAAGCACACAAAAGAAAAATAAATCCTTCTCGTGAAGTGAACATCAGTGTGTGTGTTCTCCTGTTCTTTATCACAGGTCAGTAAATTGAGGGCACATTGCAGACTTTCAAAGTATAAAATGTTGCCATGAGATAGTTTGCACATGCTGGTAAATGAAGCTATATATATATAAAGGCGGTTTATCGGTTTGGTCTCATAACTTTTACCCTTTCACTGTATTTTTTGACTTGTTGCCGTGGATACGTATTGTTCTGCTTTTCTCCTGATTATGACTCGCCTTGTTAGCCACCTGTCAATCAAAGGTAGCCACGCCCCAAATCATACGATTCTTTATCTTCTATTTTCTTCTAAATGGGGCCATTATTTACACTATTAACATCAAATTGTCTTGAAGGAGATTTTCTACTAGTGATTGAGACCATAGTGTTGTACTAAAAAACATTTCTGAAGTAATAAATCAAGTGAGAAGTTTTCTAATTTTGTATTGAAATGAATGGACCAAAATGCTTCTGCAGCCGCCGTCAGCGCCCCCTGCTGGAGTCTTTGGTAGATTGCAGCTTCAGGATCTTCCTGTTTGCCTCCCTGCTCAGACCTGGAGGTTGCCGCCAGAAAAAAACACAATAAGTTAAAGTACCAAACATATATTTTTGTTTGTGAATGTAATTTTAAAGTGAACATGTTAACAAGAATACTGCAAAATGAGATTGTAAAAAGGTTAAATAAGCCTAACTGAATGATTTGTTATTGGTGAATGTGAAGAGACTGTTATACTCCTAGCTTAGTGATCCTATGGCCATGTTTTGGAAACGGGACTGAATTGAAGGCCTCTAGTTTGCAGCTATGTTTGAAACCTGAAGTATGATTTTTGGAAAAAATAAGAAGAATAAATCTTTCTTGTTGTGAAATGAACATCAGCTCCATGTGTGCGTTCTCCTGTTCTTTATCACAGCTTCACTAGAACCCTCTGACCTGGATGTTAGAGAGGCAACAGCTCCTCCTCACTGGGTCCAACGACAGAAACTGAAGCCGGAATTATTTTCCAAATCAGTGGTTAAGTAGCTTGTCGTGTTGTTAAAATACCAAAATAATGACTTTAATATGATACCCTGCATGAATATCTTGATATCTTTTTGTGTGATTTTCCACCAAAAGAACAAACATTTCTAGATCCGTTCAGCAGCAACACCAGCTCTCTGTTTGTGTCTGTAACGAGTTTCAGAAGCTGAAACATGTTCGTCTGACCCTGAACAGTTCCACTGTATTCACTGTTATTGTAAGTGGAGTTGTTATGAATAAAATTAAGAAGCAAAGAAGATGAGCAACATAGAAAATAATAAAGGTTTGTGCAACATTATCATAATAACAATAATAATGATAATTAGAACTCTATAGACAGACTCGTGCAGAGAGTAATGAAATTATATAAACATTAAATATATAAACACAGCTGACTTGTTAAACCGAACCTGAAAGAGTCTGTTGGAGAACGATCTGCTGCCCCTGCTGTTGTTTGTAAATAAAAAACTGTTTGCAAATCAAAAAAATTTTAAAATATATTAAAAAAAGCTGCAAATCAAGTCCTCTTGCAAACACATTTTCATTTGCAAATAACAGAAAGTTTGCAAAATAAAACTTGTTTTCAAATAAAAACATTTGTTTGCGAATCCAAATTAAAAAAAAATATTTTAATTCACAAACATATTTTTTGATATGCAAATAAAAAAAATGGATTCACAAACAAACGTTTTTTATTTGCAAATCAAAACATTTTCAGTTGCAAATACAATTTTTGTTGCAAATCAAAAATGTCATAACAGAAAACATAGTTCCTAATGTTTTTAACTATTAAAAATCTTAATGAAATATTTACATGCTATGCAATAATCTGATGTCCCCTATAATCAACTTTATGTGATTTCCTTGATTGTTAGCTTTATATTTGTGACCAGATGTAACTTTGGTCGATTGGGTGTCGCGCTCTTTTTCTTTCCGTCTGTTTCAACCCAGACAACAGAACTGGAGCTCTGTTTTGGACGAGCTGTGAGCAGAATCAGAGCAGATGGTGAGTCTGGTTTTATTGGTGCATTTGGTCAGTTTCAGCCAGCAGCAACCTGCTTCAGTCTTCTGTTCAACTTCTCTAGCTGACTCCTTCCTTCTGGTTCAGGCTAAATCCCAGAGATCAGATTATTTTACCACCACAGCAAAGTCAATTACAGAAAATAAGTCATGTGTTTCATCTTTCAAAAGCCACATTTTCTTTAGTAAAAATGTTATAAAATAACCAGTTTTCACCTTTTCTGTCCATGTGGACGTCCCTTTTTACACCGACTCCAGAAGAAAACCTGCAATATGCATTGATATTACATTACATTTACATTACATGTCATTTAGCAGACGCTTTTGTCCAAAGCGACTTACAATAAGTGCATTCAACCTGAAGGTACTAGACATAGACCACAGGAATCAAGTAAGTACATAACTTCAAGAGCTAACTGTCATCGCTACAGGAGTGCTATATGTTAAAGAAGAAAAGAAGAGAAAAGAAGAGCAATTTTTTTTTATATATATATATATATATATATGTGTGTGTTAGGTGACCATGGCTTAACCGAGGTATTGTTGGTATTGTTGATACACTTTATATTGAAAGTATGTATTGACACAAATGTCCTTATACATTGTCACATTTATTAACGCAGACAAGTTACCGAAACAGAAAATATACATCCAAACATATCAAAGATTCATTTTAAAACATGTAATGAAATTATAAAGAATAAAGAATTGTTTTGGTTAAAGAAATCAACAGAATAGTAGAACCAATATTTCTACAATACATGCAAAATTAAACAGAAAAATTAATTAAAGCATTTATCAATCATCAAAAAAAGATTAAACTGAAGAAATCAATCAGTATTCGTGACAAACATTTCATGAAAAAAATATTGTTCATACAGTTATTGTTTGACAAAATCATAACCAGGCACGGAAAAGAAAAGTTTTCCGATACAGATTAAATATCGTATTTCCAAAGTCCTCATCAGAGGATCATTTGTGCCCTGAATTCTAAACTTGGTCTCAAACTGCAATTTTAGGAAGAAGTTATTGCAAGAAGGCCTTTTTTTTTTTTTTTTTTTTTTACACACTGCAGCATCGTACAGTTTTCACACAATAGTACTAAGTTTCGTGTTTATGTTTTCAAACTCCTTAAGGACCTTCTGGAAATGGTCGGGTGCCTCTTTGATGCGGTTTATTAACGCTTGGCCTACATCTGAGGCCTCAGTGCCACCAACAACTCCCTCAGTAAACTTGACAATGTTAGTTATTGCTTTGATCTGTTCTGCAACTGCAGACAAAGCTGCCTCAATCAGTTCCACCAGTTCAGGAGTTCTGCCTGTCTGAATATTTCCAGCCTGCACTAGAATCTCATCCAGGAGATTCTTCATGGGCTCAACAATCTGCAAGACTTCTTTCCCAAGTTGCATTAATTTCTCTGCAGTTTGTTTGCCAAATGTGTCCATCCATCTTGTGGATGCAGACACATGACCAGCTTTTAAGAGTAAACCAACTCCACCTGCTGTTAAACCTAAGCTGCTCCCCCCAGTGAACGGCGCTCCAATGAGCCCGGCTAATATTCCTATTCCTCCGAATACAGCCTCTGCTTTTGAATCGGTGCTTTTGGACTCCAAGATCTTTTGAACTGAATCAGCAGTGCTCTTAGACTCTTCTACAATCTTTGTCATCTTTTTTAAAAAGTTGGGAAATTTTTCAATGAATGAAGCATATTTGCGAATGATGTCAATCACTGTAGACACCCAAGAAAACTGTTTCATTTTAGGAATTGGATGTTCTTCAGGTGATAAAAGGTGCTGTAATATGGTTTCATTCACATTGTTGAGAGAGTCAGCACTCTGTTCAGTGTCACAGAAACTCTTCACCCAGGACTGGTAGAGTTGCAAAGCCTTAGTCGTCATCTCTCCAGCCGGAATGAAGTCAGTGTCCAAGGAAATTCCCTCCAACCGTGGCTGAGAGATCTGCAATTATGAATCAAAGTCTGATTGGAAAGTCTCATAAACCCAAACAGGTGTGTCACATCTTCTGGCTGATGACACTGACAGTGTTTTCTTGTTGTGGAAGGTCACATTACACCTCTGGTATATGACTTTTCCTCACATTCACTGAAGCTTATTTCCAAAACTGACATCAAGCCTCAGATAAATTGTCAATAAAGGTTTTCTGTTTTGTGTTTGTGTTCATGGAAAAATATTTCAGTTAGAAGTATTCATAGTGTTTCTCGTTAGAGGGAAATATCTGTTGGTTAACAATTTAATCTTGTCCAACACTGTTTGATTGTGACTCTGTTTATTAACCTGTTGAAAAAGTTTATTTTGATATTTAAATCAGAAGGATGCAAATAGAAAAGAGGCATACGATTTTTATTTAATTTTTATTTAATAAATTAATGACATTGATGTGCTTTTTATTTGAAATTTGATTTGCATGTCTGCACTATTTAGTTATATATTGTATGTTTATAAGTGTTGCTGGTTCCATATTCAATGTTAAAGCAAAACATGTTTGGTATATATTAAAAGGTTTATTTGTTCAATGTTGGCCCGCGATTTTATTCAAGTTTTAAATTTTGGCCCATTGTGTATTTGAGTTTGACACCCCTGCTGTACAGGAAGCTGCTTGAAGATAAGAACAGCTCTGATTTAGGGAACCCCAAGAATACTGCACAGTTGCTGTTCAGATCAAGTACCTGTTTGTGTATATTGAGTATTGTATCTGTTTTTTGATACTTGCATTAAATCCCACACAGGAATGTCTTTCTAAGAAACACTTGTCTGTTAAGATTTTCCACAACACTAACAACCAACATTAAAGTGCCCCAAGAATGGCCCTGTCAATTCTAAATTTAAGACGGTACAAAACTGTTTGTTCCTTCTTGACTACAGTAATAAAGAAGTTTTCAGGTGGTTCTTACCTGTGTGTCTGCTGTGAGGTGGTGCAGGTGAAGTCTGTCCTGTCAGCCTTTATTCCCTCTCTGAGTTGTTTCCCTGAAATCACATGGTCGGAGGAGCCAATCAAACAGCAGCAGTGTCCCACCCAAACACTGTAACTGATTAACTTACAGCAGAGAAATGATAAGTTAAAGAAACTCACATTCAGTGGTGGCTGTTCTAAACTGATACATATAAAAGGATAACATTTCCTTAGGTAAAATCACTGAAAACACTTTTTTTTTTTTAAACAGCTGAACAACTTTATGCACTGCAAAAAAGCCAACTTGTACTTTTTGGCCTGAAACAGGGATTTAACTTGGTAAAACTTGGAAATATTATTGATATTTAGTGCAATAATGTAAGTTAGCACCACAAAGCAAGCCAGTTGTCTGCTCAAAAACAAGTTGGTGAGTTGTTGTTACTTATATCTTTAAGTTGGGGTTCAAAACAAGGGACAATAGTTCTGCTAACTCTTATTTCTTTCCACACAGGTAAGCAACCCTTATCATGTTTCAACTTACAGTTGAGTTGACAAAAATCAGAATTCAGAGTTGAGCAAACTCAAAAGCAAAACTTAAAATATTTAGTTTAATTGTCCAACTTAAAATTGTATCAAAGTTTGTTGCCTTGAAATTTTGACTTCACCCAACTTTTCTTTTTTTGCAGTGTGGCACTAAACAGCTGTTTGGTATCTTCCAGTCCTCAGCACTCGTGGTGGCTGTCACATGCACAGAGGTATTAAAGGGTATAAAAGGTACAAAGATGGTACAAAGAGCAAAGCCACCAGCAGCCCCAACGGGTCAGCTAAAATAACTCGGCCAGTGAAAACTGAAAACTGAACTAAAACTGAACCAAGCAAATAAAGCATAAAACCTCAGCAAGCAGAAAAGCAATCTTAAAGCAAATACAGTACCAGAAACCAGAAGCCAGGTAGTTCCAAGCATAAAATGCACTCCGGTTGTCTTGGAGAAGCCCACAACATGTCAGCTACAACAAACCACTGC
Source organism: Centropristis striata (assembly GCF_030273125.1). Taxonomy (NCBI): domain Eukaryota; kingdom Metazoa; phylum Chordata; class Actinopteri; order Perciformes; family Serranidae; genus Centropristis; species Centropristis striata. Next base: position 31,371,034 of record NC_081535.1, read on the forward strand.
AGCCCTTCTGGCCCACGGGTTCTCATTAACTGCTTCCAGAGATCCCTGGGCTAACCTAAGGCCTCCTTCACCACACTGCAAAAAAAGAAAAGTTGGGTGAACTCAAAATTTCAAGGCAACAAACTTTAATTAATTTAATTAATTAAACTAAATATTTTAAGTTTTGTTTTTGAGTTTGCTCAACTCTGAATTCAGATTTTTGTCAACTCAACTGTAAGTTGTACTAACTTATAATTTTACATTGTAATAACTTTTAATCCTAACTTCTGCAATGTGCTGAATTGGCACGATTGTAACGCTGCTATGAAATGTCAGCTACTGTTGCGACCACAATTTTGAGTTAGCATTGATATGCTAATGGCTTCTCTTGTAGCTGTAACAAGCAGCACCGCTAGCATCAGTTAGCCGCTAGCATCAGTTAGCCGCTAGCTTTCACTCATGTCCGAATTTCACCGATTTCCCGCATTTGACAACAAAGAAATAAGAGTTAGCAGAACTATTGTCCCTTGTTGTGAACCCCAACTTAAAGATATAAGTAACAACAACTCACAAACTTGTTTTTGAGCAGACAACTGGCTTGCTTTGTTGTGCTAACTTACATAATTGCCCTAAATGTCAATAATTTATATTTCCAAGTTTTACCAACTTAAATCACTGTTTCAGGCCAAAAAATACAAGTTGGCTTTTTTGCAGTGCAGCAGGTTCTTAGCTTGCCACCACACTCAGACTCCATGGCCCCAAGCTCACCCAGAATGCAGGAAAAATTGTTCCGGAGGTGGAGTTGAAGACCCTGCAGACAGGAGCCTCAGCCAGTCAATACCAGTTCAGCCTCACTACACACATGCATGAAAGACACATGCAGACTGAACGGTTCCTGTAGTGTTTCATGTTTCTGTGAGTCATAAATATCTGACCTACAGGATCAGAGTCAAGATGATTTATGCAGCTTCACTCTGTATTTCAGATGGTTTTAAAGTTGAGAAATGTACATTTTAGGTTATTTATTCCATGCAACATGTGTTAAATTTTCGGCGGAGGTGAAGACTCGCAGTCTGAAGTGGGAACCGGATGAATATTTATACTCTGAGGTTAACATATTTTTCACGTTTGAACTCGACAGAATAATTCAACTCAAACACAAAACATTTTTATAGGAGATTTAAAAAGGTCAAATATATTATGTCACACACACACACACACACACACACACACATACATATACGCACTCACACACACTTATACACACACACTCACATACACAAACACATAAAAACTCACTTACAAACTGTGACAAAGCTCCCTCACTGAGTTATTCACACACATTAAGTTACTCCAGATTTTTTTGTCACTTACCTCCAGTGTTTGAGCAGGTAGAGAGGTTCTCTGGTCTGGACCAGAGCTGAAGATGGGCCTGTCAGTGGTCACACACCTGAGGGCTAATCACGGATTGTACCATGTGGACCTAGAGCATGGGTGATTCTTCCATTTTCAGGTAGAATTGGTACAAAGTGGCAGTTTATGATGTATATTATTTTTAAACAGTGGTTTATTAAATTATAATATGTTTGGCTGAGACCTGCCATTAAAAGATGTATGGGGGTTCAGTGAAAGCTGATTCATTTCAGTTAGCAGTTGGTTGGTCTTGGGGAGGAGCTTAGCCTCTATGAGAGACTAACAGCCAGGCTGCAGGCAGTGAGAGAGAGTTGGAGACACTGGCCCTCATTTATCAAACGAGCGTAGAAACGAGCGCAGATCTGAGTGTATATTTCATTCACGTGTGATTTATCAAACGATTGTATCTAATGTGGAGGCTCGAAACGAGCGTCATTTAAATGTCACACCCTAATATATATATATATATATATATATATATATATATATATATATATATATATATATATATACACTACCGATCAAAAGTTTTAGAACACCCCAATTTTTCCAGTTTTTTATTGAAATTCAAGCAGTTCAAGTCAAATGAACAGCTTGAAAGGGTACAAAGGTAAGTGGTGACCTGCCAGAGGTAAATAAAAAAGGTAAGCTTAACCAAAACTGAAAAAATAATGTACATTTCAGAAATATACAAGTAGGTCTTTTTCAGAGAACAAGAAATGGGTTATTGTTCATGTCTTTGTAAGTCATTTTGTGTCTTTTTTTGGTCATTTTGTGTCTTTTTTTGTCATTTTGTATCTTTTTTTTGTCATTTTGTGTCTTTTTTTAGTCCTTTAGTCCAACATAAAATGTGATTTTGAATCTTTTTTTTAACTTTCAAAACACTATCATGCTCAATAAAGAATTTTAAATGTTGCAAATGTGCATTAATTTCAGAGTACACTGAGACATTAAACTGCATAATTTTCAATTAAATTCTGGAAAAGTTGGTGTGTTCTAAAACTTTTGACCAGTAGTGTATATATATATATATATATATATATATATATATAATACCCGATTCAGATGACTCGCCTCCAGAGTTTACGACACCGAAGGGCGCAATACGGCCAAAAAGAGGATTTTTCCCCCCTAAAGCCAGCTTTGTTAGCAAAGTGCACCGTTACAAATAACAACAAGAGCGCAATACACATTTTACAGAAATACGCAGCAACAGAGGTTTATGAAATAAAAGTATTTATAGTTATAAACTCAAACAAGTTCACTGAATATTTTAAATTCAGAGCACAGACTTAAACGTTTTCACAGTTTTTTGGTTGAAGGAGAATGTTTTAAAGTAGGTTTTAATTAAAAAAGAAGAGGAAGAGACATCCCGCGGGTAGAAAGGAATGAAATGTGGTGATGTAGCACCATCACCTCATGTTATGTGTTTTTAAGCATGCCATGGTAGCTGGGTCCCTCTCCCCTGGGTCCATATTTATTTATTTTTTTCATACATGGCCCTAACATGCCGTCGTAGTAGACGATCCTGGTGATAAATTAATTATTTAATATCCCAGAACATGATTGTGTCCACTGAACACCGGCCAATATTTTATTAGGTTGGATGATTAAGGTAAAATGTAAATGATGTCACTCAGATCAAAGCTACACTCAGCAATGATCAGCCTCACGTGGGACTGATGGAAATGACAAACGATGTAAAAGTGTTTCTTGCTGACTACTGTTGTTGTTTTTTTAACTATAATAATATCCATAATAAATCTGAATGGAGGAAATAGCAGATCACGAAAGGGAAAAAAACTTCTAAAGCGATCTTTCTCTTAATTTATTAGAAATGTAGAAATATGTTTGTGGTCTTTTTGTTGTTCAGAGTCACAATAAAACAGATTTTAACTACATGGTGAATCATATAAATAAAATATAAAACTTGTGGTGACACACTTTAGTTTAATCTGTGATCTGTCTTCACTCCGGTTTGAAACTACAGTGTTGTGATGTATAACATCAGTCTGATCAGCAGCAGCGTCTAATCAATAACCGATGTCCAGTCAGGGGGCGGGGCCACCGCTAAAAGACTTCCGCATAGGATGCTCTCATGTATCCTCGCTTGTGCCTCCTCCGATATGCCTCCTCTATCCTCTGTCCTCCGAGCACAAATAAGAGCTCTGGAACGGTCGTAAAGATGGCGCACACGAAAGAACTTCAGGTTCAAGCGAGGATAGAGGACAGAGGAGACATCAATCAATCAATCAATATCCTTTATTTAACCAGGTAAAATTCACTGAGATTAAAATCTCTTCTTCAAGAATGACCTGGCCAAGAAGGCAGCACCATGATAAAATAAGAACAATCAACCACAATTCTCATACACCACATTCAACATCAATTAAAGTACATACAAGATCAGGGACAAGACTATATGAAGATTGAAATGACATAAAATAGAAGACATGGGATGTACCCTGAGTGAACACACCTGGGCCCCGTTCCAGGTAGAAGGTTCAACAACCTCTGAGGTCCCGTTCGCACGAGGACGCTCGCGGGTAAAAACGACAAAATATTTTATCGGAAGTGCCTTTCGTTTAGACGGTGACAGCGTTTTGGGGGCTTAAAGACGCAAAAATCTGAAACCACCCTCCAAAGTGGAAAAGTTAAATCCGCTCCGCCGTAGCGTGTCGTCTACACTGACAAGACGCAGAACTCTGATCTGATCTGCTCACGTCACGTATGTGTTTACGTCACATACATGCTCCAGTACAGGAAAATAAACAAATGTGGGATTATTTCCATGCGTCGGACCTTCAAGCTGCTCTGGCAGCTCTAATAAACTTACAGGAGTCTTTCCACCAAATGTACAGGATATGTACAGATAGTATTAGTGAACAGAGAAGGATCTGGAATTACCTCCATCACATTTTGGATGCAGCAATTCGTCGGAGGCGAGCCAGACGGCTGTGAACGAGACCTGGGAGATCTAGTGATGGTGGAGAACTTTGTGGAAGGAGTAGCTGATGAAAATGTGTGGCGTGAAAACTTCTGCATACCCAAAGATGCTCTTATGGCTTTAAGTGATGCCGCCTGGCTGCATACAATCGAATTTCACACACTTTTGCATCCCCGTATGCAGCAGATTTCCTCCCGAAAATGCTCGTCTAAACGAGGAATAAAAAGTGAAGACGTGACGCCACTTTTGCGTCTTCTCTTCAGACCGTCCTCGTGTAAACGTAGCCTGAGTCTATCCATGAACTCTGAGTTGATTAACCTTCAGATGGGAAGTTCTGAGCTTCAACTTCCAGAAAAGCTGATGTGAGTTAGTTCAATCAACTCAGAGGAGGTTCACTCTGAGTTACAGACGTGCACCACTACTATAAAAAGGATCATTACAGTTTTTCTCAGTCGCTTTGGTGCATTTCTCACATCACTCTTAACATTTGGACAACAGTTAATGCATTTCTCAAAACAATTAGTACAAACTGCAAAACCTAGTTGATAACCTTCAAAAGCGTGTCACTTGCTCCAAATGGATAGTTCATTTCTCAACAGCAAGTATTCATGTCAATGAAGGTGTCAGTGTCATCAAGATGAAAAGTCCTGACACCATGTTTATGAACAAGAAAGTCAAATGTCTGTCATGTTTTCATTATGACAGTTTACTCTGGAAATGTTTTCCAATGCAAAAAAGTCAGATCTTGATGACGCTAACTGAAAATGCTCAAGACAGACTAGATACTATTTGCACAGCCATTTGAAAACTACAGTAAAGTTACACATTACTGTATTTAGTGAGGTAACGGAGTACAACACACTGAATATGTATGTTTCACATTTTTATTGTATTTTCCAATTATTTTCAATTCCAATTTGTTTACAGCATTGTGCAAAATGACAAAAACACTTTTATTTACAACAAACAAACTCCCTTTGTACTGTGCACAGTCCAGTGTCACAGTGTTGTAGAAATGGTCCACACTATCTCCTGCTTGGTTCATATATGTTGTAATGTGTGATGTAATGTGTTTATGGGTTTATGGATTCAGGTCGGAGTGATAGTAGAGAAGTGGCTTATCATTGGTTCAACTAATGCTTCACACAGCCCTTCATCAGTCTCATCAGTGAAAGCTGAGGATCAACCAAGAGAAATGTATACATGATTTGATACAAGATTTTAAAAAATGTATAAAATTTGTTGGAATGAATGAGAAACTGCTACTATGATGAGCACAAATGACTAAATGTTGTGGAGGTTGAACTAACTGTTGTGCAAATGTTAATAGTGATGTGAGAAATGCACCAAAGCGACTGAGAAATACTATAATGGAGCCGCAATATTACAAATCACCATGGCAACAGCTAAAACAAATGGTTGAATTGATCCTCGCATGGACGTACAGTGAGTAAGAACATATTTTAGATTTTTTTTTTAAAGCAACACATTGCAGCTGCAAAGGAGAGAGAAGAATTAAATTTAATCACAAGTATAATATTACAGGTGAAAACCTGCAAAATGGTATAGAAGCTAAATTTTATTAATTTAGCTGTAATACTGCTGGTGAAAGACGGACGTGGATCAGCTGAAAATGAAATATAGGAACATAGTTCAAACAGGTAAGGCTGAGGTGTATTAGGCTTATTTCTTTTGAATCATAATTGACTGATTTAAGTAAATATAATTCAGTGGCTATTTCAATGTGCAGCAGATGTTTCAGGGTCACTTTCCTTTTCACTCTGCAAACTACAGCTTTTCTGATATGCTCTGCATCGCCAATATTATAATTAGAAAAACAACTCTAAAAGAAAAACACAAATAATTAGCTCTGATGTGAGACCACGTCCATGTTTTTTATGTTACAGAGTATGCTGTTGAGATAAATTATAGATGTGAGGAAAAACAGTAACGTTCCATAAGGAAACTATCGGGCATTCAGCACATGAATTCAGGTTCTCAGATCCCAACATAAGGCTGCGAATAACCTCAGCTCCTTATCAACAGGACAAAAGAAAGGGACACCCCATGACAGCAGCGAGCTGCTTCAGGATCAGCAAAAGTAAGGAGAAGGAAAGATGAGGGATTTTGTAGAAAACCTACATATTAATTTGCAGAATGTGAAAAGAGCCCGAGTCACAGTGGAGGGTTCAAATACAGACACATGCATAAAAGTGTTAACCTTACACAGTCATTGAGTAACAAACTAATATCCAAACAGGATTGTGATTCTGACTCACAGTAACCTGCTGATTAATGTGTTTCGGTGCTTTGAATCAATGTGGAAATGAAACGGCGTGCATTGCAAAAAATGCAACTTGTATTTTTTGGCCTAAAACAGTGATTTAAGTTGGTAAAACTTGGAAATATTTATTATTGACATTTAGGGCAATAATGTAAGTTAGCACAGCAAAGGAAGCCAGTTGTCTGCTCAAAAACAAGTTTGTGAGTTGTTGTTACTTATATCTTTAAGTTGGGGTTCACAACAAGGGACAATAGTTCTGCTAACTCTTATTTATTTTTTGTGAAATGCGGGAAAGCAGTGAAATTCATTAGCGAAAGCTAGCGGCTAACTGATGCTAGCAGCTAACTGATGCTAGCGGCTAACTGATGCTAGCCGCGCTGCTTGTTACAGCTACAAGAGTAGCCAGTAGCGTATCAATGCTAACTCAAAATTGTGGCCGCAACATTAGCTGACCTTCATAGCGGCATTACAATCGTGCCAATTCAGCACATTGCAGAAGTTAGGATTAAAAGTTATTACAATGTAAAATTATAAGTTAGTACAACTTACAGATGAGTTGACAAAAATCAGAATTCTCTCAAAAAACTCAAAAACAAAACTTAAAATATTTAATTTAATTGTCCAACTTAAAATTGTATCGAAGTTTGTTGCCTTGAAATTTTGAGTTCACCCAACTTTTCTTTTTTTGCAGTGTGTCTGTCTTTAAAAGAGGGCATGCTGAGAGAAACCAAGAACTTGTTGAAGAAAACCTGCTCTCTAGCAGGTTAGGTTCTCAGAGTCAGTTACCGCGGCAACCCAGCCAGAGCTGAAGTTACATCCCTTTCTGGAACGGGAAACCCAGAGTTTCCCTCATTTCAGGGTTAACAAGCTCAGGGTTTTCAGACAACCTGCTACTTGGAACGGGCCCTGCTGACTGAGAATTTCTTTTTTGTATTTGTAAATAATGGGATGTTTGTTTTTGCTGTCCCAAGTCTTTTTCCTATTTTTCACAGTTTTTGTTCTGTAAATAAAAGCACCTCAATCTGCTTTGCGACTCAGGCTATTGATTGGCCCTCAAACAGTGAACCAGCCTGTTTAATATGTGACACTTACTCACACACACACAGAGCGCTGTCTGTGTGTGTGTGTGTGTGTGTGTGTGTGTGTGAGTGTGTGTGTGAGAGAGAGAGAGAGAGAGAGTGTGTGTGTCAGCAGGATTTACAGTCACATGAAGCCTGAAAAGGATTTTTTTTTTATTATTCACATGATGAGATGAAATGTGACAAGCATCACAACACTGTGAGGAAGACGCCAGAATCAATGTGCAACGTGAAGATAGCAGAAAGAAAATGTGAAATATTAGGACAACAAAAACAGAAAATCCAGTAAAAACACTCTGATGTTCTGTGGCCATAAAGAGTCTGAACAGTTACAGAGAATATTTATGACAAGCTGAATCAGCAGCTTTTCTCCACATCAGCAGCTTGTTTTTTGTTTAAGAACACTGACAAGTTTTCATGATGCTGACTCGGATCACAACATTTAGTTTGTGGATCCAAAAATTATTTTACAGTGTTGAGCTGAAAGATTCTCCTTGTCTCTGTTCGTCAGCCTTAATCAGGTAAAAAAATGTAATATGCAATTTTTTTTTAAAATGTTTGCAAAACAAAAATTGTTTGCAAATGCAAAAAAAATATTTGCAAATAAAAGCATTTGTTTGCAAAAAATTGGAACATTTTTTTAAATTAAAAAAATGCAGCAAATCGAGTCCTTGCAAATACATTTTTTTGCAGATTAAAAAAATTGTTTGCAAATCCAAATTATTTTATTTGCCAAAAAATATGTAATATAACTTTATTGCATTCTGGACTGTGGTTGTGTGTGTCCCATGCATAAACTGGATATAAGCAGTCAAGTCAGTTTTATTGATAAAGCCCAAAATCACAAATCACAGATTTGTCTCAAAGGGCTTTACAGACTGTACATGGTCCGACACCCTCTGACCTTTGACCCTCACAGCGGCCAGGGAAAAACTCCTCAAAAAAAGAATAGTGAACATAGTCACCATCACCCATAAAGCATCAAGTTCGGAGTTGCATTCTCTGTGTTAGCGACCTGTCAATCACAAGGTGGCGGCCCAAATCATACTCTGCTTAGTCGTGTGTTTTCTTCTAAATGGGACCATTATTTACCGAGTTAGCATCTTACCATGAACATTTCTACTGATATATTAGATCAAGTGAGAAGTCATCTCATTTTTTCCGATGAAATATTTAACTTCATAAAAAATTCTGTCTTTCAACGGACACAATAATAACATTCTAGGACATTAAATGACAATTTCATAGGATGCAAATATTAAATAAATAATATAAATATGTCCCCACTCTTCTGCAGGACACAGTTCACAGTAACTGGCTTTAGAGAGAAAACACTTTTTTAGTGCATGTGTGTATCTGTGCACACACAAACAGCTGTTAAAGTGACTGACAGCTGATCCAGCTGTGATCCGCTGCCGCCATCATTAGAAACGGACGTCGATTCATGTGACGATTCGAAGGGAAGGACGTCTCGATGCATTTTACACTCGTCAGAGCAGAAGGAGGAAACCAGCCTGTCTGTGGTGAGTCTTCATACCAGGGTTGCAAATAGACTTTACTTTCATTAATCATTAATCTACTGATTTTCTTCATAAGATTTGTTTAGTCTGATATACTTTGTCAGAAAAATTCCGTACTCCAAGGTGACATTTTCAGATCATTTTCAATTTTCTTTTCCCAGTTTATGAGCCACTTAAAATGTGATATACTCGCAGTCAAAATGGAGATAAAGCCGGACAGATTCTCACCTTCAGCTTGTATAAAAAGCAGTGTGATGTTTAAGAGATCATATGAGGGCGAAGTCTCAGTGGATGTTTACAGTAGGTGGAGCACTGTGACCTGAGCACCGGCCTGCAGCATGAACACTTCCTCTTTCTGTCTGTATTACAAGAGGCTGTTATTTAACTAAACTTGTGCAAAATAAACTTCATTTTACACTACTGTGTATGTGTGTTTCCAGTATTACTGGTTTACCTCTCAGACTTGAGAAGATGAGTTATTCAGAAGAAGAAGAGGACAGATCAAAGTTTCCAGTCTCCAGCTGTCCCTCTATGAAGAGTGACTGGAGTAAAGGATTTCTTCCAGACTTCAGTATTGAACCTGGACCCTCAGACACAAATTAAGAGACTATTTCTACTGTAAACTCACCTGAAGATGACTCTGCTTTTTATATTTTCTGATAATATCTAGTCCACACTGTTGTTTTATAATTTTATGAGTGCTGTAGTCTAGTGCAGTAAAGAAATACAGCCGTGTGTGTGGTGGTTCCTTTACTTAAGAGAAACCTCGGCTGTTCAGCGAGGTGTTAGGTGCCCCTTATATCTGCAGCTATTTTGTCTTTTTGTACAGTGCCTATATTTTTTTTCATGTGATTTTGTCTGTTATACTATATGTCAGAACAATACTGTACTCCAAAATGACGTCTTCAGATTGTTAACTCTGTTGTTTCTGAGCCACTTAACATGTGAAACACCCTCAGTTAAAAATGGAGAACAGCGACAGTGTGAAGTTTGTGGCTTTTAATCAAACCTGACACAGATTCTCTTGACTTCACCACAAATGTTGACCTGAGGACTGGCCTGCAGCATTAAGACTTCTTCTTTCTTCGTCTGTATTACAGCAGGCTGTTATTTAACTAAACTTCAAAATAAACTTTATTATAGACTACCATGTATTTGTATTTCCATTGTTATTGGTTTACCTCTCAGACTTGAGAAGAAGAGGACAGATCGAAGTCTCCAGTCTCCAGCTGTCCCTCTATGAAGAGTGCCTGGAATAAAGGACTTCCTCCAGGGTTCAGTAATGAACCTGGGCCCTCAGACACAAAGTAAAAGACTTTCTACTGTGAACTTACCTGAAGATGATGCACTTGAGTACTGTAAAGAAACACAGTAGAGTGCAGTAAAGCAACATGTGGTGGGATAACACTTAAAAATACTTCAGAAGATGATCTTTTTGAACACACTTTTTTATTACAGAAGTCTGAACGTCACAGACTACAGACTGATACTAAACCACAAGATCAAATGTGTGTGTTTTATACATAGACTGTATTTAAATAATGGACGTAGTCACCGTGACGTCACCCGTTGGTTTGTGGCACGTTGGAAGCCTCGAGTTCATCGTTACACTCGTCGCCATCTTGTTTCCGATACGCGGAGCAGACCATAATTGGACTGTGGAGGAGGAGAGGGATCTGACCTCTGACTCCTTGGAGTGTCTGTTAGTCCAACCAAACGCTGAACAAGACATTTTTACTGAACAAAACGTTCAAATGAACTGTCATTAAGTGAAAATACAGTGAAAGGGTCAAAGTTATGAGACCAAATCGGTAAACGTCCTCTTTTCTATCTATATAACGTAATATATAATAGTCTGATCCACATAATTTATTTTTATTCAGATTGAGGGACTGCAGTTTGTCAGAGCATCTTGTGAAGGATCCGAACTGCAGACTGGAGACTCTGAGGTCAGTAAGAGGACTGAATCAGTTCATGCTGGTTCAACAGTGTTGTAAAAACACAGGGAGGTTAATGTGTAACTCACATTGAGGTTTACTCATGGTGTGCAGTTTCTCCTTTTCTTTATCTTCCATTTCTTACATAAAATGTAAGCTGACAGTGCAAAGCCAAGCAACAGTTCAATCAGCTTTTAACAGACATGTAATTTTACAGTCGTCGTTTTCCTGTGATGTTTTCGATCCAGACTAATGACAATATTCCTCTCATACAGCTCAGAACATTAATGTGATGTAAAGTGTGAGATCAGTTGGCTCGTCTCAGGATTCTGAAGCTGGCTGACTCGAAGAACGAACAGTTCTTAAAATTGATCCATAACTTTTGAGATTGTGTTAATCTCTACAGGGCCAATGGGAGGAAGATCACAGCTGAGAAACCAAAACAAAGTAAGTTAACCCATATTCATATTCAAGCTATTGTTTATGATCTTATTCATTCCATATTCAAATTTTGTTGGAGCCGTTTGGAAAATATCGAATAAATGTTTCTCATTTCATTCCAGTTTTCATTATTCTTTCTCTTTCACTTCTTCTCTCCGTCAGATGACTCTGATGACTCTGACTGTGGAAGACAAAAAGGTGAGAGGAGCAGCTGTACAGTGTGGAGTTTATTTTATAAAATGTGATTATTTTGTACCAAGCAAACAGAGGCAGGGGAATCGTGATTTTGTGTTGATTGAACTTAATTTCTATGAAAGAAATACAAGTATGAAGTTTCATACAAGAAATCCTATAAAATAAAATATTATTCAGACTCCTTTCATGTTTCATCAAGTTGTGATTCTCAACTAGAGTCTGTTGTCTGTCGAGAGCTCGTCAACAAACAGTACAGACGTGGACAAACAGACTCACAGGTCAGACATGGATAGAAGGCAGAAAGGCTTTGCACCCTGCTCAACACCAGAGAGTGAACAGGATGAATCATGGAAACCATGGCTGCGTTCATAAAGTTTCATATATTTCCTCTTTCATTCACTCCGACACTGATTACAGCTTATTACTTATTCAACAAGGTGCTGGCCTGAACATTACTAGTGATTTGGGGTTCAGGTGGCTTGAACTAAACAGCATTACAACTATGACAAGCTAACAGTGTTTCACATTAGGTGCATTTCCACTATAGTGGAATACTCGCAATGAGCCGGGCCCCCCTCGCCAAAACGGACCTGACACTCTGTGCACAGTTAGCGATGCCGGTTTGTTTACCATAAGCGGCGACAGACACAGTTGTTGTGCAGCTGTTACAGCAGATCAGCTTCCATCTCGATGTCTCCTTCCTTATCATTTTTCTTTCGTGTCTCCCACATAGACATACATATATAATTGTATATATGTCTATGGTCTCCCGTGTTAAATCAGTTGCGTATATGACATCATGTTTGAAACTGTCGCTAAGTGATTACGCAACGATCGAAAACCACCTCCGGAGTCTCGTAAATCCCTCTGGGGCCTATTTTTGCAATGGAGATGCGGCGAGTGAGCGGCCATATGTGAGTGGCCATAAACTTAAACTTAACATAAACTTTCCCAGTGGCCACTCTTTACCCTGATGGAAACACAGCTTTTGTTACAGCTAGATCCCTAGTCACCTTTAGAGCTAATCAAACATGACGAGACTAATTCACACTAATCAAGTTTCCCAGATGTTACTAACAGGTTCAGACTTGAGCCTCCTGCAGCCACCTGATATCAGACCTATGACAGACGGGAATATAATATGTATATCTTCTCTTATGTACATTAAGGGACTGATCTCATATCATTCTTTATTTAGGCTGCATGTTATTTGCAGCACATTATTGCTTTAATGGAACAAAAACCCACTCCTGGTAATGTTGAGGAATATGAACACAGTATAAAAGTTTCCTTATCCATCAAAGGAGAACACAGAGCAGATAGAACTTTGAAACAGATACTTCAATAACAATATAGTAAAGTGATTGTTGGTTAAAAACACAATATTTTTTTTCACTTCATCAATAATATAAATTGAAGTGATAACTTTTGTTGGCAGTTTCCAACAAATTTCTGCCTGTTTTCTGCACAGCGTCTGTTAAATTAAAGTGGGTTGTTGCACCTTAAAGTAATTTCTTGAAAGCAGTCTTATTGTACACCATTTTCAGTACACCACCATTTCATATAAGTCATTGTTTATATTCTTACAATATTTAATATAATATTTTAATCAGAACCTTCTATCCTTGAGTTAATTACATTACAATTTGAAAACTTATGTAATGCCATTTTAAACAATAATAAATATAAAACAAGAAATGTAAAATAAATAATTGAGGCAATACATGTATAAATATGATCTTGCATAAGGAAATATAAAAGAATAAAAAGTGCCCTTTTAAAATAAATAAAACAAATGTATTTATTGTCATTGTTACCTGGTTTATTTATTTAGATAACAATATTGACTAATTTATATATTTATATTTATTAAAGTATTTATTACTTGTTTTTATTTCAAAGGCATATGGAATTATGTATATATTTTCTGGTTTTCTATTTTTTTTAACCATATTGACTCTTTTATATAGTTATAGTTACATTTATTCATATATTGTCTTATTTATTACCCAATTTATTTTTCACACATGCCTAAAACTTTTTTTTTTGTGAAGCAGTTATAAAAAACTGTGGTCATACAACTAAATATTAGTTAAGTGATTCACAGGATTGCTAAATTCACATATAGTTTGTACAAAATATTTTTATGTTTGTAAAGTCAATTAATAAAAATCAATTCATGTACATGCAATGTTCTTACAAATATGTCACTGTATCTTGCTAACATAATGAGATGTTTTAGGTGTAATTTTAAACTATGACAGTTGGGCGTAATTATAAAGACATTTAAAATTATTATCACCTGCTTACAAAGAATTTTGGGCGTAATTTCAAAGAAGTGACCAGATAATATTCACCCAGCTGTCATGAAATTCTGCAGTAATTTCAAAGACATTTTTTATTTTTTAAAGTTACTTTCCAATTATCACCTAATTACCATGACATTTGCTGACCTGCAAAATGTGTGTTAGCATCATATTGATTTACACAAACTAAATGTGTACGAAACAAGCATTAAACATGTTTATACTGTCCGGTTACATAAAATAACACACCTACCAACCAATTTAGATCCACTACCCTCAGGGGAGTCAAAAGGAGTCAAACATCAGTTAAGAACACGACATGTTTGTGTTTATTTCTTTTATACGTTCACACTTACATAGGTTTGTCATTGGTACAGCTTGAGGTTACTATATTTTCAGAATTTTGCTACAAAAGCAATGTTCCTGGTAAAAAGGAATGTGAAAGTGACATATGTTTGTATAACAATGTTTAAAAATAATAATACACAGTGAAAGTACGTGATGTAAGTCAACCTGCTCCTCTCTCTTCATTCGCTCTCACACTGTGTGTGTGTGTGTGTGTGTGTGTGTGTGTGTGTGTGCGCACGAGCACCTGCAGGACAAAGTGACAATGTGTCTGTGGGAAGAAAATATGGAAACATGAAATCCAACATGCTGCAGGTTCATCGTGTGTGTGTGCTCTGTGATCTACCTGATCCTTTGCTGCCGCCCGGTGGACAGAATCCGTAACAACAAGCTCTCAAAATAATATTTAAAAATAAATTAATATTAAAAATGTTATTAATTCCCCGATTATTCATTTTTTTCATTCATTTCTAATTTATCATATTTATCATATATTTCCAATTAGTATAGTATTAAGTATGTATTTATTTTATATAAATACTTTTTTTGTTAATTCATTGTTGTTGTTTTTAGCATTTTTTCTTTATACATTTTTATGCAGTAATGTGTGTTTATTTTTATGTTTACATTTTTCAATTTATTTAGTTTTTATTTATTTATTTTTAATGAATAAATTAATTCGTTTTTTTAATTTTAAGATTTATTTTCATTGATTTATATATTTCTTTGAGTGTGTTTCCACAAATTGAAAAACAAACAGGGGGAAAAAATAAAATGGATGGACTGAAACTCTTCAGGTGTTTTGCTTTAAAAAGCTGTTCTGAGTGAGAACTGTCACTGATAGAGGATACAAGAATACTCTGAGATTCAAATGACTTATTAAGATCAGAAAAAGAAACAGTTTGCAAAATATAACTAACAGAAGCAGAACCAGAGGGGTGTAGCCTCTTGCATAAACCACCACAAATAGACACAAAACAACCACAAAGAAACACAAAACAACTACAAAGAGACAGACACAAAATAACCAAGAAGAGACACAGAACAACTAAGAGAGACACAAAACAACCACAAAGAGACACAAAAAAACAACAAAGAGACACAAGACAACCACAGAGACACATAACAACCACAAAACATTCACACAGACACAAAACAACCACAAAGGTAAACAAAACAACTACAAAGAGACACAAACAACCACAAAGAGACACAAAACAACAACAACAGACACAAAACAACCACAACAAGACACAAAACTACCGCAAAGAGACACAAAACAACCACAGAGAGACACAAAAAACAACAAAGAAACACAAGACAACCACAAAGACACACAAAACAACCTTAACCAGTGACAAAACAACCACAAAGAGACAGTAAACAACCACAAACAGACAGTAAACAACAACAAAGATACACATAGCAACCACAAAGATACAAAAACAACCACAAAGAGACAAAATTAGTGCTGTGACGTATAATAGGCCTACTAAAAGACACACAATAACTACAAAGAAGTAAAACAACCACAAACAGGCACATAATAACCACAAACGGAGACACAACAACAACAGACACAAAACAACCACAAACGGACACAAAACAACCACAAAGAGAAACAAAACCACGACAAAGAGACACAAAATAACCACAGAGACAAAATGATCGCAGTGACAACCACAAAGAGACACAAAAACAACCTCAAACAGACACAAAACAACCTCAATCAGACAAACACAAAAACAAACAGACAGACTTCTTCTTAGACAGGAGTTAATAGTTTTGCTTCTCTTGTTGTTGTGTTGTTTCTGTTTTTATGAAATGTTTCTTCCAGTTCTGATTGGAGATTCTGGTCTGTTTCTTGCTGCTCACATTAACTCTGTGTTTTTTAGTTTATTGTAACTGTTTTTGTGTGTCTGTGTTGATGCTGGTGTGATCTGGTTCTGTGGGTGTTTGCTGCCCTCCAGCGGCCACATGTGGAAACTACAATGTCTGATTTAAAACCAAGAAATTAAGGAAAATAAAACAAAATACACACCTGTCTCCTTTATTTAAGATCTCTGAGCAATCAGATCATCAACATAAATATAACATCCTGTTTCTAAATGTAGTGGCCACGTGTTTTCCTCCTGACAGATACAGCTACATCATTTACACCATTAAACCAGTGATAGTAAGTGATTGAGTTTTCTTTCTTTCTTTCCTTTCGTCAGTTAACTTCTTTTTTTGTTATTTAGTTACAGATTATAATGTTTACATGCAGCTTATAAAATATTGCACTTTGTTATGAATTGAATACTGCACTGGACTGATTTATTGATTGATTGAAACCTTTATTTATTTAT
Source organism: Centropristis striata (assembly GCF_030273125.1). NCBI lineage: Eukaryota > Metazoa > Chordata > Actinopteri > Perciformes > Serranidae > Centropristis > Centropristis striata. Next base: position 31,387,828 of record NC_081535.1, read on the forward strand.
TCATTCATTCATTCATTTTTATAATAACAACGTCTCGCCATTGTAATGGCATTTACCAACAAATTAAAAAAATAAATAAATAAAAACTCTCTCTACAAACTAACTAAACTAAATACACATCCCACAATAATTCCAATCAACATAATTAAATACAGAAAAATAAAATAATAAAAATAAATCATAATAAAATGATACAGAAAAGATATATAATAATATAATATAAATTAAATAAATACAAAACTTTAACTAAGGGGTTTAATTAAGGCTGTTTTTCTTTTCTATTTAAAAAAAAACATGTTTAAGTCATTTTATGACATATTTATTTTTATTTTTAATCTTGCCGGAACTTTAAAAACGTTTGTGTATATTAAATTGACCCATGATCAAAATATTAAAACAAACATATTCACTAATATCTGGTATTATGTTATTAACCAACCACTTGCATCCTGTCCAGGGCCGGTTCATATTTTATGCACACTTGTTGTGCTTAGCACTCTTTAAATGCAAGCTAAAAAAAAATATTATACATTATGATATTCTACTTTCATTGGACATTTTTTTTACCCTACATCTGACCTGATTATTGATATCAAACACTAACTGATATTTGAATATTTTAACCCTTTATATGCCAGGTTTCTGTCATGATGCCTCCATGTTTATAGACCTGCTGCAGTCAGCTGTAAATAATGTTTTTGTTCTGAGTTTATCATGTCTCATCTTTGATGTGATTCAGATGATCCATGTTTAGATTTATTTCAAGCAGTTCATGCTTGTGTGTATGGATTGTGTGTATAAGTCACATGTTTTTTTGCTGAATACGGTCAAAATGATACAATCTGGGGGAAAGTAGTATAAACTAGAAAATTTCCTCCAGGGAAATTCTGAAAGGGCCACGGGGGCTACTGCCGGTGTGTGTACACTATGATGAGATTCTTCAGAGATTTCAAACAATTAATACTAGTAATGTTATGATACTATATAATATACAAGGAGCACACCTACAACAAGCATTCCTTTTCAAATATTTATTTATACAGCAACCTATGCCCTTTAACCTCAAAATGTGTGTGTGTGTGTGTGTGTGTGTGTGATTCTCTCTTTCTGTGAGAGATGGATGAAAGGATGAAAGCAATCAACAGAATTAACAGCTGTGGAATGTTCCGGCACAGTGACAGCAGCCAGAGGTGGACAGACTGGAATTTCTGGCCTCGAACAGAAAGCATTTTTGGCAAAACCATAATACCTATCATTGATCCGACTTCACTTTGAGCGTCCTGAGTTCTTCCTCAACAGCTACATATGTTTTTTGTGAAAAATTAAGAAATAGCTTTGTAAGAGCAATCTGAAAAACTGTTAAATATGCTGTTCTACAGAAAACTTCCTGCGTTTTTAATATGGGAGTCAATGGGGCTGTTGGTGCGTGTTGGTGCCGCATCTGTGTGTCCTACGCCCAAACTAGAACTCTGACAGCTTTACCAGAGGATTGTGAGTGAGAAGACACATTTTCCTACGTTTCTATGTATAAATTATTTCTGTCGAGTGGAATTTGCAGCCGCGAGCGCAGTTTTCAAATAATTTTTTGACCGTTTTTTCTCTCCCTCTACACTCTGGCGATGATGTCACACACTCTGACACGAACATTCCATACAATACACACCCATTATAATCTCAGAATTTCTCCAAAAATGATCATGGTCATTGAACAGGGATTGATAAAAAACTATATGACCTATCGAAACGTGGATTAATACACCAATACACAAGACTTGTGTCTACTGTTTAAAGTTTAAATGGAGTCTCTAGGTGAAGTTATACCGGAAAAGTAGACGTTTGAATATCTCCAATTATTGTTCTTTTTTGCTGATTTTTTTAGGCTGTCCCATTTACCTCAATGCAAAATTTTGAGCAGTTTTTCGCGACTTACTTCGCTCCCGATCCCGATCAAACCGCACGTTTTGATTTATAATTTGCAATTTGCAGGATGAGTAAAGTGGGACGAAATTGTGTCCGGAAGAGGAAGAAGAAAAAATCCACAGTATAACAACAGTGCTCGGTGCAATTGCCTCGTGGCCCTAATGATCAATTCCAAGACCACAGACCAGATTGACACCCAGATTTAATAAAATCATGTTTTATGCTTTAACGTAAGTGGTTTGAATGTGTTTCATTGTCTCAACCTGAAGAGTAACTATTGTTCGTACACTGTGTATTTTTTGCCTTACTGCAGGAGCTAAGCTGGATATAAAAAGAGCAAAGAAAAATACACAAATGCATGAACACAGCCAAAACTATTAACACATGAAGAATGAAAATCATGTAAAATGCGTCAACTTGCCCTGAGGGTTAAATAAATACCCAACATGTTTATTAACTATGTAAATTAAACATTACTCTAAAGAGTTTACTGCCCGTGTTTCTTGCTTTAGTTTTTTCGAGGGGAACCTGAACGCACCGCAATCATCAAACATTTATTTCTTCAATATTTTTATTTTTTTATTTCTGTCGTTTTACGGTCATTTGACAAAGTAAACACACAGTTCAAGAGCACAAGCAGACGAAATTATGTTTGTTTTGTGTTTTTATTTATTTTATGGAAAAATTCATAATAATCGCTTTCACTTTTTCTCTTCTTCTGCACCGAGAAACGTTGTTGTCTCTGCACAGAGACACACGGCGCCCCCTGCTGGCGGACAGAGGCGGCACAGCACGGAATTACATCACAAAGCCTCTCGGCAGACAGGAGTTTAATTTGTGACATTTATTTACATTTTGTTTAAATAATAAATAAATAGCTTTAATCTCAGGAACATATTTCCTACACCTCAGATTTTGGTCAAGCTTTATCTATTTAAATCTTTATTTAGGTAAAAGGTAATAATGTCCTGATAGATCCTTATAAAAATGTATTATTAGACTTTGACAGACTTTATTGCCATGAATATAAAATATAAAACTGTAAAAAATAGAATATTTGTATTGCACAGAAGTGCAGCAGTAGAAAGTGTTTTTGTACACAGACAATAAACATACAAATGTAATAATGTAGTAACATAAACTTGTATATTGTAAAATTGTTATAGTTTTATTGGCACTTTAAGAAATGTGTCAACAGTTTTTTTTATAAACTACTCACTGCTAATACGTGATTAAAGGTAATAAATAAATAAATAATAATAATAATAATTTAACTAAAATTAGATTAAAATGATATATATTTGAGCTATGTACATATATAATATTTAACTATATTGTATATGAAATAACATCTTAACATAAGAAGAATATATATATAAATGTGATAATAAGAAATCACATTGTAGGTAACATACAATATCATTAAGATAATAAAGTATGTAGTTTAAGTTTAATAAGTTAAAATATGTCTATGATCAGGAGCAGAATGTATATAAAGAAATTTATTATATATCATAATTTATACACAGTGAATAGTGATAGTATGTCAATAAACATAATAAAAATATATATCATATATTTATACAACCTGTGGGATTAGGTAGACAAGAGTAGGTATCTTAATATAATTTTTTTAAATGTTTTAATTGTATTAGATTTATATATAATATGTATTGCTAGTGTGTGATCATTAGTAGACTGTATATAATATAATATAATATTTAATATAACATAATATAAAAAATAATGTATTGTAATAATAATAATAATAATAATAACTAGTTATTAAATTTATAAACAGTGCTGTGAGGAGAATGAATGGGCTGCAGTAGCGCGGCGCCGCCAGCGGGGCGCTGTTGTCTCCGTCCATACCCATAAGCGGGGGAGTGAGAGGTGCATGAAATGGAGAAAAATGGCGGATCATGTGCAGGTAAGCAGAGGTTTCATGTTTTTGTAACGGACAGTTTATCCACGGGCGTCAAAATGAGCCGGGACGCGGATTGTGGAGAGCATGCCGGCCCGGCTGTGAGGCGGTGCGGGGCCCCGGCTGCGGGGCGCCGGCCTGCGGGGCTCCGGCGGTAAAGAAAGGCTGCAGCGCCGTGTTGACTTGTGGCCTGCTGTCACTGTCGGCGGCTAGCTGCTCCCTGCTCCCTGTGTGTGTGTTAGCTCCGGGGCTGGCAGGGCTCCGGAGCGGGATCAGGAGCCGGGGATGCTCCGGGTCTCCCCCCCCCCGGGTCTCCCCGGTCCTCCGCCGGCCGGAGCACGGCGCGTTTCTCGGCGTGTTTGAGTGGTAAACAATCCCCGGGCAGCCCGCGGACGGTAGCTGCTGCTAGCTCTCCGTTTGGCGCCAGAGCTGCTGCCAGTGACGTGAAGCCCGCCGCTGGTGTAATAATATAATAATCTGAGAGATTATTATTATTATCTCCACTGTGTCTCTGGTGTTTAATATCAGCGGGATGTGTTGTTGTGCTAGCTGGAGCCGAGCCCGCCGCTAGCTAGCACGGCTAGGCTAGGCTAACGTTAGCTCCTCCCGCCGAGCCCCGCTTTAAAACATGATCCTGGTTTGTTGTTTAACTGTTTGTCTGTGGAAAGCGGCTCCACGCCTCGTGGCTGCTGTCACGGCGGCGTTTTTACCCCTGTGTTGTTTATGTGCGTAACTAAAGCGGGTTGGTGTTTGTGTTTAGCTGAAGCTAGCTCCGTGGATCCGACACATGTTTGGGAATAAGCTGCCAGGGACATTATCCTCCCTGTAGAGGTCCACGATGCTCCACGGAGCCCCAGAAACACGTCGCTGCTTCTGCTCCACAGCTAACTTCATGCTGCTGTTATTGTTGGAGCTGCTGCTGTTTATGTAGCTTTTGCATGCTGCTAGCTAGCTAGCTAGCTAACAGGGGATTATTCAGACTAGCAGCTTTAACTGCCACAGCATCCCAGGACGAAGCGCTGCAGAGATGCCAGAGATAATATTTATATAAATATATATATAAATGCATCTATAATACAGGAGATGCATGAGCAGCTGCAGCGTGCAGGAGCTGCATCACTGGCTCTGACTCTCTCTGGATCAGATCCAGCAATTTATTATATTGGTTTGTCACATGAGCTGCAAAGAAAAGATCGTGATCTGATTGTAAAAGATGTTCTTGAATAAGGCTCAGTCGAAACAAACAAACAAAAACAAAAAAATTTAACTTGGTGACTATTCATACATAATTAATAGATTTTTTTGTGTGTGTGTGTGTGGGGGGGGCATCATGTAACAGTTAAATTAGTGCATCAATCAACACATTATGTATAAATTCACGTACAGTTTGAAAATAAATCATTAGTTACATTAATTATTAGAACATTATTGTTAATGTTAAAAACATATATTCAGTATATAAACATAATAGATGAAATAGAAATATGTTGTAGTGCACTGCCACAACTAACTGAAAACTCTAAAACACGTTTATATATATATATATATATATATATGTATATATATAATGTGTATATATATATATATATATATATATATATATAATGTGTGTATATATATATATATATATATATATATATATATATATATATATACACACATTATATATATGTATATATATAATGTGTGTATATATATATAACATCTCATTGACTTTGGGAACATCATGTAACAGTTCAATTAATGCTACAATCAACTGAAAATGTTTTTTTAATTGATAAATTATGTATATGTGTGTGTGTGTGTGTGTGTGTCTGTCTGTGTGTGTGTGTGTGTGTGTGTGTGTTAAATATGTAATGTTTTTATTCAGAAGTTCTGCAGACAATGTAGATGTTATTGTGCAACATGGTGCCATAAAGTTAACTAATAAATATCCAAGCCAGATATGATGTATTTTTGCTTAATATGACTTCAGTTTATTTATTGTTTCAGGTCATGAGTGGCAGTGTGCTGCTTCTGAAGAAGGATTTTCAATAATTAGCTTATTACTTTTATTACATTAGACTTGGTGTCTCTCATACTGATGGTTATGCCTCACGAGTGAACATCTCAATATTTCTTCATTATTTCATATCCCACTAATTTGCCTAAACGATCACATTGTTTATGAAAACTCTGCAGCTTTGGAAACATAAAGCATCAGTCAGTTGATCTGAACCGCTCAGCTGAAATATCTCAGAAAACTGAAATATTTTGGGTTTTGGAGCGTTTGGTAAAAATAAATAATAATAATAAATAAGACATTTTAAGACAATATCTTGTAATCTGAGAAACTGTAATGGTCATTTCTCTGACATTAAAGAGAAGGTAAAATTAATTCAAACGTATGGCTGGACAAAAAGTCATATCCCGATATATTTAGGCTGAATATCAATATACGATATATACATCCCGATATTTTTATCGCAAAGTGAGAGCAAATGTTCAGTCAAAGTCAAATATGACATGTCACAAGTAGTTTTATTGAAACCATTTATTTAAGTGAACATAAATACTGTATAACAACAGAAGTACCTTTTTTTTTTTTTTTTTTTTTTTTTTAATCAAAGCTCCATAAAGTGCACATTTAAATTAAAAACAATCTTAAATAAAAATAGTGTATGAAATAAAATAGGCCAATCTTTTTTTGAAATAAATATATTTATATGAGAAAAGATTAACGAACATTACAAAACAACTAAACATGAAAAAACCCTAGTAAGGGCAGCATTTATATATAAAAGAAACATTTTTTTAACTATGTCGATATATGCGATATGGTCTAATTCCATATCACATTTAAAAATATATAGATATATCGCCCAGCCCTATTGAAACGTATGTTTTCTTTCAAAGATCGCCTTAAAAATTCATAGTTAATCGCAAAATTGGAACTTTCAGTCCTTGAAGGGTTCATTTGTTTTGAAGGTTTCTGTCAATTAATTACTGAAAGTCAGACAGAGAGGAGAGGCTGTTTACACAGAGCAGAGAGGAGAGGACAGGAGAGGCTAGAAAAAGTGGAAATAGTTACGGGAATATATTTTTAAAAAAACGTTTGCAACATTTGTGACACTTGGAAAAGTGTTTATATATACATTTCATTTTATTCCAAATTTTAAAAAGTAAATTATCAGAGAAGTCCAACTTGTTTTTCTGGTTTCTGTCATTCTAACTGTGTTATTCTGCACAAATACATGTTTGAGTTGTTCTGATTGTTTTGATTTCATAGAGCTGCAGGACTTGTAGATTTATATAGATTTTATATGTTGCAGTGAAACATGAGGACACAGAGAGGAGAATGTAAAAGAGTGAAAAACATCAGCTTGTTGGTATTTAGAAGGTTATAATATAATTATTATAATTATAATCTTTAGCTGCAGCCTTTTGTTAAGAACCTATAAAGTCGAGAACATTTCTGGATTTTTTTTTCAAGGGAAGTAAAGCTGTAATTTTGAGAATTTTTGCACAATTTCAATTTTTATAAAAATAGCCTTTTCACATTTTTAAAGTGAACTTATTTGTGATCTGTTCTTTTCTTTTCTTTTGCATTTTGTTTATTGATCTGTTCGTTGGACAAAACAAGACCTTTAAAGACGTCACTTTAAATACATTTTAAGTTAAAACATTTTTAGACTTTTTCAGTGTGTCATACTTGCTGCACACTAATACTTAAAATACAAATATTATCAATTAATCTGCAGATTTCTCAATTATTTAATAATTTTGGTTAGAAAATATTAGAAGAAACTTTCTCAGAATGCAAGAGAACATCAAAACAGTCCAAGAACCAAATCGATTCACTTCCCCGTTATGTGAGACAAAGAAAAGCAGAAAATGCTTCAAATTCAGAAGCTGTAATGATTTTTTTTTTTTAACCAATATTTTATTCATTTTTAAACAGACACAAAACAGAGAACATACATGACAGCAGAGGCAATTAAATACTTCACATAGACTGAATAATATATAGGAAGAAAGAGAGGCAAAAAATAAACTAAAATAAATAAAATGAAATAAAAAACAAATAAAATAAAGATTCAAATGATGTAATGATTAAATAAGTCGGAGAGAAAACAAAGAACACTTTCAGTAAATAAAAAAACAAAAATAGGAAGCAGGGAAAGTTTCACACTTTATTAAAACAATATATTCTTTTTGTTGGCAGCCGCATCTCATTTAGAAAACCCAAAGACAAGTTCTGTCACCATAACACATTTTATAGGACGATACATTTTTTCAAGAAACTCACGATTAACGATAGTATCGTTGTATCAATGTTATTTTAGCTTTATAACGATATTAAAGCATAATAAGTTCATCCTTTTCCACAGCAATGAATTTTTAAATCTCAAGAATATTAAACATTGGAATTGAAATGTTGAAAAGAAATATTAAAATATCCTAGATAAATAAACTGCAACCAAAGCAAATAAAATAGACTTTCAGGCACTGAGATAATCATTATGTATTATATTATTTTATTATTAAAATAACCTAAATATAAACAGCTGGAATGGCTGCTTGGGAAATATATATATTTTTAAGCAATACATACTAACCGTCAAACATTTGCAGCTTTACTTTAAACACAAAAGCACAAAAATCCACATAAGTAAACAACAATATGCTGAGTCCAGAAAAAAAACTGTTGTGTCCAAAAAGATGCAGAATTACAAAAAATGGGGACAAAATGACTGCAAGAAGATGCTAAATGACCAAAAGGGATGCAGAATGTCCAAAATGGAGACAAAATGACCAAAATAAATTAAAAATGGCCGCTAAAAGGTGCTATATTACCACTAAGGGATGCAGAATGTCCAAAATAGAGACAAAATTACCTTTTGATCTTGTTTATTTTTGGAAGTCATGTTGATGTCTCTGGGTTCTCCAAATCAAAACAATGAACCATTTTAATATATTTGGCCACCAACTCTCGGCCTTCTGTTGCCATCAGTGGCAACTTGTTTCTAAAGGGGCGTCACAACTGAGCTGTCTGTTCTAGGGATGGGAATAATTAATCAATGATCGATTAATGGTTGTTAAGAAATTGGTCGATCACATGGACATTTTTAATGGATCGGTGTATTTTTTAATGTAAATTGTATCTCTGACTGCGTATCAGCATCACTGAACTGAAACACGCCGAGCGTTTCATTTCTGCGGCCGTTCGTCAATCAGCCAATGAGCTGAGAATTAAGTTGGAAAAAGCTACAGTTTGCAAAGTGAAAGTTGCATTAACAATTATAAAACACACAGAAATACAAGAGTATTAATCTGAGCCAAACTAGCTAACTGTATCAAACCTTGCTAGCATGAATTACCGAGTTTTATTTAATCCAAAACTTATTTAAACACAAAGCTCATTTAAATACACAGATTCTTGACGTTATCTTTACAGTTTATTCTCATCGACAGGATCAAGTCGCTTTTCGTCCTTTCAAAATAAAAGCACCCGCTATCAAAACAGGCTTTTGCACAGTACTGTATATATATATATTTTATTTTTCACATGTATGCATGCAGCAGTTAATCTTTAATTGTATTTATTTAATTTGATTGTTAACGTTATAGATAATCGAGTTGGCAGGTTTCTTCCAAACGCTCATCCCTAGTCTGTTCATCTTTCAGGATGAACTCATAACTTTGACCCTCTGACTCTAACTGTCCAATACTTGTCTAACACAGACGTGCAGAACTAATGACCACTCGTCATTGTGTCATTTTTCATTTGCTTTGGATTCTTCACTCTGAGCTTTATGTAAACAAATGTCCAGAACCTGTGAGGGAAAGAGCTGAAATGTTTTCGCTTTAATGTATTGTTGGTGAGTTTTAAATCCTTGTTGACACTTAGTTGTTTACAAACATCTAAAATATAATTTCAAAATTTTATTTCTGAGCTCTTCCAGATGTTTCAATGAAAAAACAATTCATTCATTTTTAATACAAAGAATGAAAACAGACTTCTGTTCACTATGAAGTGCCACAAATGTTTTTTGTGTGTTAACATAAATAGCCTGTGATGATATTTAATTATGAAATAAATCGTCCTCAAGATCGATTTAAAAACAAGGAGATTGTCACAATAAAAGCGTACATTAAAAAACAAAACAGAGACTGTCACAATAAAAGCGTACATTAAAGACAAAACAGGGAGATTGTCAAAATAAAAGCATACATTACAAACAGAGAGACTGTCACAATAAAAGCGTACATTAAAGACATAACAGGGAGACTGTAAAAATAAAAGCGTATATTAAAGACAAAATAGGGAGGTTGTCAAAATAAAAGCATAAATTAAAGACAAAACAGGGAGACTGTCAAAATAAAAGCATACATTAAAGACAAGACAGGCAGACTGTCAAAATAAAAGCTTACATTAAAGATAAAACAGAGAAAGGAGTTTGTTTAGAGAACAAACAGCTCGGGGAATGATCCTTATTGATGGCTCTGTTGATGTAAATAAAGACAATCTATTGATTAATTAAATTATTAATTGATTAAGCCCATAAAAACCTGTGTTGTTTTTACACACAATGAGCATGTGGGGGCGGGACTGATGCAGACTGATAAGGACGATTGTCTGTCACCATGCTGCCATTGTTATGAAGCAGAGAAAAGAAAAGGAAGATAGAAGAATATGGGAGTAAAATGCGCACGCTGTTGTGAATCAAAAGTATTTAATCAACAGTCGAAGATAATTTAGCTTGATACAGCAGGCGGCTGTTTGCACTTATGGAAAGCTCTGGGCAGGTATGTGTGTGTACGTTACGTCTGTTTTTAAACTCACCTGAACTAACAAGTAATTAACGATCATCAGTAGATATTAACTAAAGCAACATCACTGAAAAGCATTGTAAAGGAAAGTATGTTTGATTATTTTAAACAAAAGGCTTTTTTTTGCTTTTTATCTGACTAATAATGGATTAATGCAACACGTGATGACTCCAAACTGCAAAAGTTCAGAAGGCAGAGATCAACGATTCAAATTAAAATCATCATAAATGGAGGCAAAACGACGCAAAATGATCAAAAATGGATGCAGAATGTCCTAAAACAGATTTAAAATGACCTAAAATAGATGCAAGATTACCACAAATAACTGTGTAATTATACAATAAAATTAGAAAAAAAAAAGTTTCAGTCCGTGTGACGTTCTAGCTCCTGTGTGCAGGTTTTTTGTGAATTAAAATCTAAATGTGTGCAGTTTGTCCTGGTCTGGTGCAGCTGATGGGTTTGGTTCTTATCTCGGGCTGGCAGAGCTTCACATGATGCAACACTCTGTCATACTGAACCCCAAACCTCCACAAATCCAGACCTGCACGGCCCCCCACAGCCTCTAGTCCTTAACACTGTTGTGTTTATCAGTGACATCTCACTGTGACTGAGCATGACTCAGCACTCCTCTGAACGTTTGAGTTGTTACACTTCACACCAGACTGCTCTGCTGGTATAATGATGTAGAGTAATAAATATGCCTCTGAAATAAATACACAAAATATATGAATGTTAATAAAAATATATATAGTCAGTATGGTTAAATAAATAAAGTTTATTTTAAATGTCATTTTTTATTTATTTCAGGAGACCTTTCTCTATAATTACAAACTATTTTTCTTCCTTTTCAGGGGAATTTTTTTTGTGATTATAAATGTATTTATTTACAGTTTCTTGCTGTGATAACTGATAAAATTCTTATTTATTTGTTCAGGATTTTTTTTTCCATAATTACAAATGTATTTATTTTTGGGGAATTTTTTAATAATTTAGAATGTATTTATTTCAGGGTTGGGTTTTTTTTATTATGATTTTGTTTATTTATTTCAGTGGAATATTTTCATGATTACAAATGTATTTATTTTTGGGGACCTTTTCATAATTAAAAAAATATTTTATTTAAGGGATATATGCAAAATGATTAAAATGGGTTTAGAATGACCATAAAGAGATGCAAAATGTTTTTGCTTGGAAACTGACTGAAATTAATAATTATTGCAATTATTAATGTGCTGATTATTTTTCAGCTCTAATATGATTGCTCTAGTTTTTCTTATTTTTTGTCAATAATATGATATATGTTTATGTAGATTAGATTAATAGATTAAAAATGACCACAAAAACATTTTTTTAAATGACAAGATGCAAAATGATCAAAAAAATTGAGACAAAATGACCAAAATAGATTCAAAATGCCTGCAAAAAGATGCAAAACAACAAAAATCGAGACAAAATTACCAAAAAGAATGCAGAATTTCCAAAATTACCATTAAAAGACGCAAAATTACCAAAAAGGGATGCAAAATGACTGAAATCGATTCAAAATCAGCGCAAAAATATGCAAAATGGACAAAAGGGATGCTAAATGACCAAAATATATGCAAAATGATCAAAAATTGAGACAAAAATACCACAAAGGGATGCAGAATTACTAAAAATTGAGGAAAAATAGCCGCAAAAACATTTTTTTAAATGAAAAGATGCAAAATGACCAAAAGTAGAGACAAAATTACCAAAATAGATTCAAAATGACTGCAAAAAGATGCAAAACAACGAAATTCGAGACAAAATGACCAAAAAGAATGCAGAATGTCGAAAAAAAGAGACAAAATTCCCAAAAAGGGATGCAAAATGACTAAAATCGATTCAAAATCAGCGCAAAAATATGCAAAATGACCAAAAGGGATGGTAAATTACCAAAGTAGAGACAAAATTGCCAAAATAGATACAAGATGACCAAAAATTTAGACAAAAATACCACAAAGGGATGCAGAATTACCAAAAATGGGGGAAAAATGGCCGCAAACTGAAATTAGATTCAAAATGACCAAATATAGATACAGGATGACCACAAACAAAAATGAACTGTTGCAACGACGGTTCTGCAGATTGTCTCAGCTCCAACACGTTGATATGTTTTGGTGGATTGTTGCAGAAACACGATGTTCTGACTGATTGTGTGTGTGTGTGTGTGTGTGTTGCTCTGATAACTGTGTGTCTGTGTGTTATCAGGGCCTTGCCCAGCTGGAGATCCTGTGTAAGCAGCTGTACGAGACGACGGACACGGCCGTGAGACACCAGGCGGAGAAAGCTCTGGTGGAGTTCACCAACAGCCCCGACTGCCTCAGCAAGTGTCAGCTGCTGCTGGAGAGAGGCAGCGTGAGTCCTGATCACACATTATATCACGTTTAAATAAAAGACACAATCCAGTCATTAAACATCTTCAATCATATCTTAAGGAATAATTCATAAAATGTGCCTTTAAAATTATTATTTATTTATTCATTGAACAATATTGACAAAGTCATATATGTTGTTTAATTATTTCAAAGTACTATTATTTAATTATTTGCTGTTATTTAATTCATTTTTTAATTAAATTTTTTATTGTTTTTTGTTTTGGGGGATTTTGCCATAATCATAAGCATTTGCACTTATGTGTCAAGAAATATTTATGAATAATTAATGAAATAAACCTTTGAAATAAATAAACAAAATATATAATTTAGTCAAGATTGTTCAAAGAATAAATAATAATTTTAAAGTAGTATTTTTATTTATTTAAGCTGAATTTTAATTCATTTTTTAATTAAAATGTTTATTGTTTTTTTGTTTTGGGGGATTTTGCCATAACCATAAGCATTTGGACTTATGCCAAACTTATGTTAATTTTAAAGTACTATTTTTATTTATTTAAGCTGAATTTTAATTTATTTTTTACTTAAAAATGTTATTGTTTTTTGTTTTGGGGGATTTTGCCATAATCATAAGCATTTGCACTTATGTGTCAAGAAATATTTATGAATAATTAATAAAATAAACCTTTGAAATAAATAAGCAAAATATATAATTTAGTCAATATTGTTCGAAGAATAAATAATAATTTTAAAGTAGTATTTTTATTTATTTAAGCTGAATTTTAATTCATTTTTTGATTAAAATTTTTATTGTTTTTTGTTTTGGGGGATTTTGCCATAATCATAAGCATTTGGACTTATGTGTCAAGAAATATTTATGAATAATTAATAAAATAAACCTTTGAAATAAATAAACAAAATATATAATTTAGTCAATATTGTTCAAAGAATAAATAATAATTTTAAAGGACTATTTTTAGAGGGTTTTTTTTACAATTAAGTTTATTTCTCGATATGAGGGGGATTTCCTTTATAATTAATGTTAATTTAATAATAATCATTAAGAATATTTTCATAATTAAATGTTTTTGTTTTAGGGGATTTATGTCATAATTACAAAGTTATTTAGCATTTTGAAATACAAATTAAGTACATTTAATACACAGTGCTGTCCTCTTTATTATAATGTAAAAATAAAACATTTTTAAAAGTACTTTTTATTCAGACTGTTATTTCATAATTCCACATTTTTTGATAGCAGAGGACTTTTTATAATGATTATTTATTCATTTTGGGGGACTTTTTTCATAATTACAAACTTATTTATTTATTGAAGGGGAATTTTTTCAGAATAACAAATTTATTTATTTTCAGAGATTTTCTTTTTTATAACTACAAATTTATTTAAGGTGATTTTAAATATAGATAGATATACAAATATATTTATTTTAGGGGACATTTATTTCTCAATTTCACATACATTAATTTTACATGGTTTTTATTGTTTAATTCCACATTTATTTACTTATTTAAGGAGACTTGAAGAAATGTAAATATATTTTATTTTATATGCATGTTTTTTTAACACAATCCTGTTTAAAAAAACAACATTTTGTGAACGTTTAATTTGTTTTTAATGTTTTATTTGTATTTAATATATGTTTTAACCTGATATCTTCCTGTGGTTTCAGTCGTCGTATTCTCAGCTGCTCGCCGCCACCTGTTTGTCTAAACTGGTCTCTCGAACCAGCAACCCGCTGCCCCTCGAACAACGCATCGACATCCGTGAGTCTCCTCGTCTCCGCTGAGTCTCACAATAACGAGTCTGTTATTTATACAGTAAATCCTGCAGAATTATCTTCTTCCTTTAGTTCTCTCTATTAATTCAATTCTTAAGATGTTTAAATATCAACATAATCTGGTGTTTCTGTCTGATATTTTATCACTTGTAAACCAAAAACCTTTTAATATTTGAAATGAAATGATCCTGTCATCATATTTGGGAGCGGAGCTGTTTTATTGAAGGACACAGAAAAATCAAAATGTGGTGTTTACCTGCTGCACAGCGTCAAAATGTGCAGCTTTTTTTTACTGTAGATCTGCAGTAAGAGAGGAGAAAACACAAGTTTAACACAAAGCTCAAAGGTTTTTTTTTATCTTGATTCTGCTGAGACGTGACGAATATTTACTGAAAATCTGTTTACACAGAGCAGAGAGGAGAGGACAGGAGAGGCTGTTTACACAGAGCAGAGAGGAGAGGCTTGAGAAATGGAAATAGTTACGGGAATATATAGAATATCTGGAGTAAACGTTTTGCAACATGTGACACTTGGAAGTGTTTTTATATAAATTCCATTTTATTCCAAATTTTAAAAAAAATTGATCAGAGAAGTTCAACTTGTTTTTCTGATTTCTGTCATTCTAACTGTTATTCTGCACAAAGACATGTTTGAGTTGTTCTGATTGAGCTGCAGGACTTATAGATTTGTAGAGATTTTATATGTTGCAGTGAATCACAAGGACACAGTTATTTTTTTGTTCCCCATTTTTTCACACCAACTATCTGTCAGTCAGGAAATCTTTTTGTTTCTAATTTCTTGCATCACTATTTGAAAGAAACGTTGTTGTTTGTTTGTTTGTTTGTGACATGCAGGGAACTATGTGCTGAATTATTTGGCAACGCGACCGAAGTTAGCGGCGTTTGTGACGCAGGCTCTGATCCAGCTGTACGCCCGCATCACCAAGCTCGGCTGGTTCGACTGTCAGAAGGACGACTACGTCTTCAGGAACGTCATCGCTGACGTCACACGCTTTCTACAGGTGTGTGTGTGTGTGTGTGTGTGTGTGTGTGTGTGTGTGTGTGTGTGTGTGTGTGTGTGTGTGTGTGTGTGTGTGTGTGTGTGTGTGTGTGTGTGTGTGTGTGTGTGTGCGCGCAACTTTATTTAAGCATAATTATTTTCTTAATTACATGTTTTTTTTATTTAAGGAGATTTTTTATAAATACAAATTTATTTATTTAAGGGATTTGTTTTTCATAATAACACATTTATTAAAAAAAACTTTTTCTTAATTTCACATTTTTTATTAAGTGGAATATTTTTATAAATACAACTTCATATTATATATTCATTTTGGGATATTTTTTTATGACACATTTATTTATTTATTTATTTAAAGGAATTTCTTTTTGTTTTGTTTTCTTAATGACATATGTATTTATTTCAGAGGACTTTTTACTTTATTACAACTTTTCATTATGTAAGGGGAATTTCTATCTTAAATACGCATTATTTATTTTTAGTGGATGTGGTGGTAATTTTTTTCTTAATTACAAATTTATTGAGGGATTTTTTTCACAATTACATATTTTGTTATTTAAGGGAATTTTTTTTAATCACAAATGTATTTTTTAATGTCTGTGTCACTGTTTTGTTTACAGGATAGTGTTGAACACTGCATCATAGGAGTCACCATTCTGTCCCAGCTGACGAATGAGATCAATCAGGTGGGTCATCTCCTCCTCCTCCTCCTCCTCCTCCTGTCTGTGTTGTGTTTAAATGTTTAATCTTTTCTTCCTCTTCAGGCCGACACGACGCATCCTCTGACCAAACACAGGAAGATCGCTTCGTCCTTCAGAGATTCTTCCCTCTTTGACATTTTCACACTTTCCTGCAACCTCCTCAAGCAGGTGAGTCCACGGCCAATTATACGGATCATAACATGTTGATGAGCACAAACATTTAATGATTAAATATAGATTTACATATAGTCATTTAGCAGACGCTTTTATCCAAAGCGACTTGCAGAAAGAAAGGGGAACAATCAAGGTATAATGCAATAAGAGCAATTAGTGCAGTAATAAGTGCTTGTGGCAATTCTTTTAAGAAGTAGAATTGTCGTGTTGTGCTAGGAGAAAGATGGAAAATGATCACAAAAAGATGACCGAACATAGATTCAAACGGACCACAGAGACACAGAATGACCACAAAGGCAAAATGGCCATAAAGAAATGCAAAATGTCTTGTGAAAAATAACCACAAAAGGATGCAAAATCAGCAAAAATGGAAGCAGAATTTCCGCAAATGGAAGCAAAATGTCCACAAAGGGATGCAAATTGACCACAATGGGATGCAAAATGAGAAAGAGATGCAAAATTACCACAAAGGGATGTAAAACTACAACATAGGGGTGAAAACTGATCACAAAGAGAAGAAAAGTGATGACAAAGGGATGCAACATAAGCAAAAAAAATAGAAGCAAAATGACCACAAAGGAATGCAACATGTCTTTAAATAGATCCAAAATGACCATTAAGATATGCAAAATAAGTACAAAGGGATGCAAGATCAGCAAAAATAGAAGCAAAATGACCCCGAAATTCTATAATCTATTTTATCCATGACAATTATGATTTAAAAATACTCAGAGGAGAGGCAGGATGATGCAGGCTGCAGCCAGGTGTGACTCACCTGCCGGAAGGCCTGGCTCTGCAAGACCCAACAGGATCTTTTTTCTCTGGAACTGGTCGGCAGGAAATTATATGTTTACAAATTATACAGAATTATTATCATCAGCAGGCTTCTCAAAAATGTCCACACTGTAAATGATGTTAATAGAACGTTTTAATATTTATTTTATACTTTAAACAACAACCAAAACAGGAATTGCATAATTGGGCTAATTTAAACAAGTTGCAAACGGAAAAAATCAAATTAACCCTTTAAAAGTATTTGTTCTGGGCAAAAATCCAATTTATTATAGAAAGAAACTTAAAAACAGGCTTATCGTCAGAGTTTGAACTTTTCGACGGTCCTTGAACGGATCATCAGTAACAAATGTTTCTGTTATAAAAATTGTTCAAAACGAAGCTTACAATTGTGATATTTCTTCAGAATCACATCATTCTAAATTTCTCAATTTGAGGTCATGAAATGTAAGCCATAATTATTGTAATTAGAAGAAATTAAATAAATTCAGACATGAAATGTTTCATCTATATAATGTGTTATTTCACCTTTTTGAATTGAATTACTGACATAAATAAACTTTTCTATGATATTCTGATTAATTGAGAAGCACCTGTACATGTATATATGCATTTTATATATTATATATTTCAGTGAAATACAAGGGTCTGTCAGTAGAATATAAAAAAGAGCAAAAAATGCCCTGAAACTTGTAATTCATTCGAATGTTTTAATAATAATTAGCTTCTTTAGATGTAATTAGAAATCAAAACTCTATTACAGGAGTTTGTTTTGAGAGTTTACCAACTCCAGCCAGAACAAATATATTTTATCTAAAGATAAGCAAAGTTAAACTGAAAAAAAGTGAAGATTGGAAGCATACCAAGCGACAGGTTATTTATGAAGTCTTATTATATATTGTTGGAGCAGAGATCAGCTGATCTGCCACCTGTTAAACCCTCTCTGTCAGCTTTAACATGATTCCTCTGTGCAGACCTTGGGAGGAGCTTATTGTGTTGACCTGCTGTAACAATCTGTCAGTTTAAATACAGATGGAGCAAAATAAACAACGGATCAGATTCTGATGGGATTTAAAAACATAAGCTGGGATAAAGAACGTGTTTAACCAGCTGGAGGAAAAGCCCCAACAACACAGTTTAATCTGCTCATTTATTTAGTCATAAAGACACATTAATATATGTAAATGCACCAGCTAATTTCACCTGCAGCCCTTCACAGAGATGATTTTACGCCAGGGAGAGAAGACATCAGCATTCTCAAGATGCTTCAGATGTCCAGCAGAGCAACAGGAAGAAACAGAAAACAGCCGAGTGTTAGTGATCAGAGCTGCAGGATGCAGCAAAACATGCAGAGCAGCAATGAACAATCAGACCTAAATAAAATAAAGGGGATCCAATAAAAATGTTAGAAGATGCAGATCACAGAAACATGAAAAACTCTTAATAGATTAGTCACAGAGACATCGAATGACCACAATGGGGATGCAAAATGGCCATAAAGAAATGTAAAATTTCTTCAAATAGATCCACAGTGACTACAAAGACATGCAAAATAACCACAAAAGGATGCAAAATCAGAAAAAGAAGCAGAATGAACACAAAGAGAAGAAAAATTACCACAAAGGGGATGCAAAATGTAAACAAAGAGATGCAAAATATGAACAAAGAGATGCAAAATATAAACAAAGGGATGCAAAATGTCAACGAAAAGATATAAAATGTCCACAAAGACATGCAAAATGTAAACAAAGGGATGCAAAATTACTACAAAGAGATGCAAAATGACCATTAAGGGATCCAAAATGACCACAATGAGATGCAAAATCAGCAAAAATAGAAGCAAAATGTCCACAAAGAGATGCAGAATGTCTAAAAATAGATTTAGAATCACCAAAGATGCAGAATGGCCACTAATGGATAAAAATGACCAATGATAGATTCATAAATGACAATTTTTCCTTATCGAGCTCCTCATCCTGTTTGAGTTATCGACCTAAAATACTTCAAGACAAGAGTAAATAATCTCAAATAATCAATGAGGCTCATTATCTCATTTATAAAACATACAGCAGTCACTGTAGCTCTGCTGCACCAGACTCCATGGAGAAAACCATCATTTTAACAGCAGTGTTCTTGTGTTCTTGCAGACAGACCTGACAAAGCATCAATTCAGACTGTTTCCACATCAGCATCACGTTGGAGTTATTTCGGCATCCTTAAAATCAGTTTATTCACATTAATCACAGATAAAACTCTTTATTTTGCCTTCAGACAGATTAATGTGTAAAAACCCATAAAAATAACATATCAAATCAAAATGACTTTATTTATCCCTGAAGGTAAATTCAGTTAGTCTGGTAGAATCTCTGTTAGAATGGGACAGCCTGATGTCTGTAGGAGAGAAGGATCTTTTGTATCTCCGTCCTGCAACGGAGAGAGAGGAGCCGTTTTTCGGTTATTTGTTTTGTGTGTTAAGCCTCTTAAAAACTTCAATAATCCATAAAAAACTCCCTAATAAATTATATGCATTGATTCATAGCTCTGCTGCACCAGACTGCATTCAGGAAACCGTCGTTTTAACAGCAGTATTCTTGTGTTCTTCAGACAAAGCATCAGTTCAGACTGTTTCCACATCAGCATCATGTTGGAGTTATTTCTTAGATCCGTTTATTCACATTAAATCACACCTACAAACCTGCCTGTTGCAGCTGGACTGAAGCTGTCCTTGTGTTTTGTGGTTTTCAGGCTTCGGGGAAGAACCTGAACCTAAACGATGAGTCTCAGCATGGCCTGCTCATGCAGCTGCTCAAACTCAGCTACAATTGCCTCAACTACGACTTTATAGGAACTTCCACAGACGAGTCGTCAGACGACCTCTGCACCGTTCAGATCCCCACGTCATGGAGATCAGGTAGGAGGTCAAACTGTCAGTTATATCACATTAATCTGTGCAAAGGTTTTACACAACAAGGGCCTTTTAACTTGCATGTTAATATAACAGCTGTGGTGAAAAAGCTTCATTTTTTTCCAATACAATTTGCACTGTGAATGAAACCTGAACTGTCAATAATTAGCATCACTGCCGGCATGAGAAGTTTGGATGAAAAATAGTGGAAAATGTTCCAGTTTCCAAGTTTAATTTGAGATTCACAAAATGTTTTTAGTGGGGAAAAACTAGTGTTGGTAACTGTTCTTTTGTTTTTCTTTCTCCCTCAAATACATAAATGTAATTGCAATAAATGTAATTGTGGGAAAAAAAAACCTTTGTAATTATGGGGAAATTACCCTTGAATAAATAAATACATTTGTATTTATGAAAATATCCACTTAATTAAAAAACATGTAATTAAGACAAATATTCCCTTTTTAAATTTACACTTAATTTACATTTAATTTACATAAAATAATTTACATAAAATTAAATGTTTCTTTATTTAAAGTTTTTTGTTTGTTTGTTTTTTTCTATTTCAGTGTTATCTTTTATAAATAAATAAAAATATTAAAGGGATTTGTTTTTCAAAAATACAAAAGTTTTAAGGGGATTTTTTGTTCCTTATTTACTTTTTTATATACATTTTCCATAATTACAAATTTATTTATTTATTTATTTTTTTTAACAATTACATATGTATTTATTTATTTTAAGGGAAAATAGAAAAACAACAGAACAGTTACAGACACTCCTTTTTTTCCACTAAAACATTTTGTGAATCTCAAATTAAACTTCTTGATGCCCTTTGATCCTGAAGTGGAATAATCTGATAAAAGTGCCAATAATTCCAGCTAATGGGAGGATTTTACATCAAAAAACATAATTTCTCTCATGGTTTTGGATATTTCAAGGGATATTCTTGGGAAATTGTAACATTTTTACATTATTTTCTCACAGTTCTTGACCAGAAAACCTTTTTTAGGCTGGCTTGAGGTATTTTTATCTTTTAATAAAAAATAGTTAATGTGCTAAAACGGAGATGGAAACTTTTTCTGAGGAAGTTCTGACGCAGCTAACATTTAACTCACAAGTGAACAATTACAAGTTGTTCAGTTGAATCTAATTCCTGACGGATTATCCTACAGCGACACATCACACTGCCACCTGCTGGCCACTTCACGTTACTGCAGCTTAGTTTATTTGCTCTGAAGCAGCTGATGGAAACTCACTTATTGAAGCTTTGTGACTGTAGAAGTTTTTCTGACATCTCCTTTTTTTTTCTTGCAGCGTTTCTTGATTCCTCCACCCTGCAGCTCTTTTTCAATTTATATCATTCCATCCCTCCGTCCCTCTCCCCGTTGGTAAGTGAAGTTCTTCATATCCTGATAATTAAAACACATGCAGCGTCCTGTTTGAGACTGACCACAGCAGCACATTTCACTCTCTGCAAAGCCACCAGACTCCCTTGAAAAATATCAGTAATTTTAGCTGACAAAACACAGGAGTTGTTTTCTTTTCCAAAAAATCATAAAAAATGATGATTTATCATAACCACAAACGGTAAAAACAGAAATAATCATCAGGTCTTTATATTTCTGATGCTCTCTGAAAGAAACATGTGTGACAAACACTTCCATCAGTAAATGGAGTCTGGTGTGTTTGAAGGAATCACAGAAACAGAACAGTCAGATCCCCTCAGAGAGTCTGACAGCAGGTGAAGAGGAGGAAATATATAAATAGAGCCAAAGTTTAAACTGATCTTTATTTCATTTTCTACATTAAAATTTATCTGCGCCCCGTCCACAGCTGTAATGTCACACTCTTCAAAGTCACCAGACTCCTCTGACAAAAGCACACATTTTAGAAGATGGGAAAAGTCCCAAAAGTTTTGGGAAAATAATATTTTAAAACACTTCAAAGATGAATGTTTGGATTTAACTAAATCAAGAACACAAATGTGAAGCTACAAAACGATATAAAAATGTGTGTGTCTGTGTGTGTGTGTGTGTCTCTGTGTGTGTCTGTGTGTGTCTCTGTGTGTGTGTGTGTGTGTGTGTGTGTGTCTCTGTGTGTGTCTCTGTGTGTGTCTCTGTGTGTGTCTCTGTGTTTGTGTGTGTGTGTCTCTGTGTGTGTGTGTGTGTGTGTCTCTGTGTGTGTGTGTGTGTGTGTCTCTGTGTGTGTGTGTGTGTGTGTGTGTCTCTGTGTGTGTCTCTGTGTGTGTCTGTGTGTGTGTGTCTCTGTGTGTGTGTGTGTGTGTGTGTGTGTGTGCGTCTGCTTGTGCGTGTGCGTCTGTGTGTGTGTCTGTCTGTGTCTGTGTGTGTGTGTGTGCGTGTCTGTGTCTGTGTGTGTGTGCGTGTCTCTGCGTGTGTGTGTGTATCTCTGCACGTCTCTGCGTCTGTGTGTCTGTGTGTCTGTGTGTCTGTGTCTGTGTGTGTGTGTGTGTGTGTGTGTGTGTGTGTGTGTGTGTGTGTGTGTGTGTGTGTGTGTGTGTGTGTGTGTGTGCAGGTGTTGTCATGTCTAGTTCAGATCGCCTCTGTCCGGAGATCTCTCTTCAACAATGCAGAGCGAGCGAAGTTTCTCTCTCATCTGGTGGACGGAGTGAAGAGGATACTGGCCAACCCTCAGGTCAGTACCAGCACCCTGTCTGTCTGTCTGTCTGTCTGTCTGTCTGTCTGTCTGTCTGTCTGTCTGTCTGTCTGTCTGTCTGTCTGTCTGACTGTCTATTTGTGTGTGTGTGTGTGTGTGTGTGTGTGTGTCTGTCTGTCTGTCTGACTCTGTGAGTGTCTGTGTTTCAGTGTTTGCCGGATCCTAATAACTACCACGAGTTCTGCCGTCTGCTGGCGAGGCTGAAGAGTAACTACCAGCTGGGGGAGCTGGTCAAAGTAGAGAACTACCCTGAAGTGATCCGCCTCATCGCCAACTTCACCGTCACCAGTCTGCAGGTGGGCTCATTCTTAATCATTCATAATGCAAAATCCCTTTCTACTGAGGGGGGAAGCTGCTAGAATCAAACATAAATAAAATGAGTGACTCGATGAACAAATTAATATGACATTAAATGTAACAAAAATTATATTAAAAATAGAGTTTTGCATTATTTCCCTTTTTTTTAGAAAGGTTCTTGTTTAAGATATTTCAGTATTCCCGTATTTTCATGTTATTTTTTGATCATCTTCAGCTCAGGGTGCCGCAAAACATTCGCTAGTTAAATTTTTTTAATCATTTAAAAATATATATTTCACAGATCTTTTCTTTTTCATTATTACAAATGTATTTATGTCAGAGGACTTTTTCTGCGTTACAACTTTTTCTTTGTTTAAGGGGAATTTCTTTCTTAAATACACTTTTTTAAAAGTGTAATATTTTTATAAATACAAATGATTAATTTAAGATTTAAGATTTTTTTTTCTTAATTACAAATGTTATTATTTAAGGGATTTTTTCACAATTGCATATTTCTTTATTCAAAGGAATTTTTTTTCTTAATTACATGATTTTTTTTATTAAAGGGGAATTTTTCCATTTTCCATTACTTTTTTCATTATCACACCTTTTTGTATTCAAAGGTAATTTTCTTAATTTCTAGGGTTTTATTTAAGTGTAATATTTTATAAATAAAACTGTACTATTTCAGGGATTTGTTATTTAAAGATTAATACTATGTATTTATTTTATGTATATATATATATATATATTGACCTTTTCCCTTATTTATTTCTGTATTTGTTTGTTTACACATTCATCCATAATGATGAGGCAAATTGTTCAAGAATGATACAGAAAAAAATAATACACAAATAAATCATAAACCATTAATTAGATTGTTAATACATAATTAATACAATTATAAGCAAATCAATATACTATAATATAAAGAAAAACAGGGAAGAAAATGCATAATAAACACAAAGGTAAATTTAAAAAAGTAAACGCTTTCAAACAAATCTATTTATGTCTAATTTTATCAATTAACATTGACATTTATTTTTAATATTATTTTTGGCACATTTAATGACATTTATTTATTATTGAGTCATTTATGTATGTATTTATTTATTTATTTATTTATGTATTTACCAGCTTCCATCCCCCATACATAACATATAAAACAGTTACAGCAAGTTCTGTATTTATTTTTGAAAAAAGGATAATAAATGTTTGATTAATATTATTATTATTTGTACACATTCAGCATTGAGACACAATGAGAGAGAAACAAAAGTCTTAAAGCATTTCAGCATGTCTCTATCAGGTATCTGAGGGTTTCAGGACTGAATAAAGTTGTGACGTGTCTCTCTGTCTTGTGTAGCACTGGGAGTTCGCCCCCAACAGTGTTCACTACCTGCTGAGTCTGTGGCAGCGCCTGGCAGCGTCGGTGCCCTATGTCAAAGCCACCGAGCCTCACCTGCTGGAGACCTACACCCCCGAGGTCACCAAGGCCTACATCACGTCACGGCTCGAGTCGGTCCACGTCATCCTCAGGTCAGATCCTCGTCTCTTCATATCACCAGGAGGAGGGCTTTAACCCTTTGAGGCCTGGAAAGCGGATACGTCATTTTGTAGTATTTGTATCAGCTCTCAAATACTTTTTGAATTTCATATCTATCTGCTACAGAGGCTGAAATATCTATTATTTAGTAGAAGCGTTGACACTTCTGTTGAATTTCCAGAAATCTTCAGGTTTTAGGGGCTTATTTTAAAATCGCCCAGAGGTTTTACAGGCATTTTAGGCCTCCATGGGTTAATGTATATTCTCTAAAAAAAAGGTGCCAAAAATGCACAATTTATTGTAGAAAGAATCTGTAAAAACAGACATTATCTTCAGACTTTGGACTTTACAACAGTTACAAAAGTTTCTGTTATAAAAACTGACCAAAACTTGTGTTAAATGTTGATATTTGTGTCAGAATCTCTTTATTTTACATGTGTCATTTAAAATAAAGCGTTTGCACTAACCAGATCCTGTTAAAAACATTGAATAGAGGAGAGGACAGGAGAAGCTGTTTACACAGAGCAGAGAGGAGAGGATAGGAGAGGCTGTTTACACAGAGCAGAGAGGAGAGGATAGGAGAGGCTGTTTACACAGAGCAGAGAGGAGAGGACAGGAGAGGCTGTTTACACAGAGCATAGAGGAGAGGACAGGAGAGGCTGTTTACACAGAGCAGAGAGGAGAGGACAGGAGAGGCTGTTTACACAGAGCAGAGAGGAGAGGACAGGAGAGGCTGGAAACATGACAATATGTTCAATATTTGGAGAAAACTGGTTTTACAACATTCAGGACACTTGTGGGTACTTGGAAAAGTGTTTTTATAAAATGTATATTTTATTAAAAAGCAATTTATCAGATAAATTCTACTTTTTATTCTGATTTCTGTCATTCTAACTGTGTTATTCTGCACATAGACATGTTTGGGTTGTTCTGATTGTGCTGATTCCGCAGAGCTGCAGGACTTGTAGACTTATATGCGTTTTATAGATAAAACGAGCAACAAAGTAAACAGCCTGAAGCTTCTTGTTGGGACTCAGAGGGTTAATAATCACATTAGAAATCAAATGTATCAACAAAGGCAAACTGCAGGTTTCAAAGTCTTCCAGAAATCAGTTGGTTGATGTGTAAACTTTAGGTGATGAACTGAATGAGCCATTGTTTCCACAGAGACGGTTTAGAGGACCCTCTGGACGACGCCGGTCTGGTTCAGCAGCAGTTGGACCAGTTGTCCACCATCGGGAGGTGCGAGTACGAGAAGACGTGCGCTCTGCTGGTGCAGCTGTTCGACCAGGCGGCTCAGACCTACCAGGAGCTGCTACAGTCCACCAACTCCAGCGCCGCAGACATCACCGTGCAGGAGGGTATGAGTTGCTCTCTGAGTTAAGCATCTTCTCACTTACAAAAAATTTCCAGAAAAGTTGGTTAGAGTAAAGAAACGAGTACTACATATCACAATTTTAATTTAAAAAGTGACGTACAGAGGAGGGAGTGTGCATCTTCTTTTTTAAACTGGGATTAAAGTTTTACATTGAAGTTGCATATACAGTATTTGTATATTTTAATATAAATTACCGTTATATGTACCAAAAATATTTTTTTAAATACATTTACTCATTAATTTACTGATTAAATGTGAGATAAAGAGATACTTCTGTTTATTTATTTTTGTTTAACTTTGCATAATGTCCTCAATTATTTACTTTCCTTTTAAAGTTTTCATTTTTACATTTATTTATTTCATTTATTTATAGTATCTTTCTTTTCTTTTTTTTCTCCTTCATTTCCCAAACGCATTTAGTTCTGTATTGTTTTCTTTATAAATTTGTAGATTATATTGTCTGGAGAAAATTATATATAAATAAATAAGTTTAGGGAAGTAAATATTGGGGAAAGCTAGGGGAAATAATAGAGAATTAAAAATACATTTAAGATATTATAAAAATGCAAAAATAAATACATATAATTTTATATGTACATTTTTGTCTGTAAAAATTCTATATTTTAATTTCTTATTGTTTGACATAAAATCATATTTCTGAAGTGGTTTCTTTTTGTCAGGATAAAAGACTATCATGCATGCATTTTCATATCATGAATGCATGATAAACTCAGTGTGGCTGCTTGATTAATGAATGAAATGAAGCTGAAATGTAAATGTCTTCCTAACGTTGCGTTCCCTCCCTGTCCAGGTCGGTTGACATGGCTGGTTTATATTATCGGGGCGGTTATCGGTGGACGGGTGTCGTTTGCGAGTACGGACGAGCAGGACGCCATGGACGGAGAGTTAGTCTGTCGGTAAGAATCAACAATATGTTCTACTCTGTTTCTGTAAAAAAGTTGTGGCTACTATAGGAAGAAGTTTGTGCCATTAAGTACCAACAAAAGTACCAATTCTAGGTACTATACAAACATTCTGCTAATGGAAAACCTAAACAGAGTTGAGGTGCATACCATGAAAGTATATTGTTTTGTGGAGCTAATAAAAGAAAAAAAAGTTTTCTTATTTTGTTGGTCAGCCAACTAGTTTAGAAAAGGGTTTTAGTGCTTCATTTTTAAAGTCCCCTTCAAAACAAAAGTAAGATTTTCTTCATGAAAGGCTGCAGCAGCAACCTGACGAGGCTGGCCTTTGTACTTCCTAGTTTACCATTAGCCAGAAACCTTATTTTTTTCAGTTGACAGAAAATGAATCTGCAACTATTCTGAGAATGATCAATAAAGATTGAGCATAATTACCCAACATCCCTTAGGGCCAGGTTCTCCTTGTCTTCTGTAATAGTAAACTGATTATATGAGGGTTTTAGGAACAAATTTACTAGCAAAACAAACAAACCTAACCTTTTTTTTTAACTCTTTTTTTACTCTCTTTACATGAATATTAGTTGGTCTAAATTGTTGGTTAAACAGTTAAGTGATTCATTGTTTAAAGGCCTAGTCATGACTGAATTGATTGTAGACAGCATTTTTTGATCTTATTGATTACCTCACGAAGATTTCATTGTGTTCTCAAATATTACGAGATTACAAAAATAAATAGTCGTACTATTGAATGAAAAGTGAATGACTTCAGCAGAAGTCTATTGGTGTTTTAATCTTTGCTGCTGCTTCAGCACAATACATTTCCAGTTTTGGATCAATAAAGTATATCTAGTTATCTAGCGATTACAAAAACAGTGCAGTCATCTGCATAAAAAAGTACATTTTTACTTATAATAGAAATTGTAGGGGATCCAAAACACTTCCCTGTGGGATTCCACATGTTCTGAGGTGATTTCTGGATAAAAAGGTCTGTTGAATTGTTTTCCTGAAAGCCAACTGGGAAATATAAATCAAATTTAAATAACTGATGAGCTGATGAAGCTGCTTGGGAACCACTTTTTCTAATACTTGAGATAGATATGGGTCTATTGGCAAACTGACTACATATTCTCAATCTCATGCGATTACAAAAAGGGCGCAGTCATCTGCATAGAGAAGTACATTTTCAGCAGAAGTCGTTCACTTATAATAGAAACTGTAGGGGATCCAAAATGCTTCCCTGTGGGATAAAAAGCCGACTGTGAGATATAAGTCAGATTTAAATAATTTATGAGCTGATGAAGCCGCTTGGAGAACTGACTACAGGTGTGTGTGTTAAAAGCGTTTCTGTGTGTACATCTCAGGGTGCTCCAGCTGATGAATCTGACAGACTCTCGGCTAGCTCAGGCCGGGAATGAGAGGCTGGAGCTGGCCATGCTCAGCTTCTTCGAACAGTTCAGGAAGATCTACATCGGTGACCAGGTGCAGAAATCATCAAAGGTAAACACAACTTTTAATGCTGCTGCTGCTGTTGGAGAGTCTGTAGCATGTGTGTAGAGATTAACCCCTTGCCTGGCTTCACCCCCTCCCTCCCTCAGTAACCCTGCAGTGTGTGCTGTTAACGGGGGGCCAAGTTGGTGAGAATATCTTTTGTGAGTCTCTCCGTGGTGTCTGCTAGTGCTGACGGCAGCAGTTTCTTTACAGTCTCAGTCTGCTGCTCCTCGTGTTGTACCATTGTGTTGTTAGACGGCCGCTTCATGCTGACTGACGGAGTATGTTCTCTTTGTTCGGGGCAGAAACTGCAAAATGTGAACGTCCCAGATAAGTGGTGTAATGTAGGAACCGTAGTGTCTCCACTTGTGTCCTGGTGGCTGTGGTGTTAGCTGATCACAATGGTTTAACAGATTAGGTCAGTAGATGTGTAGCTGCTGGTGTCTCAGTGTTAGAAGCCTTTTCTCCACTAAGTGTTGTGTCCCACTCAGGAGGCGATACTGAACCAAAGTCCCAAAGTTAACCCATGTTCACAGAGAACAACACTCTAAAACCTCAGTATTGTTTTAAAACAGCCGACCAAACAAAGGGTTTTCTGAAAAACTGCAGAATTTCAGCGTTTCCTAGATCATTTATGTATTATTATTGTCCTAAAATTCATTAAGATTTTTTTTTTATCTATAAACAAGATCGTACACATTTTTTTCCAATTCTTCTTCTTCTTCTTCTTCTTCTTCTTCTTTTTCTTCTTATTGTTATTATTATTATTATTATTATTTTAAATATGTGTATATATATATTTTTATTTACTATTATTATTTTTATTTATTTATCTATATATATATAGACTATATCTGTTTTCTGAACAGTAAAACTTTAAATTTAATGTAAAAAACAAAATGTAATTATATATATATTTAAATACAGATATTTACTGCACTGTTTAAAATAACTTGCAGATGTTTACTGTTATTTGATGGTAAGTGTTTGGCAACTTCTGCTGCCAGATTTACAGCTTTTTTACTTAATTTTTTTAACAGTGTCTGGTAGGTCCATAATTATGACATCAGAAATGGGCTGGATTAAAAAATATATATATATATATATATATATTTTTTTTTTTTTTTATTTTTTTTTTTTTTTTTTTAATCCAGCCCATTTCTGATATATATTTATAAAATTGCACATTAAATATGCAATAGTTATGACCAGTGTATAGTGTATATATAGCAATAAACGTAGGTTTTTACAGCCAGAATCTTTCCATGGAAACACAAAGCAGAACGTAGAACCGAAGCCACCAAAAAGCCTTTTGGAGAGTCTGCAGCTTCCAGGTTGTTTAGTTAAAGAAGTTAAACACCGGAAAAAAGTTTACAGACGAACAATCAGCAGCATTAGAGGAGCGGCTGGAGGTTTTAATGTGAGAAGGGCCCCATTTCCTGTCAGCTTAACCCCTCTGTCCTGCAGCCAGTGAGGCCCCCTGATCTCAATCTGCCCTGCTTCAGTTGTGTGTTCCCCGTGCTGAGCTCCAGTCACTGAAGGTTACAGTTCCGTTAACATCCTGTCCATCACTCTGCTATCAGCTCCAAGCTGCAACTTCATTTAGTGAATTTCACCATCAGCTAAAATATGATGCGTATCTCACCTCTGAACCCTAAGAATCGCCAAAAATAAACTGTTCGTATAAATAAACAGGCACTATCGTCAGAGTTGAACTTTCCAACGGTCCTTGAACAGCTCATCTGTTACTTAAGCTTCTGTTATAAAAAAATGACCAAAACTTGTGTTAAATTTAGATATTTGCGTCTAAATCTCTTTTTTTCTGCATGTGTCATTTAAAATAAAGCGTTTGCACTAACCAGATCCTGTTAAAAACATTAAATTCTGCTCCTCAGAGACACTGTGAAGACATGATTGATTCTGCTGAGACCAACGGTCACGAGACAAATATTCACTGAAAATCTGTTTACACAGAGCAGAGAAGACAGGAGAGGCTGTTTTTTGTTTTTTTTGTCATTTTACGTCTTTTGTGTATTTTTTTTGTCATTTTCCTTTTTTGTTTCTTTTTTGGTGGTGTTTTTGTCTCTTTTTGTTACATTTTGTGTCATTTTTTGGTTATTTTGTGTTTGGAACAACATGCCTGACACTCTACAATAATTTGAGAAGAATTCAACTTTATTTTCTGGTTTCTGTCATTCTAACTGTGTTATTCTGCACTAAGACATGTTTGAGTTGTTCTGATTGTGCTGATTCCACAGAGCCGCAGGACTTGTAGATTTAGAGATTTTATATATTGCAATGAAACACAGAGAGGAGAATGTAAAAAGAGCAAAAAAAACACCCTGAGGCCTCTCGTTGGGGTTCAGAGGGTTAATAAACTTGATGGACAGGTGACAGGCGGCCAAAACAAAGCATCTATGGAGCGTATTATCCTCTAATAAAAATAATAGTAATAATAAAGTTGTGTGTGTGTTCTCATCCTTTGTGCGCGTTTGTTTCTGCAGCTTTATCGACGACTATCAGAAGTTCTGGGTTTGAACGACGAGACGATGGTACTCAGTGTCTTTATAGGGAAAATGTGAGTAATATATGTTATTAAATGTGTCTGTAAACAACATTAAGTCTTTTCTCTCCATGAATTCTGTGTTTCTGTTGCTGTGAACGATCTGTTGTGTGTTTCAGCATCACAAACTTGAAGTACTGGGGCCAGTGTGAACCAATCACCTCCAAGACACTCCAACTACTGAACGACCTCTCTCTAGGATATCCTTCACTGTGTGTGTGTGTGTGTGTGTGCGTGTGCGTGTGCATGTTTTTATAATATCTACTTACCATTTTTATTTTTTGCTTATACTCTTGTATTTATTTATTTTTTCTGTCATGTTTTTCTTTAATTGCTTTTTTTGTTAGAATTTATATTAACTATATATTTTATCTACTATTTTTCCTAAATTAATATTTTAATTGCTTCTTGTAATTTGTTATACTTAATTCATCTTTTTATATAAACTACTTACCATTTTTCTTTTTTTTTCTTTTTTTCTTTTTTGCTTGTCCTCTTATATTTACAGTTTTTCATTCATGGATATTTTTTTAATTGCTTCTTATTTTTTGTTATTTATATAAGTTATATTTTATCTGATATTGTTACTAAATTAATATTTTAGTTGCATCACATAATTTATTATTTTATGTATTATTTTTTAAGCTTTATTATTTACAATTTTCTTCAGTGAATATTTTTAAATGCTACATACATTTTTTATATATTTTATTAATTTTTCATATGTTTTTTTTTTTTATATATTTACTCTTTTCACTGTTTTTGTAAAAAAGAAACATTTTATTTTATTGCTTCTCTTATTTTATTATATATTCTTTTTATTTACATTTTCCCCCTAAATGAATATTCTTTCATATATTTTAATATATAATACAATCTGCAACTGACAGAGGTATATAAAAAAAAAATGGATAAAAACAAAAAATGGACTGAATGAATGATTATAAAGACATTTAGAGGTCTTCAGACACGTCTCGGCCCCTGTAAGAGAATCAGTGAATGAAAGTGTTGAATGTGTTTCTGTGTCGGTTATTTCCTCCTTGACGTCTGGTTCACGTACAGCAGCGTCAGGAAGCTGGTGAAGCTCAGCGCCGTGCAGTTCATGTTGAATAACCACACGGTGAGTACCAGAACCAGAACCAGAACCATCTGCATGTAAACAAATCAAGTTAAAGTCAGTCAGCTGACCAAATATTTAACTGGAAACTTATTTTCATGCAGAAGCATTTATTATGAGCCAGTGTGATGAAAATATAAATGTTTTCTCTGAATACAAAAAAAAATATTTTCACAAAATAACGAGACATTTTTTATCAGAATTCCTTCTTTTTTTTTTCAGAATATACTTTTTTTTCCCAAATGAATGAAAAACTTCTCAAATGAATTACTTTTTTCCCCAAACATTTTTGAAAAACTCTCAAAATAACAATGTTTTTTTGTGGAATGTGCTTGTGTGACAATGTGACTTTTTTCTCGAAACGATAAAAAAAAATCAAAATTGTTTGTCTTATAGTTCTGTCTATTATGTTTATTTTAATTTCATCTTTATTTTATTTAAAATTAGATACTTTCTCTAAATTACATCAACATATTCAATCATTTTAATTTATTTTAATTTCTATTTTTTTCTCGTTTAATTGGCTAAGTTAAATAACACAAACGTGATTTTTTTTTTTTAAATGCTGTTAACTGTGTGTTGTGTGTTTTCAGAGCGAACACTTCTCCTTCCTGGGTGTTAACAACCAGTCCAATCTGAGCGACATGAGATGTCGAACAACTTTCTACACAGCACTGGGACGCCTGCTGATGGTGGACCTGGGTACACACACACACACACACACACACACACGGAGGCCGTATCCCAAAGTCAAGGATCCTTCCTCCAGAGTCCCTCCTCTCACTGGTGTAACGTACTTAGGTGTGCATTGTGTAATTGGACGTCCTGCTTAAATTCAGCGCCGCAATTTCAAAAACATTTCAGACATGGATGTGGCCTTGTCATCAGCACTCTGGCTACGGTCAGACTGCAGCCTGAAGTGACCCAAATCCGATTTTTTCGCCCCTATGCGACCTGCATCTGATCTTTTAATGACAGTCTGAACGACACAGATCCGATTTTTTTTCAAATGCAATCCAGGCCACTTGGATATGTGGTCCTAAAACCGATACATATCTGATCTTTTGACATGCGACTCCAGTCTGAACGGCCAGGTCGCATTCATCATACATAGGCTTACTGCTGGCGGCCATTTTTTCCGCTACTTCCGTAAACACTGAGCACGCTCGCTGCGTTTCACATCGTCGTGTCCTCCAATGCGCATGCGGGACACTTTTGGTACGTTTAAAGTTCACACTGGAGATCACATACAAGTCGCATTTAATTGGAAATGTGAACGACCTTGCGAAAAAATCGGATTCCACAAAAAAATCTGAATTGAGCATTAAGCCCTGCTGTCTGAACGTAGCCTCTGACACATATTTGTGGAAATGGAAAAAGATGCTTTAAGGTTGAATCTTCACTATTTAGCAAGTAAAAGCCACAAAGTGGATTAAACCTGAATATTTATAACTGATCCTGGAGCAGAACTCACCATAAGATGTGTTCTGTGATTTTTTTTATTTTAATTTATAGTACAGTACAATATCTGTTATTTATAGATAACAAAAAAGATAATAGCGGGTTGACACAAAAAACAAATGTATAACTCTCTGAATGGCATAGCTACGTATACTTTACACATCGTACATCATCATCTGATTGAGGATCCTTCCTTGACATTGAGATACAGCCATAGACAGACTTTCACACACACACACACACACACACACAGGCCCCCGTCCACAGCAGTAATATCACACTGTTCAGAGTCACCGGACTCCTTTGACAAAACCACTAATTTTAATGGAAAAGTCCAAAAAGTTTGAGGAAAATAATATGTGCGTGTGTGTGACTGTGTGTGTGCTTGTGTGCGTGACTGTGTGTGCTCGTGTGTGTGTGTGTGTGTGTGTGTGTGTGTGTGTGTGTGTGTGTGTGTGTGCAGGTGAGGACGAGGACCAGTTTGAACAGTTCATGTTGCCTCTGACTGCAGCGTTTGAAACTGTTGCTCAGATGTTGAGTACGAACACGTTCAACGAGCAGGAAGCCAAGGTGAAACACACACTGTCACTGTTTATTATTCATTTATCTATTAATGTTTTTCATGCTCTCCTCAGTGGTGGAGTTTTATTGTGACAGTCTGTGCTCTGTCTTCCTGTAGAGGACTCTGGTGGGTTTGGTTCGGGACCTGCGCGGCATCGCGTTCGCCTTCAACGCCAAGACGAGCTTCATGATGCTGTTTGACTGGATGTATCCTTTCAGCCGACCTATAGATAATATATGTTGTAGATATTATAGATATGAGTGATTGATCCTGGTGAACCCTGATTGGTCCTTAACGCTGCGGTGCTGCAGGTATCCCGCCTACATGCCCATCCTGCAGCGAGCCATCGAGCTGTGGTACCACGACCCGGCCTGCACCACGCCCGTCCTCAAGCTGATGGCCGAGCTCGTCCACAACAGGTGAAACATCTGGCAACATGTGTCACCTGCAGGAACTTTGACTTAACCCTCTGAAGCTCAACGAACCGCTTCACTGCAACATATTAAATCTATTTATATGAAGTCCGGCAGCTCTGTAGAGTCAGCACAATCTATAAAATATGTGCAGATTAACTTAAGTTCTTCTACTATTATTTTATAGAAAACTGGAATAAAATGTTTCTATATAAACAAGGTAATTTTTATAATTATATATTCTTTTATAAAGTTTGTGGAAATAAATAGTGGTAAAAATCAAAGGGAATGTAATAAATAAATACATTTAAAATAATTAATGGAATTTATTTATTTATTATGGATTTATAGAGGTATAAAAAATTTGATTTTTCTGCTAAATTATTTTTTTAAAATTGGAATAAAATGGATTCTATATATATACACAAGATCATTTTTGTAATTATATATTTTTTATAAAGTTTGGGGAAATAAATAGTGGTAAAAAAGCAAAGGGAATATAATAAGTAAATTGATTTAAAATAAATGAAATAATAGAATTCTCAATCAATTTATAAAAATAGAAAAAAGTTGACTTCTCTGATAAATTATTTTTTTTAGACTGGAATAAAATTGATGGTAAAGTGGTAAACTGTGAAAGACTCTTATGCATTTATAGATGTATAAAGTTGATTTTTCTGCTAAATTATTTTTTAAAAATTGGAATAAAATGGATTCTAAATACACAATATCATTTTTACAATATTTATTTTGAAGTTCAGGGAAATAAAAAGTGGTAAAAAGCAAAGGGGATGTAATAAATATATACATTAAAAATAAAATAATGAATGGAAAACGCATCAATTTATAGATGTATAAAAAAGTTGATTTCTCTGATAAAATATTTTTTTTAAACTGGAATAAAATAGATTCATATATATATATATATATATATATATATATATATTTTACAAGATAATGTTAAAGTAGTATAATAAATACATTTTAAATAAATAAAATGATAATGGGCATACACATACATTTAAAAAAAATAATAGTTTAATTTCTCTGATGAATATTTTTTTTAAATTGTAATAAAATGGAATTCATATATAAACACTTTTCCAGGTGTCAAAAAAAAACATTTTTCTCCAAATTTCTTACGGCTGTTAAAGGAAAACGTTTCACCAAACGTCCGTTGGGCTTCAGAGGGTTAAACCTGTGAGCTGTGACTGATTATTGATTATTAATAACTAATCTATCGGTTGTTTTTGTTTGTAGATCTCAGAGGCTTCAGTTCGACGTGTCTTCGCCAAACGGCATCCTGCTGTTCAGAGAAACCAGCAAGATGATCACAACATACGGTAAATATTATTATTATTATCATCATTATTATTATTATTATTAGATTGATTTGGGCCAAATTATTACATTTATTCCAGTAGAGAAGGGAAAAAGAAAAAATATATATATATGAAGTTATATTTTATTTAACTCTTTTATTTACTATTTTTCCTGAATTAATATTTTAATTGCTTATCATTTTTTATATTTTATTTATCTTTTTATATTTACTACTGACCATTTTTATTTTTTTTGCTTATCCTATTATATTTAAGTTTTTTCCTTCATGGATATTTTTAATTGCTTCTTATTTCTTGTGATTATCATTTATATTAAATATATTTTATCTGCTATTTTTCCTAAATTAATATTTGAATCGCATCTTATAATTTATTGTATTTTATGGGGTTTTTAAAAAAAATATTGTTTACCTTTTTTTTTCAGTCAATATTTTTAATTGCCTAATTGTTATATTTTGTGATTTATTAAAACCTTCAAACCGTGACACACAGAGGCCTGAGAGGATAATTAAACATCCAAAACACAATTAAATACATTTTTTTTTAATTTCCCCCGTAAATTTGTATTATTTTTTTTACATATATTTGTAGTTTTATTTTTTTGCGTAAATTTATTTTGGTTTTTTGTTTTGTAAATTTGTAACTTTTTCTCCTGTAAATTTGTAACTTTTTTTTTTTACATATATTTGTAACTTTTTTCTCAGAAATGTGTAACTTTTTTTTTCTTCTTTTTGCTGTATATTTGTTACTTTTTTCCTGTATATGTGTTACTTTTTTACTGTGTATTTGTTACATTTTCCTGTATATTTGTTACTTTTTTTTCCTTTATATTTGTTCCTTTTAATGTATTTTGTTGTGAATATTTTAAGCAGTTAAATTATTGGTCAATAAGTTGATGAGTTGAATTATTAATTCTCCATCATTCATTTTCAGCAGCTCCTGATGAGCATTTCCAACATTTTCTGACTCAGTAAAACTTGAACTAAGCGCTGTGTGTGTGTGTGTGTGTGTGTGTGTGTGTGTGTGTGTGTGTGTGTGTGTGTGTGGTCGTTCCTGCAGGGAACCGGATCCTGACGCTGGGCGAGGTGCCGAAGGACCAGGTGTACGGTGTGAAGCTGAAGGGCGTCAGCGTGTGCTTCGCCATGCTGAAGGCCGTGCTCAGCGGGAACTACGTCAACTTCGGCGTCTTCCGTCTGTACGGCGATGACGCGCTGGATAACGCCTTACAGACCTTCATCAAGCTGCTGCTGTCCATCCCACACAGCGACCTGCTGGTCAGTCCTCAGAAATATCTTCATCTTCCAAAACATAAACCAGCCGAACATGAACAGACAGAACCAAACAGAAAATAAATAACCTCTAAAAAATAGAAGAAAAATTAATAAATTAGAAAATATATATTCTATTAATGTATTAATATAAACAGAACTACAAAGGAAATAAAACTAAATAAATATATGGAAAAAAATTTAAAATTTAAATAATACAATATATTTAAAAATGTGAACACAAAAATACAGAAATATTTTATTTTTTATTAATTGATGTATTATCCACTTAAAGAAATAGTGTGTATTTCTTTGTCAAAGACTTAATAAAATGAATAAGGAAATACTAAAGATAAAATGTAAATATTTAAAATATATTTTAAATTTGTACAAAAAAAAATACAGATATTTTATTTTTGTTGATTTAAATTATTTTTTATCCACTTAAACAGTTTGTATTTTTTGTTGAAATTTAATAAAATTAATAGAACATAACGAAAAAGGCAAAAAAACTAAAATACAGATAAATATATGTTTTATTGAAAAGCCAGAAATAAAGAGATTTTATTTTTTATTAATTTGATTTATAATAATTTCCAAAACATAAACCAGTTGAACATGTGGAACAAACTTACAAAACAGAAAATAAAAAAATTGTAAATGAGTTGTACAGAAAAATATAAAAAATAATAATAATAAATTCAATAAAAAAATAATAATAATTAATTAATTAAAACAGTAATCATAAATTTTAATTTTACATAAAAATATATTATCATAAAAGCATAAATTAAAAGATGAGAACTATATAAGCAGAAAAATATTTTTAAATATATGTATAAATTAATCATATATTAAATTTATATATAAAATAAATATATACATTTCAAGTCAAAAAATCACAACTTGAAAGATTTTTTTAAAATCTGTAAAATAAAAATATATAAAATGTATGTATAAAGTTAACAGATATTATTTATATAATGTGTATAAAAAATCATTTTTAAAAATGAAGGAAAAAAACAGCTTTAAATGTCAAAATAAAAAAATATAAAATAAACATTGATTAGATATACATTTTTAAACAAAAGTGATGAAATAGATAATTCTGACGTGTGAGCGGTGTTGGTGTTTTGCTGCGTCCCAGTAACTTGTGGTGTCCCTCTAACTCATGGTGTCCCTGCAGGACTACCCGAAGCTCAGCCAGTCCTTCTACTCCCTGCTGGAGGTTCTGACTCAGGACCACATGAACTTCATCGCCAGCCTGGAGCCGCACGTCGTCATGTATATCCTGTCGTCCATATCGGAGGGGCTGACGGCGCTCGGTGAGAAGAGACCAAACACACTGCAGCAGGTCACGCTCAGCTACGTGATAGTTAATAATAATACTGTGTGTATTGTGTGTGTGTGTGTGTGTGTGTGTGTGTGTGTGTGTTTGTGTGTGTGTCAGACACGATGGTGTGCACGGGCTGCTGCTCCAGTCTGGACCACATCGTCACCTACCTGTTCAAGCAGCTGTCACGCTCCACAAAGAAGAGGCCGACCCCGATGGCCACGGACGACCGATTCCTGCACATCATGCAGCAGCACCCCGAGATGATACAGCAGGTCACCATCCAACTTTTTTTACATTGTTTCCATAAATATGCAAGTTTTTTTTTTCAGTACATTTTTTAACCTTTTTTCTCCGTATATATTTATTTCTTTCTATACAAGGTGCTTTACAAAGTACATTATCACGGAGGCAATACAACAATTAAAACAAAAATAACAGAACATCATCAAAAACAGTGAACAAGCAAAAAATAATAGGATACAAAATTAAAATATGTGTAAGACGTTAAATCATTGCACAAATGCCAGTCTGTACAAGTGGGTTTTTAAAAAGTTTTTTAAAACGATACACAGACTCTATGGAACTTGTTTACTCTGTACATTTGTAACTTTTTCCCCCCATAAATCTTTACCTTTTTTTTACTGTAAATTTGTAGCTTTTTTTCCCTATACATGTCTTAGTTCTTTTTCCCGTAAATCTGTAACTCTTTTTTCTTCAGTAAACGTTTTAATTTTTTTCCCCCGTAAGTCTGTAACTTTTCTTCTCCAAAATGTTTTCCCAGTAAATTTTGAAACTTTTTTTCCATTACATTTTTTTAAACATTTTTTTTCCGAAAATGCGTAACTTTTCTGCTTATAAATTTGTAGCTCTTTGTGTGTAAACCTGTTGTTGTTGTGGTGCAGATGCTGTCCACAGTGTTGAACATCATCATCTTCGAGGACTGTAGGAACCAGTGGTCCATGTCCCGCCCTCTGCTGGGCCTCATCCTGCTCAACGAGAAGGTAACACACACTCAGACAGATGTATGTGTGTGTACGCTCTAGCGTTGTGTGTTTGTCTCTCTAACACTATATGTGTGTGTGTGTGTGCAGTACTTTGCTGACCTGAGGAACAGCATCGTGAACAGTCAGCCTCCAGAGAAGCAGCAGGCCATGCACTTATGTTTCGAGAACCTGATGGAGGGAATCGAGAGAAATCTACTAACGAAGAACCGCGACAGGTACCCCATGTTTATATTGTCCATCCATCCATCCATCCATTCTCGTTCGCTTATCCAAGGCCGGGTCGCGGGGGCAGCAGGCTAAGCAGGGCATTCCAGGCGTCCCTCTCCCCAGCCACAACGTCCAGCTCCTCCTGGGGGACCCCGAGGCGTTCCCAGGCCAGGAGAGAGATACAATCCCTCCATCGTGTTATGGGTCTTCCCCAGGGCCTCCTACCAGTTGGACGTGCCCAGAACACCTAAATTAAAGAGTTCCTCAAAGTGTTCTTTCAACCGTCTGAGGACATCCCCAGGTCGGGTCAGCAGGTCTCCTCCCCCAGGTCAGCAGGTCTCCTCCCCCGCTGAACACAGCTTGGGCCAAGCCCTGCTTTCCCTTCCTGAGTCGCCCAACGGTTTCTAGAACCTCTTTGAGGCAGACCGAAAGTCCTCCTCCATGGCCTCCCCGAATTTCTCCCATACCAGAGCTTTTGCCACAGCTGCAGCCCTTCTGGCCAAACGGTACCTGCCCGCTGCTTCCGGAGACCCCTCAGCCAGCCAAGACCGAAAGGCCTCCTTCTTCAGCTTGACGGCCTCCCTCACCGCTGGTGTCCACCAGCTGGTTCTTGGGTTGCCGCCACGACAGGCACAGACGGCCTTCAGGCCACAGCTCCTACCAGCCGCATCAACAACTGAGGCTTTGAACATGGCCCATTCGGACTCCATGTCCCCAGCCTCACCCTGAAGACCCTGCAGACAGGGGCCTCCGCTAGAAATCCCAGTTCACCCTCACTACACGTTTGGGTTGCCAGGTCTATCCAGCAGCCTCCCCCGCCACCTGATCCACCTCACCACCAGGTGGTGATCAGTTGACAGCTCTGCTCCTCTCTTCACCCGAGTGTCCAGAACCTGCAGCGCAGATTTGATTATACGATAATAAAATCGATCATCGATCTTTGGCCTAGAGTGCTCTGGTACCAGGTACACTTATCAACAACTCTATGTTTGAACATGGTGTTCGTTATGGACAAACCGTGACTAGCACAGAAGTCCAATAACAAAACATCACTCGGGTTCAGATCAGGCCGTTCCTCCCAGTCACCTCCTCCAGGTACCATCATCGTTACCCACGTGAGCGTTGAAGTCTCCCAGAAGAACAATAGAGTCCCCAGGCGGTTCCCCTTCCAGGACACCACCCAGAGACTCCAAGAAGGCCGGGTACTCCATAAGCACAGACAGTCAGAGACCTTCTCTTGCGACTTGCAGCTGCAAGGAGTCTAACCTCTCTCCAGGAGTTTGGTTCCAGAGGCCACGCTGTACGTGGAGGTGAGCCCAACTACTTCTAGTTGGTAACGCTTCACCTCCCGCACAAGCTCGGGCTCCTTCCCCGCCAGCGACGGGACGTTCCATGTCCCCGGACCGCTGGAGCCCGGGGTCACCACGCCCAGGTACCTGCCTTCGCCTGCCACCCGACTCGCTTTGCCCCTGACCCGTAAATCCTACAGGTCGTTTAGATTATATTATGTTTAGATTGTATATCCTGTATTAATAATATTATTACTGACATTTTATGTTGTGATGTTTTAAGCTTGAAAAAGAAACTGCATCTCTGAAACTGAAGTAACTCTCTCTGTGTCTCTCTCTCTCTCTCTCTCCCTATCCCTCTCCCTCTCTCTCTCTCTCTCTCTCTCTCTCTCTCTCTCTCTCCCTCCCCCCCCCCCCCTCCCCCCCTCAGGTTCACTCAGAACCTGTCTGTGTTTCGGCGGGAGGTGAACGACAGCATGAAGAACTCGACTTACGGCGTGAACAGCAACGACATGATGAGCTGACATTCCACAGGGACGCCGGAGCTCCGCCCCCCTCCACCCCCCGCCCCACTCTCTGCATCAGCCCCCTCCCTCCCCCCCTCCCCGGGCCCGGATGCCTGGGGGTCGCCTCGTCACGGGACCGCCCCCCCCTCCCTCCCTCCCGCTCCTTTTTGATATAAGCATATATAAATATATACAGATCTATTTTAAAGCGACGGTGAGGGCTGGGCGGGGAGGAGAGCGCGCCGCGGGGGGGAGGAGGTGGAGGAGGAGGGAACGCAAACGGTAAACGTAGTAATCCGCTTCTGCCTGCCTTGTATAGAAAACAAACCACACAGAAAACCAAGTGTACATTTTCTTTCGTAACATTTTGAACAATGTTTATAATGATCGAATTTAAAAACACAAAGACGAGTCGAGGAAAAAAAAAACACAAAAAACGGTGTGATTGAGCTTTTTACAGTGTAGTGAGTTAGTGCAACTGTCTGTCTGAGCAGGAGGAGGAGCAGCAGGAGGAGGAGCAGGAGGAGGAGGTACACTAACAGGGAGGGAGCGTCAGAGCGTCCACGATGTACATTTTACTCAAGTCTCTGGTTCCAGTGATGTAAATAACCACGGCGCCTCTTAAAGGGACAACACAGCTTTTTTTCAGCGTCCTCACCGTCTCCGAGTCACGAGAACTCTAAAAAACACGTGTCAGTGAACGCAGCGCGAGTCTCTTCACAGAAATCATTTCAAATCAGCTCAGAAATTAATTAAAATAATTATCTTTGTAATTCTATATTATGATTATATATAT
This sequence comes from Centropristis striata, assembly GCF_030273125.1. Taxonomy (NCBI): domain Eukaryota; kingdom Metazoa; phylum Chordata; class Actinopteri; order Perciformes; family Serranidae; genus Centropristis; species Centropristis striata. The sequence continues at coordinate 31,430,400 of NC_081535.1, forward strand.
AATTATTATAATTATTTTGTAATTTGATTTATTATTAAAAATACACGTTTATTGTGTTCAAAATTTCCCCCAAAGAACTTAAAGAGAAATTCAATATATCAATACTGATGATCAGAAATAAATTCAGATGGCAAGAAAAAATAAATACAGAATAATAATAATAATAATAATAATAATAGACTTTTCAAGAAAAAATACACATTATTTATTGTATTTATTTCAGAGTTTGACCTGCTGTAAACGAGAAATAAAATAAAATTTAATAAAACCAGAAATAAATTCAGAATGCAAGAAAAAAAATTAACAAATACGTTAAAATGTTTACTTTTGTTTGACCAACAATATTTAATTTACAATATTGGAAAACGAAGAAAATAAAGAAATTCTTATGTTTACATTTCTTAAATGATAAATTGATTTAAAAAAAAAAAAAAAAAACCTTACCAATCAGCTGATCAGCTTCAAAGATTTTTCATTTTACATCACAAAAGAAAATATTCACATTTAAGAACCACAGATTTTTTATTTTTTTACACGACCTTCAATATAGGTTCTGAATGATCCATTAATCAATATATTCATAATTTCACCTCCATCCCGGGCTTTTTATTTATTCCAACTTTTTTTTATTTTGTGATGTATGTTTATTTATTTCATGCATTTAAGAAGTTGTGCAGCACCAGAACATATGGCATTTTATAAAAAAATAAATAAAATAAAATGTATAAATAAGAAAAACACAAATTCAAAAATAGTAAAAAAAAATAAAATAAAATAAAAAAATACAATACACAAATCCACATAAAATGAATAAAAAACTAAACACAGATTATAGGTGAAAATTTAGACAAAATATTAATAAAATACAGTCTTGAAAAAAATGATTAGACCATTGTTTTCTTCAGTTTCTTGTTCATTTTAACGCCTGGTACAACTAAAGGTACAAATATAATGATAACAACAGAAATAGCTGATATCTAGACATTTTCCATGGTTTTCTTGACAATGATTTTGGTTATTATCAAGAAAACCATCAAAAATGTCTAGATATCAGATCTTGAATTAAACTCTTATGAGCAATTTTTGTTGTTATCAATATATTGTCCAAACAAATGTACCTTTAGTTGTACCAGGCATTAAAATGAACAAGAAATTCAAGAAAACAAGGTCTAATCATTTTTCCATGACTGTATGTTTATTTATTTTATGCATTTAAGAAGTTGTGCAGCACCAGAACATATGGCATTTTATTAAAAAAAAAAAAAAAAATACACATAAATAAAATGTATAAATAAGAAAAACACAAATTAAAAATAGTTTTTAAATAAATAACAATACACAAATAAAAACAAAAAGAGGATTAAAGGTGACTAATACACTAAAAGTGACACGTCTCACAATAAAATTAGTTTTCTCAGCTGCGGTTTGAAGTGATTTCTGTGAAGTTTATTGTGAAAGTCCTGACGTCTGTTTCCTGTCACGTGACTCGGATGCGAACCGGACGCACACGCGAGTTTGAAAAACATCAGAATGTCCCTTTGTGATGCCCCGCCCACTCCGCCCAGCTGGCCCCGCCTTCTCCTCAAAGTGGTGGCAGTGGCGGTGACGGTGGCGGGTCTCGTTCGCACACACTCGCCCGTCTGATGGCGTGTAAGCAACATGGTGTCAGCTACATTCTCCCCTCTGGTAGGCCGAGTGCAGTTTCACCATTTTGTTTACACTCTGGATTCCTCGGACCAGGTTTTGGGACTGCCCCCCTTTTTTTAGGTCCTGCAGCGGAGTCCTTTTTGGTGGGTGTGTGTGTTGTCTGTGTGTGCGTGTGTGTGTGGGTGTGTGTGCGTGTGTGTGTGTGTGAAGTGGCTCTGTGTTGCCTGGTGTGTATGTGGCGTCTCATGGTGCTGCGAACCCACGACGGAGCTCAAACGGTCGGTCGGTCGGTCGGTCTGAGCCGCCGTACAGATAAAATAGAGATGACGGAGGGAAACGGAACATCAGAGCTCCTTTTGAAGGATTCCAGATTAGTTTTAAATATCTGAAGAACGGACCCTGAAGAGTCAGAACAGTGTAAAAAGAGAAGCAAGAGTGGAGTCTATTAGCAACTTGTGTTACTCTCTACGATGTTGCTGCTAACTGTTTGTGACAACTAGCTCATTTCTAACCATGTCAGCACTCATGGATGTTTATTGAGTTTCTAATTTTTTGGTTTGTGTCCCTGATGTGAATGTGTTGGGTCCATAGAGTGAGTAGCTGTTTGAGTTGTTTGGATGTCTGCTACATATAGTGTAAGCATTGTGACTGCAAATAAACCTCATTGATTTTTACACCGTGGATTTTCTCTCTTTGTTTGTTCCACTGCAGAGTGAAAGAACTGATTCTGACAGAGACATTACTGTGAGCATGATAGTGGAAATTATATGTCCAAAAATATTTGAAGAAAGGTACCATATGATGATTTGTCAAAGAAAACACAAAATAAACACATACCATAGTGTCTGGAAATGTCCAAAACACCTTTTGTACTTTTGGAGAAACTACACTATGAAAAAGGCCAAAATCACAAAAAAAGTCATAGTAAAGTGTCGTCCAAAATCTGAAAAAAGTCATACTATAGCATGTCGATTTTGGTCAAAAATGTTCAAATTTTAAAATGCCTTAAAATAAAAAAACTATAGTCTGTTAATACATATTAGAGCATAATTAGGCCAGCAATGACAGAAAAACACCATATTATGGGATGTCCAAAAAAGGATCCCCTCAAAAAAAAAAAAGTCAGCATGTAATTTTTTTTCAAAAATGGTCGAATTTTAAAATGCCTAAAACGGCTTCAAATGGGTCAATTACAGTCTGTTGTTACATATTAGCACATTATGTAGTAAGAAATGACTGAAAAACACCATATTATGGGATGTCCAAAAGTGACCCCCTCATAAGTAAAGTCATACTATAGCATGTCGATTTTTGTCAAAATTTACAATGTCTAAAAATATTTCTGATTGTTCAATTTTAGTCTTGATACTTGTGGTAGTATAATTGGTTCAAAAATAGTGGAAAAAACACCATAGTGCGGGATGTCAAAAATGACCCCTTCAAACAAAAGTCCTACTATAGCATGTCGATTTTGGTCAAAAATGGTCAAATTTTAAAATGCCTAAAAATGTTATAAATGGGTCAACTATAGTCTGTTGATACATATTAGAGCATAATTAGGCCAGAAATGACAGAAAAACACCATCTTATGGGATGTCCAAAAGTGACCCCCTCATAAGTAAAGTCATGCTATAGCATGTTGATTTTTGTTAAAAATGGTCAAATTTTAAAATGCCTAAAAATGTTCCAATGTTTCAAATATGGTCTGTGTACATATAAAAGTCATACTTGTCTAATCCTAACCCACCTAACCCCCATGGTGCAATGATGCTGCCAAAATCATTTTTACACATCAGTTTATAAGCCACACTTAACTTGTTGTCCCAATTAAACATCACATACGGGATCAAATATGCACCACACCTGACTTATTCTGAAAGGATTTCCAAATCACGTTTTTTCTCCGGGGAGAGGGATCTGTGCGTCATGGATCGCTGTGCACCTGCAGCGTTAACATCTCCAAGTTAAACCAAAGGGGAAACAATCGGTGATCAGCAGTTTGACACAGTAATTAAGGCAGGTTAACTGTGAAAAATGTATGCGCTCCATAACCAGAATCACAAGTACTTTATTAATCTCCGGAGGAAAATTTGGTATATAAAAAATAGTGGAAATAGCAGAATATATAGACTTAATTTTACAATCTTAACATCAAAACATAAACTTCAGTAAGCAGCAGTACGCAGGTGAAGTCTAAAATATGATAATAGATTCTCACGGCAAGTTCACTTTTCATGTGGCGTTTGCGGGAAAAACAGCGTACACAATGTTTTTGTGCGTACGCAGCGTTGATCCATGAGGCTCCTGGTGAAGACCAGAGAGACTTCTCTCTGATTAATAATAAATAAAGTAATAAACGCAGGAAAACATTTAGTAAAATGCATCAGACTTTTTATTTGTTACTTCTTGGTTAGTGAGGAACAAAATAAACGAGCCCTTTAGGATTGGCACAATAAAACTTTACAGAAAATACAAAATGTGTCTGGCAGAGCAGAGCTGTCAATCACCCTGCAGCTAGAAACAAACAAACAAACAAACAAACAAACAGTGACGGATGTTTCAGCTCGTTGAATGGAAATAAAACTCAGAGACAGTTGGTCTCCATGGTGACGGACACCCAGCTCTTCAGCTCTTGGCGCTCTTGGACGTGAACACGGCCGTGTTGAGGCCTTCTCTGTTTCGGGCGATTTCAATGGCGAAGAACTGCGTCCTGGTGGCTGAAAACAGCGGGAAAAAATACAGATTCAATATAAAATAATGATAATGTGTTTTCCACTTTGAAACAAAACCAGGCCGGTCACGATGACACATTACTTAGGGCAATATATTTTCATAATCTATTCAACTGCAATAATTAAATGTATTACAGTGCAATAAATGTATTTATTCGCGTGCAATAAAATAATTTATTCTAGTGTAAAAAATAAATTTATTACAGTGCAATAACTGGATTTATTCTAGTGCAAAAATAAGTTATTCTCGTGCAATAAATACATGTATTCTAATGTAATTAAATGTATTATAGTGCAATAATTAAATGCATTACAGTGCAATAACTAAACTTTCATGATAAACGAAATATTGAAATATCCTCAATAAATAAAACATGAATAAATAAACACATACAGACTCTCAGAGATAAATATTATGAATTATATTATTTTATATGATATATAATATATAAACAGGGTTTTGTGGCAGGTCGTACTGTCCGTCAGACATTTGCAGCATAATTTTAAACGCTGAAAACACAAAAAAATGTTGATGGCTAGTTTGCGTAAACAAATGCATGTAAATAATTTTACATATGAACGATAAGTGTGTGCAGTAACTATGACAACGAACCGAAGATGGTGTTCTCCTCGGTGTAATCCTTCTGACAGTCGAGCCGCAGCAGCGTTCCGTAGTTGAAGTCTTCGATGAGTCCTTCGAACTGGTTACAGAACGGACGCCACACCTGCACACACACAACCACACATTACACACTGACAACTACACATTAACCCTCGGAGTGCCAGACCGCCTGCAGGGAGACGAGCATCCAGCCCTTTAAAACAAACAGGAACTAGAAAATTTCTAAAGAAATTTTGAGTGTGCTTGACTGGCTCGTGACTCTCACCGATACATTATTAGGTTACAATTTGAACTGTTTTCAAAATGGAAAAGAGGAGGAAGTCTTTTAAGATAATAAAGCAGGTGGCCAAGCAACCAGGGCCAGGTGGCAGCCACCAATCAGAGCAGAGCAATTAACTGCAATTAGTTGCTCCTGTTCCATTTGACACCACTGAGAGAGAAAAACAGCTGAGTTTCACTCGAACAGAAAGCATTTTTGTCCAAACCGTGGCTCCTCTTATTGATTCGACTTCACTTTGAGCATCCTGAGTTCTTCCTGAACGTCTACATATGTTTTTTATGAAGAAAAATGAAGAAATTGTTTTTTTAGAGCGATCAGAAGAAACTGGTACCTCTGCTTTCCTCCAGAAATGTTCCCTCCTTTTTACCATGGCGGTCTATGAGGCTGTGGGTGGTGTTGGTGGATCATCTGTGCGTCCTACGCCCAAACTATAACTCTGACAGCTTTAGCAGACCAATTTGAGTGAGAAGACCAATTTTCCTACGTTTCAATGTATAAATTATTTTTGTAGAGTGGTATTTGGGACCAGGACTATTGTTATACTGTGGATTTTTTCTTCTTCCTCTTCCGGACGCAATTTCGTCCCGCTACTAGTCCTACAACTTGAAGAGTTGCAGGACAAATTATATGTCAAAACGTGCGGTTTGATCGGGATCGGTGTGCTATTACTTTTACGGAATACGAACTGCCCAAAATTTTGCATTGGACGGCCGAAAAAAAAATTAGCGAAAGAGAACAATAATAACAATTTCACCTAGAGACTCCATTTAAACTTTAAACAGTAGACACAAGTCTTGTGTATCGGTGTATTAATCCACGTTTCGATAGGTCATATAGTTTTTCAACAATCCCTGTTCAATGACCATGATAATTTTTGGAGAAATTCTGAGATTATAATGGGTGTGTATTGCACGGAATGTTCGTGTCACAGTGTGTGACATCATCGCCAGAGTGTAGAGGGAGAGAAAAAATTGTCAAAAAATGAATTTGAAAACTGCGCTCCAGGCCGCAAATTCCACTCTACAGAAATAATTTATACATAGAAATGTAGGAAAATTTGTCTTCTCACTCACAATCCTCTGGTAAAGCTGTCAGAGTTATAGTTTGGGCGTAGGACGCACAGATGCGCCACCAACACGCACCAACAGCCTCATTGGCTCCCATATTAAAAACACAGGAAGGTTTCTGTAGAAAAGCATATTTAACAGTTTTTCAGATCACTTTTACAAAGCTATTTCTTCATTTTTTTTCACAAAAAACATATGTAGACTTTCAGGAAGACCTCAGGACGCTCAAAGTGAAGTCAGATCAATGATAGGTATTATGGTTTGGCCAAAAATGCTTTCTGTTCGAGGCCAGAAATTCCAGTCTGTCCAGTCTGGCAGTTAATTCTGTTGATTGCTCTGCTTTGATTGGTCGACCCTAACGCCTTTGATCATTTCATCCTTTGATGTGATTACAGTTACAGATACACGCACGCACACATGTGCGTAAGCGCGCACACACACATGCGTGTAAGCGCGCACACTCCTCCAGAAACACATGCTTCACACACTCACACACACGTAACTTTGTGATTTTAGTTACAAACACACACAAATGCGCACACACTCCTCCAGATACACGTTTCTCTCACACACACACACACACACACACACACACACACACACACACACACACACACACACTTTAAGTTTGAAAGGGCATAGGTTGCTGTATAAATAAATACTATATACTCCTTGTATATAATATAGTATGACATTACCAGTGTTAATTGTTTGAAATCTCTGAAGAATCTCATCAGAGTGTACAGTAGTCAGAATTTCCAGAGGAAATTTTCTAGTGGTATTTATTGTGTTCACCTCTTTGGCCTGGTCAGACTTCAGGTCGTCAGGTTTCAGCAGCTTGATGTCGAGATCTTTGAACGTTTCTCTGAAGCTCGAGTAGATTTTATCGTCGAGCTTCGTCAGTTTCAGAAACTTCGGATCAACGGAAGAGATGAGCTGCAGAACGGAGAGAAATTCAATCAGCATAATACTGAAAATATACAGAGAAAACGAACAATTTCCTTTTTTTAAATAGTGTAAAAACACATTGACTTGATATATGTTTTTTCTACAAATCTCAGGATTCTAAAAACTGTTTTTGTTTTTTTAAATCTGAAAATATTCTGTATTTATATAATTATAGATTTTAGCTTTCAAACTTCAATTTTTTGTCACATAAATTTATAAATGGTCCATATCTGGAAAATAATGAAAATAAATGACTTTATGGATTTTCTACAACACACTATACTGTGACTTTAATCAGATTTTTATGACTTATTACAATTACTTTTGGTGATTTTTTTCTTTCAATAAAGACTTTTTAATAAACTTTTTATGACAAACCATAAAACAACTGAAATGTCAGAAATCTGACAGAAAATAGACGGAGACGAGACAAATAAAAGTTCTTACGTTGAAGTAAACCTCTGCGTGGTTGTAGGCCTTCATCGCCCACATGACCTCCAGCCGAGGCTGCAACAACACAAGAGGTCAGAGGTCAAAGGTCACAGTCACCTAAGCCCAGTGCATGCTGGGAGAAATGTCTGCAGAGGAAATAAATCACTCACATCATTTCCATAAGCGTCTGCAGGAAGAGAGAGAGCGTGAGCCGCAGCCGAGGCTCCCTCCGGCCCCTGGGGACACAAACACACACACACTGTTACACACTGATACACACACTGTTACACACTGATACACACACTGTTAACACACAAATTAATTCTAGTGCAATAACATTTATTCAAATGCAAGACTTACATTTATTTCAAAACAATTACTAAATGTATTATTTTGCAATAATTATATATATATATATATATATATATATATATATTCTAATGCAATTATTCCAGTGCAAAAATTGCATTTATTTTAGAAAAATAATTATATTATTCTAGTATAATATATATATATATATATATATATATATATATATATATTCTAGTACAATAAACAAATTGTTTCTAGTGCTAATTGATCTTTATTCTAGTGCAATAAATACATTTATTCTTATGCAATAATTATATTTATTCTAAAGCAATTATCCCAGTGCAGGAATTACATTTATTTTAGAAAAATAATTATATTCTAGTGTTATATTTACTTTTATTCTAATGCAATAAATAAATGTATTATAAAACAATAATTATATTTTCCAGTGCAATACCACAAACATTTTTGCTTGTTATTTTTTCATGTTGTTGTTGGCTGTTTGTTTTCTTGAATAGTTCTTGAACAGTTTTCTGTCTTTTACTGCTCCTAATGTGATATTATCATCATTATTATTATAGTATTCTCTTTATATTTTTATTCTAACGACAGTAGAAACGACAGTGTTGGTGTCACACTGTAAACTGTCCTCTGTCAGCTGATAGGAACCTTTAAAACAGCGACAACATCATTAAATAATTAAAATAAGACATATGGAGGATCTAAAGGGTTAATTTAAACATGATGCAGCAGCTCTCATGTCTGCTTTCATGTGCAAACTATTTCATACAGTCTGTGGTGAAACCTCTCTGTGTCTCTGTTTATCTGCTGACATGTTTCACACGTGTTTTATTCTCGGCTAGTTAGCATTAGCATCATTAGCTGTGTCGTGTCCCGCTGCGGTGAATCATCTACCTGTAACTTTTATAATCTCTCAGACTGAAACAGACTGTTTAGAAGCAGCTCATTGGTAATAAAAATCCGACAGACAGTTAATATCTAAAGAGTTTGATCCTACCAGAGAGGCCAAGCCGTCAGACGCCATTTCTCCCACACAAAGATCTTCTAAAGCTAAAGATGAACCACTCGTTAAAAATACTGGGGGTTGAGTCTGCGCATGCGCTATATTTTTCATCCTCAAAGATGAAACTAATGAACTACAAACATAATAGACACATTTTAATTGAACATATGCATTCTATACGATTTTATTTGCATCCATTCCAGTGAAGTTATTACATTTATTTTAATGCAAGAATTACACTTATATATAGAACTAGGACTGCAAGCAGTACTGAACGGGCCCTCGCAGTACACGTGTGTCGGGGTGTGTGCGTTACAGGGGCCAGTCTATACCACCTATGCCACCTAGGGGCCGATCAATAAAACCTGAAAGGGTTACCTCAGGAGTGCATTGACAATAATTGTACCAGGTTTTGTATAATAATGCACAAACTATCCCTTTAATCCATTTAATGCATTATCTGAAGGAGGACTCTTAACTGATATGTATAAGTTAGAAGAGGCAGGTAGCAATGGTGGAAAGTAACTATGTACATTTACTCAAGTACTGGACTTAAAGTACAATTTTGAGGTACTTTTATGTACATTTTATGTAACTTTATACTTCTACTCCACTACATTTTGAGGCAAATATTGTACTTTTTACTCCTCTACATTTAGCTGACAGCTTTAGTTACTTTTCAGGTCAAGATTTAAAATTAAAAACATGATACATTTAAAATTATTACCCATTTTTATAAATTAAACCACTTAAAAGTTTATTAGGTCGTTAAAATGAGCGGAGTGGAGTTATTTCACAGTGTGGTATTAGTACGGTTACTGAAGTAAAGGATCTGAATACTTCTTCCACCACTGTCCTTTTTACTTCTTTCCTTTTTTTTTTTTTTACTTTTCAGGTCGAGATTTAACACCCGCACATCTTTTATGTATATTATTACTTTATCCCAGTGTAATAAAAAGGGAATTTGCTTCACGCAAAACTTTCCTTTACTAACAGATATAATCCTGACGAGTCATTGCAGTTAAAAACATTTTGGCCAAACTATCTTCCAGCGAAGTGAATCATCTTCATGTTGTTTTTGACTCTTCGGTGACGTCATTTAAAGGGTCAGTGTCCGAAGTTAAAGTTCTTTTTTGACTAAAACTAATATTTACAGGTAATACGTATAATAATATATAATAATAATATATACGTTTCAAGACTTCGAAAACTATTAGAACCTATTTGTTGTTGAAAATCACTTTGTATTAATAAAGTTAAAGGCTTGCAACCTTTAAACTGTATATTGTATAATAATAATTTGGCATATGAATTTATAAATGTTTCTTCTATAGAAATATTACATTAAATGTATTGACTCACATTTCTGTTTGATCTCAATATAGATTTAATTAAAAGCAGAAATTATTTACTGAATCAATCAGTGTCGAGTAAAGGAGCGCTGCCACCTTGTGGACAACAAGTGTGTTTCTTTCTTTTCGTTTAACAATGTGTCCCATTTCTGCATTTTTTTGCCCAAATATGTTTCCTTTGAGGACACTGCATCTTCTTTTCTCCACCGGAAGGACCCCTTAGAGGACATTGCATCTTGTTTTCTCCACTATAGCACACGTTATAGGACACTGCATCTTGTTTTCTCCACTGAAGGACACTTTGGAGGACACTGCTTCTCGTTTTCTCCACTTGAAGACAACTTAGAGGACACTGCATCTCATTTTTTACACTGAAGGACACCTAAGAGGACACTGGAGGACACCTTAGAGCACAATGTGTCTCGTTTACTCCACTAAAGGACACCTAAGGGGACACTGCTTCTTGTTTTCTCCACTGGAAGACACCTAACAGGACACTGCGTCTCGTTTTCTCCACTAGAGGACACCTTAGAGGACACTGCGTCTCGTTTTCTCTACTGGAGGACACCTTAGAGGACACTGCGTCTCGTTTTCTGTACTGGAGGACACCCTAGAGGACACTGGATCTTGTTTTCTCTACTGGAGGACACCTTAGAGGACACTGCGTCTCGTTTTCTCTACTGGAGGACACCCTAGAGGACACTGGATCTTGTTTTCTCTACTGGAGGACACCTCCGAGGACACTGTGTCTCGTTTTCTCTACTGGAGGACACCTTAGAGGACACTGCGTCTTGTTTTCTCCACTAGAGGACATGTAAGGGGACACTGCATCTTGTTTTCTCCACTGGAAGACACCTAACAGGACACTGCGTATCATTTTCTCCATTGGTGGACACCTTAGAGGACACTGCGTCTCGTTTTCTCCACTGGAAGACACCTTAGAGGACACTGCGTCTCGTTTTCTCCACTGGAGGACACCTTAGAAGACACTGCGTCTCGTTTTCTCTACTGGAGGACACCTTAGAGGACACTGCGTCTCGTTTTCTCCACTGGAAGACACCTTAGAGGACACTGCATCTCGTTTTCTCCACTGGAGGACACCTTAGAAGACACTGCGTCTCGTTTTCTCTACTGGAGGACACCTTAGAGGACACTGCGTCTCGTTTTTCTCTACTGGAGGACACCTTAGAGGACACTGCTTCTCGTTTTCTCTACTGGAGGACACCTTAGAGGACACTGCGTCTCGTTTTCTCTACTGGAGGACACCTTAGAGGACACTGCGTCTCGTTTTCTCCACTTGAGGACACCTTAGAAGACACTGCGTCTCGTTTTCTCTACTGGAGGACACCTTAGAGGACACTGTGTCTCGTTTTCTCTACTGGAGGACACCTTAGAAGACACTGCATCTTGTTTTCTCCACTGGAGGACACCTTACAAGACACTGCGTCTCGTTTTCTCTACTGGAGGACACCTTAGAGGACACTGCATCTCGTTTTCTCTACTGGAGGACACCTTAGAAGACACTGCATCTTGTTTTCTCCACTGGAGGACACCTAAGAGGACACTGCGTCTCGTGTTCTCCACTGGAGGACACCTTAGAAGACACTGCGTCTCGTTTTCTCTACTGGAGGACACCTTAGAGGACACTGCGTTTCGTTTTTCTCTACTGGAGGACACCTTAGAGGACACTGCGTCTCGTTTTCTCTACTGGAGGACACCTTAGAGGACACTGCGTCTCGTTTTCTCTACTGGAGGACACCTTAGAGGACACTGCGTCTCGTTTTCTCCACTTGAGGACACCTTAGAAGACACTGCGTCTCGTTTTCTCTACTGGAGGACACCTTAGAGGACACTGTGTCTCGTTTTCTCTACTGGAGGACACCTTAGAAGACACTGCATCTTGTTTTCTCCACTGGAGGACACCTTACAAGACACTGCGTCTCGTTTTCTCTACTGGAGGACACCTTAGAGGACACTGCATCTCGTTTTCTCTACTGGAGGACACCTTAGAAGACACTGCATCTTGTTTTCTCCACTGGAGGACACCTTAGAGGACACTGCGTCTCGTGTTCTCCACTGGAGGACACCTTAGAAGACACTGCGTCTCGTTTTCTCTACTGGAGGACACCTTAGAGGACACTGCGTTTCGTTTTTCTCTACTGGAGGACACCTTAGAGGACACTGCGTCTCGTTTTCTCTACTGGAGGACACCTTAGAGGACACTGCGTCTCGTTTTCTCTACTGGAGGACACCTTAGAGGACACTGCGTCTCGTTTTCTCCACTTGAGGACACCTTAGAAGACACTGCGTCTCGTTTTCTCTACTGGAGGACACCTTAGAGGACACTGTGTCTCGTTTTCTCTACTGGAGGACACCTTAGAAGACACTGCATCTTGTTTTCTCCACTGGAGGACACCTTACAAGACACTGCGTCTCGTTTTCTCTACTGGAGGACACCTTAGAGGACACTGCATCTCGTTTTCTCTACTGGAGGACACCTTAGAAGACACTGCATCTTGTTTTCTCCACTGGAGGACACCTTAGAGGACACTGCGTCTCGTGTTCTCCACTGGAGGACACCTTAGAAGACACTGCATCTTGTTTTCTCCACTGGAGGACACCTTAGAGGACACTGCGTCTCGTGTTCTCCACTGGAGGACACCTTAGAAGACACTGCATCTTGTTTTCTCTACTGGAGGACACCTTAGAAGACACTGCAACTTGTTTTCTCCACTAGAGGACACCTTAGAGGACACTGCGTCTCGTTTTCTCTACTGGAGGACACCTTAGAAGACACTGCATCTTGTTTTCTCCACTGGAGGACACCTTAGAGGACATTGCGTCTCGTTGTCTTGGGTGTAAGAACTATATAAGTCATTATCAATATTATTATAATTATTATAATTATTATTATTATTATTATGACTATTATCATATTATTTTTACTTCACAGTATGTGGGTGTGTGTTCCTGCTGGGGGATGCTGGCTCATGTTTCCTGCAGACATTATTTATAGTGACACAGCGGTGATTGTTCCTCAGCTCACTGGAGCAACAGGAACAGAGCCTCCTCCTCCTCCTCCTCCTCCTCATCCCTCTGCGGGTCACAGCAGCCCCCTGCCCGGCTTTAAAAACAGGCTGCAGCCTCATCACTTCACACCCCTCCTCCTCCTCCTCCTCCTCTTCCTCCTCCACCCTCCGCCCTTCCTCCTCCTCCCTCGGTGCTCCTCGCCTCTTGCAGGAGAGCAGAGGAGCGTCACCGTCGTCTCTCCTGGACGCGTTCAGGCTCATCTCACTTTGATTTTTTTTCTGCGCTGTTTGGAGGTAAGAGCCGCTTCTTTTCTCCTCGTTAGAATAAAGTATATAAAGGGAGCAGATCCCGTGTATTTGCCGGGTCTAACCCGGATCATCCAGGCTGTGTTTTTATCGTGTTCCTGCAGACGCACTTGTCTCCTCACCCCCCCCCCCTCCTCCTCCTCCTCCTCTTCCTCCATCATCGCGTTATGAAGCTGCAGGCCACATTACAGGCTGTTTCAGCGTCGCAGCATCATTTCAGACATTTCAGACATTTTCTCTGATGATCTGTTTGATAAAATCATAATAAATATGGTCTTGTGTTTATCCCAGGCCTCAGACCCTCACAGCTCCTGCTGCTATCACAGTAAACATTGCTTTATTATCATGTTATATAGGCTATAATAATCATAGAGACCTATTAACACAAATAAATACACGTTTTATCATGAAACTGCTTCCTTGATTAATGATGTGAACTATAAAATGCCAGAAATATTCAAAAGAAATGCTCATTATTATTATTATTTCTCAGAAGCCAAGGTGACGTCTATAAATGACACTTTTTGTTTGATCAACAGTCCAGAAACAGAAAATGTGAAGTTCAAAGTGATAAACTGCAAAGAAAAGCAGCAAATCTGAGACATGTAAGAAGGTAGAGTCAGCAGATTGCAACTAATAATTAATAATTAATTTGGTGCTTTGGACGTTTCTCGGATTTGACATTAACATAATAATTGTCTTGTTATGTGCAACATTTTAATATATTTGTTTAAATGTTCTAAAACACAGAGAAAAGCAGAAAATAATGACCTTTCAGGAGCTGGAACATTTACATTTTGGCTTAAAAAATGTCTGAAACAATCAATCAGTTCTAATAAATAGATTATATATAGCAAATAATTTATTACCAGATTATTTATCCTACAAAACAGCATCTGTGTGGTGCAAAGAATTGTTTTTTAATAATAAAAAAAATGTGATGGATGATAAAACTCTTTCATATTTTCCCATAATAATGAATTTATACATTATGACATACTCTGCTGTCTACATACCTTTCCTAATCATATTTATAGTTTTGAATACTTCTGTACTGCTTGAAAACATAAGTTAAACGTTAAAAAAAACTTCATTTTGAACTTTTTAAGTCAATCATCTGCGAGACAACAAAGTTTGAGTCATTTTTGAGTCATTTTTCATGTAAAAATGCCAAAAAATAAAAAAAAATATGTTAAACTGAATATAGTTCTGTTTGGACTGTTGGAACAACAAAACAAGACATTTAAGGAGCTTTAAACTAAACAAATTATAAGTAAATTGTAAAAAATAAAAAAAAATCACCAGATATTAATAATGAGAGTAATCTTTAGTTTTAGCACAATAAAGTATACTCCGCTGTGTTATTGAACCTTCCTGCATGATTTTTACAATTTCCTGATCACATCTGTTTCAATGACGTGTGTGTGTGTGTGCAGTTTGACTAATGGGCCAAACACACACACACACACACACACACACACACACACACACACACACACAGAATGGCAGTTAAGAGCTCTGTGATAAGACTATCGGACAGAAAGCACTCAGCTGCTGCCGGTCACATGGATCTTCTCCTCAGAGACTCGCCGGCTGTAACGGAGAACTTTCACTCAAACGCTGCACTTCGTCTGGTTTTCTCTTTAGATATCACTCAGAAGGTAAATATTGTTCTTGTTTAGTCTTATAGGGACTGATAGGGGTTTGTTAACAGAATTATTTTGCAGAAAAAAATGAATTGCAAGTAAAGTGCTTTTAAAAGATCTTTTATTTAAGGCTGTAATTAGCAGGATTGTCCTTAAAAACAATGTCTGTAGTAGAGGTGGGGAACATCTATACGGTATAGGATCGCCATATTTTGTGTGGCGATATTATATTGATTCATGGCCACCAAGTATCGATATTTAGCGGGCTCATTGTTATGAAAATCCTGGAGATCCTGGTGTCATATATATGTAACTAGAAGAAGTCAGGAAGCTTTAGGCTCCATCCAGGGCCGGATTAACCACACAGGGGCCCCCGGGCCCTTTAGAGGGCGGGGGCCCCTGTGTGGGCACAAGCTAAATATCTGGTTATCTCTGGCTGATATGTTAAACTGTCCGTCGGAGCCGTTGCTTTAAAATGAGTTTTGAGGTGATTTCAGGGTGATGTCTGTTTAAAATGAGCTGAGGACCAAAATGCTACTTGATTCTAGATTCTTGATCTTGTTCCTGTCTTGTCTTCTTCTATGGTGGCTCTATTAATTCAATATTCAATACATTTGTGCTGCCGGGAATAGGTGTTGGTAAATAAATATTGGACGCTTTGAAAGTGGTTGCTTACTTATTTATTTGTGAAAATTGAGGACACTTATTTCCCGATCTTTTTCTATCTTTTAGCACGGTGTCCTTGAGTGCCAAGAAAAGGGCCTTCCAAATAAAATGTATTACGGTTATTATTATTGTTGTTGTTGTTGTTGTTGTTATCTATGTAGTGGGTCAGATTATACTGATGCTGATGTGTTTTGTTTTCATAACATCATATGTGAGTGAGTGGCCTCGTGCTGCATTTGTAGTTCTATGAGCGTTTGCATATCTGTACATGAAAATGCACTTGATGACAGTTAGTTATTGATGTATTGAGTATATTAACTGTATATTACTGTAATTTATTCTGTATTTTGCCAGATTATTGTGATTCTGGGGTCGTGATGATGGGGCCCTTGAATATTGTTGCCCAGGGTTACAGCAAAGTGTTCATCTGGCCCTGGCTGTGAGGACATGGTGTCGGGAAGTTGTGGAAATAACGCAGCAAAGTTCAGCTAAAGTTTGGGAGGTTTTTCCTTTTTTTTACCTTTTTTTTAATGATTTCTTTTCTATAATATTTCTACATTAAATCCAAAGTTTTACTGTAAGAAAGAAGAAAGAATAAGAAGAAGAAAACAGTTAATCTGCCTCCAGAAGAAAGTAGAATTACCAGAAAAAAAGTCAAAATGGGAAGAAAAAAGACAAAATTACAAGAAAAAAGTCAAAATAATTAAAACAGGCGAATTACCAGAAAATAAGTCAAAATTACCTGGAAAAAATGTAGAAATTGTGTCGGAAAGTTGTAGAAATAACGCAGCAAAGTTTGGCTAAAGTTTGGGGGCGGTTATCTTTTTTTTTTTTATTATTTTTTTTTTTTTTTATTCTACATTAAATCTTAAATTTTACTGTAAGAAAAACAGTTAATCTGCCAGCAGAAAAAAAGTAGAATTACCAGGAAAAAAAAGTTTTTTAAAAATACAAGAAAAATGTAGAAATTATGCGTCAGGATATGATGTGGGGGAAGTTTGTCTTTTTTCTGTTTGATTCAGAAACATTTTCATCAGTGAAGCTTGTTGTTTGTGAAAGTTTGATAAAATGCTGCAGTTGTTGTCGTCCAACATGTTTGATATCAGTTCAGTTCAGTTTGACTGAATACTTTGTTGGTCAGTCTGTGGGTTTGACTCTCAGTGTGGAGAAATAAAAAGACTGAAGTGAGATGAATACACTGAGAATTTTCTCTGATTGGACATTTAATTTTGTGACACTAAATGCAGTTACACAGTTAAATCTCAATATGTTGTATCAATACTCTCCATATTTTATATGTAGGTCTTACAATGTTCATAAAAAAAAGTTTTAACATGCATTTTTCATGAAAAACAGGTGAATTATCCTCATTGAACCTGATCTGTGAGATATGAAGAACACCACTGCACTAAATATTGATTGAGATGGTTAATAATGGAGTTATTAATGAAATATAATCAATGTTTATTGGGATTTCTTTTGGATAATTAAACATGCTCCGGGTTATTGCTGTTCCTGAAAAAAACGAACATAACAGGAGGGTTAAAGATAAATAGGTACCGATGTTTCTTTCCGCCTGTTTGCCAGAGAAGATTCAATCTGTCAGAGTGTCACAGCAGCTCGTCCTCATGTCCTGAAGATTTCTCAAAACGTTTGAATGCAGGATTTATTATTTGTGACAGTTTTTACAGCATGGACATGACTCAAATGTCCTGGAGGTCTGGTAGCAGAGGACAGAGTTTCTAAGGGCTGGACTGGGACAAACAAACTGCCCTGGCATTTTACCTCTGACCGACCGACTACAACTGATCACACAACAACTAGCTGAGCTCTAAACTGAATCAGGGTTTCCTCTCAGACATGGAAAGGAAAGTAGCCAGCTAGGGGGGTCCGCGGGAGAAACATTTTGCCATAAAAACCTTATGTGGTCTCTCTTACATTCTAACACCCCTATTCCATTATCACTGGGCTTAATTACCCGGCCTGATTGTAAAGTGAGGAATGATTATAAATATGAACATGGCCAAGTCTGGCTTCATGTGTGGAGCGGTCTACTAATTGCTTCAAAAACCTGCAGTGAACTGGTCAAGTGTGGTTGTAAAGGTGATCATGCAGGAAGGCAAACTGGAACTGCACAGATCTTTGGAGTTGTAAATGTAATAAATAATACAAGTGAAGCTAATAAAGTTCAATTAAATGTATGCATGTTATCCATTTTCCAGAATACATGCATTGTATAGAACCTATATGTGTGTGTGTGTGTGTGTGTGTGTGTGTGTGTGTGTGTGTGTGTGTGTGTGTGTGTGTAATATATTTGTTGTCATAGATTTTCTGTGGCTGCCACCTCAGATATGGTGAAAAATGTGGTGCTTTTGTAGCTTGTCCCCTTTATTTAGCTCAGCCGCCTGACTAAAAGGAGAATAAGGCTT